>NC_000068.7:145489349-145837682 GCF_000001635.26 Mus musculus | reverse complement strand
CCCCGCCCCCAACACACATACATGTGGACAAAATAAACGTAAAACATTTGATTGACAGCTCCTCGATGGAATTCACTAAGCCCACCTGACCCCTTGCTTGACGCATGCTCACGTGTGAGAGCCCGTGTCTACTCAGCCCCAATGCTCACACATGTGCCTTGGAATCTGCTTTGTTCAAGGTCCACCTTCACTTGCAAAGACATCTTTATGCTTGATCAAGGTCTCTATTTTGCTTCTACTTAGGAGCCTACTGATGAGGCATGGAAATCTAGTCACTTGGAGACATTGGGAAGGTCTGAGTGGGACAGGTGTATGTGTGTGTGTGCTCACACACCTTAGGGTGCCCATAATTATTGCAACTTACTGAATGACCGTCTGGCTTTTATTTCCTGCTTTCCAATTCCTAATGCCTGGCCTAGAGACCCTCCTTTTTTCCCTTGGACCGTACAAGGGTGTGGAACCCTCACTTTTTGGAAGAGATGCCAATGCCCGTGTCTTCCAGGCCAGTGACTATGTTGGATATGGGCTGCCTGAGGTCTGGGGTTTGAAGAACTTGGTGGTGGAATCTTAGTAACACTTGCTTTGTGAGGCTTCCCCTGGATCTCCAGCCAAGAGCCCCTTGAATGTTCTCCCCTTGCTGTTCTTGAACCTTGAAGGCCATTCCCTAGGGTTCCTAGTGGGTTTTCTATACTTCATTTTTACTTACTTGTGTTTCAGTGTTGGGGATAGAACCCAGGACCTTTTGTATGGCAGGAAAGAGCTCTACCATGGACCTGCCCAGTAATGTTTGTTTCTAAATGTTAAAGGAAACAAATTTCCTCTTGTTTTCCTGGAGCAGTTATAGAAGGCAGTCATAAATTCAGTCCATAATTTTCCAAATATAAGAGTCCAAGTATAACCAAATGGATGCTAATCTTGTCAATGCAAGGAAAACTGAAACAAACACTAAGTCAAATCCAACTTCCAGTTTGCCTTGGCTGGTAACTGAATTATGGTTTATGCTTCATCCATCACTGAGCACAAAAAGCTACAGTTCTGCTAGGAAATGCAAACTCAAAACAACTCCACTGGGAACAAAATAGAGTCTGGCTATGTAGCTCAGGTTTGCCCAAAACTTAAAACATAGCCCAAGATGCCTCAAACATGCAACAATCCTGTCCAGCCATTCAACAGTGCTGGGATTGCAAGGTGAGTCATAGCCCATTTAGATATTTTAACCAACATTCCAGTGGTTGGCTAAAAAGTGACAATAAACTGGGTTTAGTGGCACATACATTTAATACCTGGAGGTAGAGGTAGATGTGAGTGCAAGACCAGCTTGATTCGTATAATGAGTTCTGGGCCAGCCATGGCTACTTAATGAGACTCTGTTTCAACAACAACCATACAAACAAATAAAAATAAAAACTAACAGTTTCCCTAAAAGGTGGCAGAGCAATTAAGACAGCTTGTAGAAGCATGGGCTTTACTGAGTAGAACTAACTTCAATGGCATTGCATGGGAAGCACAGGAGGCCACTGTTTTGGCCTGAACTCCTATGCAATGTTGTAAGAGACTGAGATAAATATCACTCAGGCTAAAGGTCATATAGCCAGGACTGGGAAGATGGCTCAGCAGCAAAGCACACTGTTCCTGCTGAGGACCTGGCTGTGATTCCCAGCACTCACAGGGTTCCAGGGGACCAGACAGCCTCTATTGGCACTACACACACAGGTCGGCAGCTCCTCTCTTGCCCTCCATCTCCATCTCTCCTCACATGGCCCAGCTGAGTCTAGCTGTGTTTACTCTGGGCTCTCGCAGACGTCTCTCCCTGAGTATGCTCTCCCTTTTATCTATAATAAACCTTCTCCTTCACCATGCCTAGGAGACGTCGGGCCCTTCCTTTTTTATTTCTTTTTTTTCCCATTCATGCATACACGCATGAAACACACACATAGACACACAATAACAGGTAAAGTATTTAACTAATGTCAATGTCACCAAAGTGAAATGAAGCCACTTATTTGACCTTCTGAGAAATCCCAACTAGTGCAAAATAGCAAGTCAGAAAAGGCCAGCTTTCCACTGGAGAGGAGGGAGTTCCCTCCACCTTCATCTGTGCACAGCAAGTACTTGAAGGAATCTGATGCCTGAGGTCTGTCCTTCTGATTCCAGCCCCACCCACCTTACAAAGGATTGATCCGATTTCATTCACCCCGCCCTGCTTTATTAGTCCCCCTATATCAGTTTTTACAAATCTGTTCTGCCCATCACTTTTTCTGTTTTATGGAATGCAAGGTCCAACTGTAGAATAAAAACTAAAGCCAAGTCAGGTCTTTAAACTACAGTGTAGTAAGTAGTATTGTACCTTTTACAATTGTATTTCCCAACCATGGTAGAGATAAGAGATTGACCTTTTTATAGGAAAGTAAAAATATATAAAAGGAAAATCAGCTTAAGGGATCCATGAGTTAATACTAAAGATAGGAAGAAAGGGAATAGGAAAGATGATTGAAATGGGCTATGACATCTTAGGCTAGAAAAGGAGAATCTTCTTCCTGTATTAATATTTACACACTTTTCTCTCGGATTCATAGAGAAGACCAGCTTGTAAGAGCTACTATTTGATAGGCTCGCCCCACCTTGCTGAGTTTAAACTGCTCCATCTTTACTAATTTGTCTGGTGGTGGGGATGAAACCCTGGGTCTTACACATGCTAACTATATACACTCCCACAGGGCTAAGCTATTCCTGACTGTCCATTTTCCTATCTGGCTCCCTCCAACCTGTTAAAACTGAGCTCAACTCCTAGCCTTCCCCCCCACCCCCACCCCCGCATCTCTTTCAGCTACTGTAATCTCCTCACTGCTGTCTATACATCTCCAAAGCATTACCCCTTCACATTTTGATCTCACATGAACCATGTTCAGGGTCAGCCCAGAGCAGGCATGACAGAGGCTTGAGTGGGAGGTAGTAGGTGGATAGTCCTTGCTCCTGAGCAAGAGGAGACGTTCTTGCGTGTTTGGTTTGAGCTTCACTTTGGGATCCTTATGTTCAACCTTAGACACAGCTCTTCCCTCATCCAGGTGCTCAGATAAGAAGTCTCTGGCTGCTTAGTTCTAGCCTCAGGAGACAAAGGGTTCTTGTTTGTGTGTTTATCTGGAAATGGATGGTCAAGGTAGTCATGCCTTTGGCCATCTTGGGGCCTTGGGCAGGAAGCAGCCTCATTCTTTGCAGAGTGATACTTCTGAGGTTTTAGCAGCTCCTTCCTCATTGCTCATGGATTCCTCTTACAGTCTTTCTAGTCCTAGGGTATAAAGCCAATCACAACATTTAGTCTCGATTTGCAAGGACAAAGTAGGACACCATTGACAAACACTCTGTCTAAAGTTGCCAAATACAGAGTGCTTATTGCAGTACTGGGAGAAAGAGCTTAAGGCTTACAAGAGAAACCAGAAAATAGATAGCATTGATGAGAATAACCCTTCAGTTAAAGCAGGCACCCCGACAGAGGCTTGGAGAAACAATACTAGGTGGAGCATTGAACACAGACCAAAAGGGCTTTAGCATTCTTCTCCTGAGTTCTCTTTGATCTGAAATCTAACAACCCATCCCTGGTACATGTGAGTGCCTCAAGGGATGGTCCAGGATTCTTGCTTTGAGAGGTTAGTGCTCAGGCCATCTTAAGAACTAAGGACTGGACAGAGGATAGAGTCTTGTGTCTACCATGATTTTGTTCATGTATTAGAAGATCCTTGATCCTATAGCAAAATGGCCGGCAGTGGCCAATCAGAGACCACATTTAGTGGGAGATGAATCCCGGGCTTTGGCTTGGGAGGTGGGTGGTGGTGGTGTGTGACAGATGGTTGGGCTGAGGGTCAACTCTTTTGGGAAAAATATAGGTTCCTTATGAAGAAATATAAAGAGCCCATACAGGAAAAAAGTGCATCTGATAAAAATATTTCTGGCATAAATAACAATTCCTCACACATATGCCAAGAACACAAAACTTCCCAGAAACCTTCAATTTCAAAAACACCTACTGGTTAGTTGCTATATGGTGATTGCTTAACACCTCCAGGCACGGCAGCAATTCCTGACTCTCAAGGCTAAATTAAACCCTCTTGGTAACATTAAGCCTGGAGGCGAAAGGAGGCCCAGATGTATTCCTGATGACACAAGACTCTAGTGTGCAAGTCTGGCTTATAGCACAAAGGTTGGCAGATGGCCTGAGGGACCTTCTACCTACTAGCCAAGACACAGAGGGGAGGGTAATGGCCTAGGACCGGAGAGTCACAATTTTGTAAAATCCCTGCATATTTAGCTGAGTTGGGAGAGATAGTTGAGCCATCCAACTTAACTCCTATTCGAGGTGAAAAGGATAAAAAAAACCAACCCCCCCAGAATCCACACAGGCCCACTTTTCTGAGTTGTGGCTGCCTTTCTGTTCACATTGTGGTACTGAGGTCAAAGCCAGAGCCTTGAGCACGGCAGGCAAGGACATTATATTATATTACATTATATTAGGGTCCATATTTTCAACCTCTGAAGCTTCCCAGCCTCCTACATGTTACCGCTTTAATTCCCTGAAGACCTCTTATCCCTTCAAACTCTAAAAGGAAAACGAAACCCTACTATATTTTGGGTATGGATTTGATTTCCATGTGGCTGAGGGCTATTGCTTCTTGCCGGAGGAAGCTGCAACTTCCTGAAAGTGATTTCTACTGATGAACAGCAGGGGGATATTTATGAGGAAGAAAAAAAAATCACATTTTTCTTTAAAGGATTTCGTTTGATTTTTAAAAATTGTTGCCTCCTGAGGCCCAGGAGTAAAGTACTGAGAATTGGGGGACAAAACCTGATGGTGTCACCTAGGGCAGCCATTTTTACACAAGAAAGACTGGGGGTGGGGTAGGGGTGGAACGGTGATGGGGGCAATCCCACTCTGCAGCTTCCTCTTCGGCTCCAGATGAAAAGGCCAGATATGGAGTCAGCCCTGGCAAAGGCTTTCATTTGTTCTTGTAAAAATAAGAAATGGAAACAAAGAGCCTGTTGTCTTGGTTGCCCTTGGAGCTGAGCTCAGGCAGGAGGAGGAGCCAAGCTGGCTCTACCCCCCAGCCTGCAGCTTCACAGACAGGCATGCAATCCCTACATGCGTGGTTTCTACGACTTAAGTGCTTCCGGCTGTGCGACGCTGATGCTATTGCTTAGCAAGACCGACTCGCCAGCAGAATTCTAACTAAGCACACAGCTTTGGCAGAGCGGAGTTAGCCAGGAGGCAAAGCTGTCAGATAAAACAGGGCAGGGCTACAGCATAGTAGTAGTCGTCACCTGCCTCCGTAGCAGGATGCATGAGGCCATGGGCTTGATCCTTAAGAACAAAGAAAAATAAAGGTATGAAGTGAATCTAGCCCTAGAGTGTTGCTAGTGTTACACTCAGGTGGCTAAAGTCTACTGTCGACACAGACGCCAACCATGACACAGAATGGTGCCACTGGTTAAAACAGGGACTCCAGTGAGGGCCCTGGCACAGGTCTGTAGTCGCAGACACTAGGGAAGCTGAAGTAGGAGGATCTAAGAGTAGATCAACAACATAGATGCTGACGGAGCACAAGCAATGACAGCAACACAAATGAAGAAAAACACCATCCCACACAAACACCCCAAACCCAAAGCAGAACCAGAATGTTAAAAGAAACAAAACAAAAACACCCTCGTCAGTTGACAAACACTCATTTCATATATTTAGTAATGTAAGACAAAAATGGGGGACTACACACTGCTGAGATAAAACAGCAAAGAGATAGAATGTCAGCATTTTGTCTAAGCTCCACCCCACAGTTACCTGGCAATAGCCAGGTGTGCTTGACTCGCTATAAATGGGGCTGCTTGTTCCTCTGCTCTCTATTGCTCTTGCCTTCTGGCTCCTTCCCTGTCCTCGCCTCCTTTCCCCTTCTCTCTCCATTCCCCTCCCCCCCCCTCCACATGCCATCCTTCTCTTTTCTCTCCTCCCCTCCCCTTCCCTCTCCTCCTTTCCCCTCCCCCCACCTCTTACTTTCTCTCTCTCTCTCTCTCTCTCTCTCTACTACCCTCTTAACTCCCCTCCCCATGCCCTAAATAAACTCTATTCTATACTATAGGAGTGGCTGGTCCCTCAGGGGAAAGGGTCACCTTAGCATGGGCCCGTGGAGGTACCCCCTTCCTCCATACCTGACTACACCTCCACCAAAACATATTCCTTCTCTCTCTTATCTTTTTATACAATACAACAAGAACAGTACCCGGTTTTGCCTCTGTAGGTGAACTCATGTGTGTTTGTTTGTTTGGGTTTTGTTTGTTTTTTGAGACAGGGCCTTCTGTAGTTTAGACTGACTACTAACTTACTCTGTAGCCAAGGATAACCTTGAACTTGTTATCTGCCCCCCCTCCTGAGCTGTTTTTGTTTGTTTGTTTGTTTTGTTTGTTTTGAGATAGGGCTTTCTTCGTAGCACCCGCAGATCTCAGAGTCCCCATCCTCCTGTCCCAGCATCCCCAGGGACCGGAAGAACCTATGCATCACTGTGCATCACTTTATTTTCTAAGGTATGTTTTCTTCACAATATACATTCCTACTGTTAGTAATCAAGAGAAGAAAATTTAAATGCTCCTTGGAAAAAGAACTTTCCTAGATAACAAGAATTGAGGCACATTGAATGGCTCTCTGGGGCATTTGTAATCGCAAGCTAGTCTCACCTGTGTAATTAATTCTTTAATGAAGGGATGTCAGATCTCATTTTTTTTCTAAAACCACACTGACCTGGAATTCCCCAACTTCCTCTCCCTCTCCCTCTCCCTCTGCCCTCCATCCCTCACATTCCTGTAGTCCTCTGCGTTCATCCCATTATATGACACCCATTTGTCGTAAGATGGGTGTCCTTTCTGTGTTGTGTGAATCTCTAGGCTCCCCTCGGGGAACCCTAACAAAATGTATCCACTCAGTAAATACTCCTTTAGGCTGGACAGAATCGTTGTCATGTTGGCAACAGTATGAGCAGAGGGTTGGCAAATCCTCACTGAATTCTTGGAAGCCATGTTGAAAGCACTCTTAGGGCTTTGAAGTAAGCCAGCTCAGGGGATGGTTGGAGAGAAATGGTCAATCTAGCAAACATCTATCTACTCACTCTAGGCAGGTCAGAGCATGTTCCCCCAGAGTTAAAGCTTCACCTAACCCAGTTCCACAGGGTTCACTTTCAGCTGCCTTTCAATCATGACCCAATTTGAAAAGCTTCTCTTTCTGGTTTCCTTGAGAAAGAATGGGAACGCTCAAGACACAGGAGAAATATGTGTTTACTTCTTCAAACAGACAAAGTCTAGAAAGGGACTACAAACTTGTGAACATCAAACCCTCTCTTCAAAGAGCCCAAGACACTACAAAAGAAGCTTAGTATTCTGCAACACATGGTTTCTACAAGTCTCCTATTTTTGCAGAAACCAGGGCAGAAGTCATAATAGAGGAAGAAAACCACTTGCTTTTCCCCTCCTGTTTTCAGTGTTGGTAATGATACCCAGAGCTTTGTAAATGTCAGTCAAGGGCTCTACCATAGAGTCATACCTCCCCCCCCCCCCCCCCAGCTCTCAAACCAACCCTTCTTTTAAAGATGGACTTGGCTCAGTTTCTAGGACTGGCTTCTCAATGACTCTCTAGCAAGTGCCCCAAGTCTGGAGCAACAGTGAGTAACCTATGGTTTAGACAGGTTTCCACATGTGATATGAGAGGAAACTATTTATTTACTGACTAACATGGTACACGACACAGATAGTGTAAGAAGTCAAAAGACACAGTGACTTTTCATCCAGTGGCTTGACCTGGCTTCCAAGGATGTCATGAATGCACTCTTTAAAGTCCTCAGAACAACAGAGTATTCAGAGTCTCTTTGAGGAAAGACGGGGAAAGAATAAACTGAGGTGGCTTTGAATCCCATATTTGAAGTTACTAAAGGTAACTTTTTAAATAGAGGAAACTGTACTGGGTATAGTAATCTTAAGGGAAGAACTACAAAAATATCTGAACGATATTTATAGTTATGATGCTGTTAGTGGAGTGAGTCAAACTAGTTGAGGAAATACTGAACAGTTCTTCAGACAAACTGACAGTGTATATTGCAGCACACCTGTAATTCCATCAGTTAAGAGGCAGCAGCAAGCAGACCAAGAGTTCTAGGTCGCTGAGCACCCAGGACTTTAATTCCAGCACTTGGCAGGCAGAGGCAAGAATCTTCCTGTGACTTAGAGGCCAGACAGGGACACTTAGTGAGATGCCCTCCTCCACTCCTAAGGTCATGTTCAACTACTCAGCGAACTGGAGTCCAGCTGGGACTATATGAGATGCCACTCAACAAACAAAAATGCAAAACAACGACAAAATCCAACGCTGACCTGGAACCAAGTCAAATATCATCAGTCAATAGCAGAATGGTTTAAAAGTTTTGGTGTGTTCACATAATTGGAATATTATTTTTTTAAAAGTTGAGACAAGCCGGGCGGTGGTGGCGCACGCCTTTAATCCCAGCACTTGGGAGGCAGAGGCAGGTGGATTTCTGAGTTCGAGGCCAAGCCTGGTCTACAGAGTGAGTTCCAGGACAGCCAGGGCTACACAGAGAAACCCTGTCTCGAAAAAACAAAAAACAAAACCAAAACAAGATAATAAAGTTGTCTAAATGTTAAAAAAAAAAAAAAGTTGAGACAAAAGAAATCAGACTTCTAGAGGCATATGCTGTTACGATTCCAGTTATATAAAGTTGGAAATCAGGCAAAGGTAGAGCAGGTGCATAGTGAACTGGGCTCAATTCCCAGTATCAAAATAGAGACAAACAATAACCTCATCAATCAGAAACACCTAGAGCACTGCCAGTCAGGACACTGGTTAAACCTGAAGCAGGTATGACCAGAGGAAACCCTTGGGGAGATTGGGAAACTGTTTTCCAATCTGGTTCCTGGCTGTGGGGTTTCTCTGTGAAAACTCACCTTAGCTACATACTCATGTACTCTTGCTGAATTATATCCAACATTAACGAATTGCTTTAAAAGTGGTAGCTGCGGGGACAGAGTTCTTCAAGAAGGGCACACACAGAGCAGTGTATTGGATACAACTGTCTCACTAGAGACGCGTTCTGATGGAATTCCCTTTCCCCTAGATCAAATGCTCTCAACCTGTGGGTCTCAACCCCACAAAAGACCACTGGAAAAGACAGGTATTTGTATTATGATTCATAACAGAACCAAAATTGTTATGAAGTAGCAACAAAAATAATTTTATGGTTGGGGGATTACCATAGCATGAAGAACTGTATTAAAGGGTCACAGCGTTAGGAAGGCTGAGAACTACTACTCGAGATACAGTTCTCTCTTGGGCTCTGGATCTTCAAGGCAGGAGAGTAGTGGTTTTGATGTAACTGCCCTCTCATTGCTACCATGAAGCTCAAACCTCTAGACAGTCCAAAGGTGGAGGGCAACTGTTACATTATAACAGTATTAACCGGAACTGGCCAAGAAAGCTTTAAATTCCTGTCTGACTGGGGCAGGGTGAGAGGAGAGGAGGCCTACGACCACAGATATCACCCAGGGTTCCAAGTCTCCCTGCACTAACAAGCTGGCAACAAGAGCAATGTCCCTCAATGCCTCTGGCTAGGATGACTCTGTGTGTGTGTGTGTGTGTGTGTGTGTGTGTGTGTGTGTGTCTAGGATCCTCTGTAGTCCTGAAAACCCAGTCTGGGCCAAGAGAATATTTATGAGATTTTTTTTTTTTGTATTCCTCTTCTTTGCCTGAGGACAGAGGAATATGTAGGCTGTCGGCTCAAAATGAAGAGCTCAAAAAAGATGAGGGTGGAACATGGGACCACTTCAGGTCTGGACAGTGTCCCCCAACACAGGCACCTTTCACCCAGAGGGATGTGGTGCAAAACTCTGTTATGTTTCCATTCTCCCCAGCCTTTGGAAGGAGGGAGAGACACAATGCCACATAGAGGGAGCAGACCACCAGAAATGACCCTGCCATCTTCCTTCTGGTTATCTAGCTTCTTTTTGCCAGTGGTGGAATTGGAATTAATCAGTTATTAGCCTACAAGCCAAGGACACCAATAGCCCAGACCTCAGGACTGATACAAGAAGCACAGATAAAGACAGAAGGGAAGGGACCCGGGGCCCATTTTGTGGCCACGGTCTAAGGTCAACCTCACATTTTCTCCCCCCCCCCCCCGCCACTCCTCCTCCTCCTCTTCCTTCCTCTTCTTCTCTCTCCCCTCTCTCTCTCTCTCCCCCTCCCTTCCTTTCTTCCTTCCTTCCTTTTTTCTTTCAAGACAGGCTCTTACTAAGTTATCTAAGTTGTCCTTGAACTCACTGCATAAGCCCAGGTTGGCATGGGACCTGCATTACCCTTCAGACTCCCCAGTGCTAGGATTACAGGCATATACTGTAAGCACTATATACTGCTCAGCACAGCTTTTCTTTTTGTGTACAGTAGTGTGTGTGTGTGTGTGTGTCTGTGTCTGTGTGTGTCTGTGTGTGCATCTTACGCTTGGTATGGGCCTATAACTAACTAATTAGAATCTTCACAGGGCTGCTATGGGCCTGTTGGCCACCTATTCTCCTACAGCTATGGATAATATGTCATATGCCAGACGTGACTCTTGGCCCCAAAATCTAATATAACAAGCCAAACTCCTGCTTTCACGGAATTTGGCCATTTTTGGAGGTAGAAGATGATTAAATAAGCAAATAGGCACACAAATCCCTCAGTACTGGTTCAAGAACCCCCCAGCATATGCAAATCTGTGGATACTAAAGTCTTTTATATAAAATGGTATTGTATTTGCTAATAACCTACTGACATCCCTCTATAAGGGAGGTATGTTGGTATAGACCTATAATCTAAGCATTTGAGAGGCCAAGACAGAACAATCATGGGTTTCAGGTCAATTTAGGCTGCTAGAATGACTGGCACAAACAAACAAACAAACAAACAAGCAAACAAACAAACAAACTTATTTCTGGATTAGTTCCAATATCTAACACAGTACAAAATAGGTTTTTGCTTATATGGCAAATTTCTGCTTATATGACAGCCCAGAAAAGTGGAAAGCATTGTGGCCAGAATACCAGATAGGGATCATGGTGCTGGTGCTGGTGCTGGTGAGAAGGGGTCCCTTCAGGAATCTACTCTAATGGGTGGAACTGCTAGGAGCTGAATACGGATGGAAGAGGGGTTATAAACACGGGGCTGCAGGAATGGCAGGAAGGTTCATGTGAGTGGGTTAGAAAGACCTGGGAGAGAGTAGCTTTGTAAGGGGACCCCAAGGGTTCAATCGCAGTCTCTGTAAGTTTGTTGCAAACCTCTGAACTCATAAAGAGGATCAGCCAGAGAGGACCTAAGTTAGAAATCACCAACATGTTGATGGCATCAAAGCCACAAGACCAGATGGGATTAACTTGAGACTCCAGAGACTTTTCTTGGTAAATATACACTGCATCTGACAGGTCAGATACTGTGCTAAGTCTTTTACAGCCTACAGCTTGTGTATTCTTCCTCAGGATGCTATAAAGTTGCTCTATTATTATTCCTATTTTACTGATGTGGGCATTGAGAACAGAAATCCCCAAATGTCTCAGATATGGCCAACTGCATGAAGAGCGAAGAGATAAAGAGAATAGGTCCAAGAGGTCTGGGTATCCCAGGGTTAAGGGGGTCAAGGAACAAGGGAGCACAGGCTGGAGGCCAGAGCAGCAATGGGAGAGGGGAGAGGAGTCTCCGGTGTGATGTCCATACCCCAAACTTCTGATCCCCTTGCCTCCACTGCCCAAATGCCACCTTCATAGCATGTGCCACTCTACCCTGCTTAGAGACAATTTAACATGTACACAAGGATGTGCGAAGGTGATACGCAGTGCTAGGGATGGAATACAGCGGAGCCACACCCCCAGCCTTCTTTGGTTTCACTTTGAAATGAACATACTGGCCAGAAAGATAGCTCAGCGTGTAAAGTTTTTGATGTGCAACGACAAGGACGAGTTTGGATGCTCAAAACCCATGTAAAAGCTGGACGTGGTGGCTCGTACCTTTATCCTTAGTGCTAGGAGGTGGAGAGGTACTGAAAGTTCAGTGGCCAGCTAGTCTATCTGAAACAGTGAAATCCAAATTCATAAAGGGAACTGTCTCAGAAAAAATAAGGTGGACAACAACAGAGGAAGAGACCCAGAGTTGACTTTTGGCCTCTACTGGCTCCAGTGTGTCTGCGCGCGCGCGCGCGTGGGCAACAATAATGCAAGAGCATCCCAGTGGCTATGCCTTTGCTGCCAACAGAACCCAGAGGTGCCTACTCTGCAGTCACACTAGGAACAGAGCTTCCTCTCTGCTCAGATGACAGCCATCGCTGGTCCCACTTGCAGTAGTAAAGAAACGAGTCTGCTGTGAAATACTGCATTTGTACACTGTACATTTGTACATTTGGTTTTCAAGCATAGCTGTTTTTCCTATGTCATGCCATCAAATTTGATTTAATACACTTAAACATGCTATTCTGAAAAGGAGTCCACGGCACAAGAAAACATTAAGACTGCGAGAACATTTCAGAGTTAACCATGGAGTAGCAAAACGTTAACCCAAGCAAGGGAATAGAGGTCCTTTACTGCCTAGGAAAACTAGCTTGGTATTTAACCCCAGGTTCCATCAATTGAGGAAGTTCAGGCATTTTGCAATGACTATTGGGAGGGACAGGAGAGGCCCTGTCAGACTCATACTTATGGAGAAGGATGTCAGAAGAAGGTGACAAGGGTGCATTTGTTACATCTGGTGCACTGGAAAACTAGCAGCAATTCCCTAGAAAGGGTAGAACTGCTAACTAGCTTCCTCCCTCTCCCTCCTTTCTTCCTTCTCTTCTCTCCCTCTTCCCTCTTCTCCCTCTTTCTAGGTTGAACTTTCCATCCTCCTGCCTCAGCCCCTGAAGTCTCAGGATCACAAGTTCTGTGTGCTCAACCACTTTTCTCTACAGCAGTAATACAACTCCAGGATGGAATTGTGGTCTTGTACCCATGGCTATGTCTTTCTTCGTTCTGGAAACAACTCAAAGTCTCTTTTTCCTACCTCCCTGTTGCCTGG
The DNA here is from genome assembly GCF_000001635.26 of Mus musculus. NCBI lineage: Eukaryota > Metazoa > Chordata > Mammalia > Rodentia > Muridae > Mus > Mus musculus. The sequence continues at coordinate 145,824,574 of NC_000068.7, read as the reverse complement.
CTCTCCTGATACCTCCATTGGGAAAATGGATAAATTAAAAGCAGTCACTGCTTCTAAAAAATCTTAATGACCAAGAATTGTTGGTTTGATGTTTTAGCCACATTATCAATTTCCACATGAGTAGAACAAGCTTAATAATGGACCTCTCTCTGTCTTTTATAATAGTTAGGAGATACAATGGGCTGGTAGCTTCAAACTCCTGAGGCCAACACATAATAAGCACAATATCTCTATCTCTATCTCGCTATATCTATCTATCTATCTATCTATCTATCTATCTATCTATCTATCTATCTATAAAACAAATATTTGCTACTATGTCTGGCAAGTAAGGTACCTCTAAAAATGAGTAAATTCCATGTTAATGAACACAGTATCCAAGGATATTAGTTTGAACAAATATGTTATTGTGGTGTACTTTTGGTCATTCTTTTTGGTTTTGTTTGCTGATTTGTTTGAGACCAGGTTTATCTATTATGTATCTCTGGCTGACCTGGAACTTGCTATGTAGATCAGGTTAGGCTCAAACTCACAGAGATTGCCTGCCTCTACTTCTGCTGGGACTAAAGGCATTCACTACCATGACCAGTCACGTCCCACACTTTTGATCATTCTTAAATTTGGAAAGAAAAAGATGAAAAGAGATATTAGGGCTGGGAGTGTGGTATACTCAGTGTAGTGAGCCTCAGAAGTGCAACATATACTCAGCATGCACCACAAATAAACACAAGCAATGTTAGTGATTAAATGAACTCCAGCTCTCACCCTATTATCTGCTGAGGTCAGGAAGTAAGATCTCAATGGTTTGCAGCCCACCCCCCCCCCAAAACCTTAATAACCCCTGTGACTTATACTTAGAGGAGATCTTTTTCACTCTGTGTCTGTCCCCTGCAGAGCTTGGGGACATGGTTTCCATTTCTCCTAGACATAGACAAAACAAATGTCACTAAATTCTACTCCTTATCAGCCTAGACTCCAGTTTTGCTTACATATAGCAGTGCAGAGACTAAAGCTCAACCCTGCACAAAAGTTCCAAGAATAGCCTTTGAACTATGGATATGAGATGGGGGGAAAATCTCTAGCTGAAAACCATTGTGCACTGAGCATGTGTGTCAAGTTTATGGGAGAAAACAATGTAACTAATCAAAGTCCATTCACACCAGGGTATAAAGAAAGCACTAAAAGCCAAGAAGCATGGAAGGACACCTGGTCTACCTCCACTACTTTGTAGAAATGGCCAGGAAGTAGAGGGTACCTAGAACTTGCCCAGCTAAGGCAAATGCAGCTCCAGCACCACCTTCTAGCTGCCTAGCAACCGCCTCCCTTGATTGGTGGCTTTTTTTTCCCCTCCCTCAGTCTTGGGCAGAGAACAAGTCAGGCTGGTTTGAAACTTGCCTGGGCAACCAGTGTCACCTGGTTTGTCTGCGTGTCCTGTGACTTGCAAGCAGACTCACATAATAAATCTTAACTTTGTACTATTCCATGCAGCCTCAAGCAGGGAAGAGGGGGTGGGGTGATGAACCTGGTTTTCTAGGCCCCAACCAACACGCCCATCATTCAGTAGCAATGACCTTCTGCTTTTCTGCCAACAACTAAGGCTCTATCAAAGAGCTAAGAGGTTTGACCTTCAACCTACAACCTCACCTCTGACCCCTGTAAAGATAATTTTCCAGTGCAAAACCAGCCCCTCCTACATATTCAAAGAGTATGCAGCATGCCAAATTGGCACAGCCATTTATGACCTCATTTAGTTATAAACCCCCTGATGGCTTTTCAGGTTAATAGCTATTGTAGATCTGAGGATTTTTCTGACCTGAGAATGCAAAATGGGTCCATCCTCTTTAGTTGCTCCCCTTTAAACCTTCTGGAGACTTCCAGGGCTATACTGAATTCTACTTCATGCACGGAAGGTCCGCTGTATTACTCTTTCCATCACTGTGATACGTGACTGACAATTTCCCGGTTCTGGTGCCAGGAGGAATCAAGAAGGTAGAAAGTTCAAGTGCCTTCAAAGCAATTAAAATAAACAAGCAGGCAAGGAGCTTCTAGGCCACTCCCACCTCCTACAGAGAATTTCATCTGGTGGTATCACCACACTCCCAGTGCCCAAACTTTGAAGGAGTGACAGGATTGCCAGCCCTCTTCATTCACCAGCTTCTCTGCGTCCCCCAGCTCGCTGCAACAAGCACCTAGCTTTGTCTTTGATCACCTGTGGGTTTCAGAAGGTTCCAGGCCATTTTCCCGGCTGATATCTGTCTGCACCATCTCCCGTTTCAGTTCTCCGATCTCCGAGGCGATCGTGTCAATGAGCTATACAGAGACAAAAATAGCATGACGTCAGGAAGTGAAGAGGCGGGCCGTGTTCCTAAAGCCAGGGAGCCCTCAACAGATGACCCTCCTACCCCCAGTTTTAAATCTTGGCTCTGTGAATTTCCTCTAACCAGAGGAAAAAATAAAGGGGGAGGAGCAGGTCCCCTTTAAAAAGAGGAAGGACTTGGGTTTTGATATTGGGAAAGAGCTGGGGTTTCAGTATTGTAATAAGGAAAAGATTCTGACACCCAGCTTGGGTTGCTCAACATGAATATAGAAGAATAAATAAATCCTACTCAAACCAGGTCTCCAAACTCATTTTTGTCAAAAGAAATATTTCAAGGATCTCTGTGAGGTAGAGGCCATCTTGGTTTACATAGTGAGTTTTAGACCAGCCAGGGCTACAGAGTGAGACCCTGTCTCAGGAAAAAAAAAAAAAAAATATATATATATATATATATATGTGTGTGTGTGTGTGTGTGTGTGTGTGTGTGTGTGTAACAAGGCATGGTGGCACACAACGATAATCCTAGCAACAAGAGGCTGAGGAAGGGGTATAAAGATTTGAAAGTAGTCTAAGCTACACAACAAGACACTGGTTCAAAAAAAAAAATAGACAAGAAAACAATGCAGTACTTACAAATTCAAATTTGGCAAGATTCTAGGAATAAACCCAGGCCTCATACACACTATGTAAATATTCTACCTGAGCTGTATCTCCAGTTTTCATTGATCAGTTAACTGAGTCATTGAGTGAGCCAGGCCTTACCACGTAGCCTAGGCTAGCCTTGAAGAGCCAGCCTTACCATGTAGCCTAGGCTAGCCTTGAACTCACTAAGTATGACAATTTGGCCTTGAATTTGAGATCCTCCTGCTTCAGTTTCTCTCTTTCACTGTAGTTTTTGATTTGGTGTTTTGAGAAAGGGTTTTTTGCTAGGTCATTCAGGTTGGTCTGAAACTGACTGTGTACACCAAAGCTGACCTACAACTCAAGGCAACCCTCCTGTCTCAACCTCCTGAACAGTAGGATTCTAGACATGAGCTACTACTATGCCTAGCTTAGCCTTTTAAGATGATAAATGTGAAGCCAGTGGGTCATTCTGCTCCCAGCTACATGAAAGGTAAAGGCAGAAGGATCATTTGAACACAGAAGACTAAGACCATACTGAACAACATGGGAATCCTCACACCTGCATGAATGATTGAATGAGTGAACAAATGAATATAAAATCTTGAAATTAAACCATAAAAGCATGGAGACATGTTATGGGGTGGTGGTGGTGGGGAGTTTGCTCAAGGCTAGGAGTGAGTAATTCAGGTTGGGGAAGACCCTGGAGACATCTAGGGGATAACTGTGACCTCTTCTGGTAATGACTTTGGCTGTCTTGTGTCCCTCACCTCTTTTGAAGAGGCCCCATCTCATCCCAAAGGCTGAAGTAAATCTCAGGCTCATCCATTCACCTTGGTTCCTCCCAGCCCAATCCTCCACAAGTCCACCTATCTCCTCTTTGGCATTGCTGAAGACTGAACTCAGGATCTGTGCATACCAGGCCAGTGAGACTCCCCCGAGATACACTCTCCAGCTTCCCAATATGACTAGTCACTGTAAGTGTGTAGAAAGCATGTATGGTTGCTACTCTGTTCCAGACTTTTGAAAGTGCAGCTATTTTTCATATACATGTGGCTTATGCTAACATTCAATGAGACGATTTATAAGCTATTTGAAAAGTCTGACTTCATTTATTCATCCATTCAGCTTCAAACCTTTATGGGCACCCACTTCATGCCAGGCATGAAGTGGAGAGAGTAAGGTTGGCAGGTTTCAGTTTTCACTGGTTGGAGAAATAGACCCCAGAACTGAGTGTTGAGACTTTCTGGATTGAAGGTAGATAAGGGGTACTTAGGGGGTAACTAAGGGGCCTTGCTACCTAGTGTGGGTTATCAGGAAAAGGTGTTTACACAGGAAATAGAGCTCTGAATGACATGAAAAGATCAAAGGAACAGTCTATCATCCATAAAGTTCCAGAACCTGGAAAATGAAGTATGCAAGCACTAGATGATGTTAATATTAATAAAAATATTACACTCTTCATGCCTTTGAGTTTCCTGCAGTAAAAGCCAGTGGGTATTTTTAATTTTGGCAATTGGGAGGTTTACATTTCATGATCTGTAGATACTGTCTAGTTGGATTTGGGGACATAGCTCAGTAGCTGTGGCACTTGTCTAACCAACACAAGGTCCAGAGTTTGATCTACAGCATCAAAAAAAAAAAAAAAAAAAAAAAAAAGAAAAAGAAATCTTGTCTTTGGGCTATACATGCTTGTAAGTGCTGGTGGAGAAAGGGGACACTAGTTAAGAACAATAGCAGGGCCCCAGACAAGGGATCAGCTTGGACTTCTTGGGGTCAGTGAGAAGAGAAAGAAGAGGAAGATCCAGGAACAACTTGCCAGAAATGGATATGATGGTTGAATATGAAATTATGAGAAAAAATAAGTCTAAAATTAAGCTGTAGGGTGTGAGGGTGCACACTTGTGGGCCTGGACAAGAGTCAATAGATCCAAGAATTCAAGATCATCTTTGAACACAGTGAGTTCAGGGTCCAGCCTGGAATAATATCTATCATCTCAAACACAAACAAGGTACTGGAGAAATGGTTCGGTAGTTAACAGTATTACTGATCTATCTGGAGATCAGGGTTCTGATCCTAGCATCCACACTGGGTGTATCATGAAAGCTTAGAACTACAACTAAAACCTCCATGGGTGTTCACCATCGGTGCTCACAAGCACTATGGTCTAGACACAAGAGCTGTATAGCATAGGGCCCCACCCAAGGGACATCCTACCATAGCCTTAAGCAAACCTCACAGATTAGATTCCTACCCCAGCAGCAGGAGTAGTCACCATGTCTCCATTCACCTCTGCAATCTTCATCACTTGGCTACCAACAACACTGGTTTGAACATAAAAGAGGGGACTGCAGGCCCGTGAGATAGCTGAAGATCTGAGTTCAATTCCTGGGTCCCCAGTGGCCTTCCCCAGAAGAAGCAAGAGACCCTGGCAGCTGAGCTGCTTCCTGCAGCCATTGAGCTTATCACTGCACCTTGACTGCAGCTCTTGGCCTTGTCCCCCCTCCCTTCTCTAAACCTCGACAAGCACAGATCCTGTAGTGTGGCTCTCACTTAGTGGTACCAAGCAGGCTAATTACTGAGTACACCATTTCTCTGCACAGTGACCTGAAAGTCAGAAGGTAGATAAATGCAAAAGTTGCTCCTGGATGGATCCCTGACAGAGGGAGACATGTTCTCTCCTTCATCCAATCCCTACTTAGCCCCCACACTTGAAAACATAGAGGGAATCCCTCAAGAACTGGACCAGAGTCAAATGTTCCAGGTCCAGGCCTGCTCTTAGCATTGCTTGTAGACACATTAGGCTCCTCCACCAGCAAATGTCATCACCGAGAGCTACTCCTTCCATTTGGTTCTTCCTAAATTCATTCTTTTGGACATTCTTTGAGGACAGAACCCCTCGAGGAACCCATGTTAAAAGTTAGCAGGAGCGTCTGCAGGAGTCTTCTCCCGCACCTGGTGATATTAACTAAAGCAGTGGTTCTCAGTCTTCCTAATGCTGTGACCCTTTAATACAGTTCCTCATGTTGTGGCAACTCCCAACCATAAAATTATTTTCATTACTATTTTGTAACTCTTTTGCTACTGTTACAGTATTTAATTACCATTTTGCTACTGTTATGAATGGTAATATAAATATCTGTATTTTCCCATAGTCTTAGGTGACCCCTGTAAAAGACCCCCTAAAGGGGTCACAATCCAGATTGAGAACCACTGAACTTAAGTTTCTACGATGTATACAATCCCAACACAAGCATCAATCAAGAGGTCTGAATGTCTCTGCTGATGTCCCACTATGCTGAGGCTATGGTCCAGAGAAGACTGGATGCCAAAGCATCTGCAAAGCTAGTCCACGAGTGTGGCTTCTGACTACTCTGGTCACACAGGAAGCCTGCAGTCCATAGTGAAGGGGATAACAGTGGCTGTTATCTGATCTAGTCAGAGGGTGAGATGGGACCTCAGGTTGACAGGCATAAAGTTTATGAGACAATGATCCTGACTCCCAAACCCCAGCATATCTCTCATCCTCAAAATCCTCATCCACACAGAAACTAAGGTTTGAATCCAACAGATCTATAAAGTACAGCTCAGCATTTGGACTCTCTCTCTCTCTCTCTCTCTCAGCTTTAATTCTAGCTGGAGAGTGTGGAACAGTGGTAACTGGGCCATCTTGGGGGGCTCAGGAAGGCCAGCCTCAAATCCCTCTTCCTCTGTGGGCTGGGTCACCTTGGGCCAGTCACAAGTCTGAAGGGGTGATGCTATGAAAAGGTGACTGGAGGATTGAATACGGCCACTGGTTCCTAAGTATTCTCTTTCCTCTTCCTATATATAGTGCCTCCCATTTTTCAAAATCAAGATGACAGAGAGCTAATTCTAAGGGATGCTTAAGAGGGTCCTTAAGGGCCCTCTCAGCCTGGAAGAGACTCTGATCACCAGCAGCCAGGAAGGATCTGGGGCAGGGGCATCTTTATCTGACCAGAATTCTCCCACCTACTAGGCACCCATTTTCCTCTAACGGGAAGAAAAGTCATTGTATGTAACTCTGTATACACGGGAGGGAGGAGGAAACAGGGAGGGAACCCCAAATCTTTTCTTTTTGGGGGGTTTAGATAAAAGCAGAATAATTCTCTTCAAGGTCAAGTAAAAATAGAACAAGAAAGTGCTTAGAGAGCGAGGCTACAAATCCCTGGTGTCACTCAGGAATGTTATCAATGCTGAGAAGGGATGTGCAGCTGATAGGGCAATGGCTGGAGACCCAGGGTGTGGGAAACGTCGGGCACTTGGCTGCCAGCTTCACAATTTCTTCTATACCCCAATTCATCAACGTGGCCTTGGAGTCTGGTGGGCTTTTGCATTCTGGGAATCAACTGTGTGGGAAAAGGCTTATTCCAGGACCTGAGAAATCACATGATCCAAACAATTCCCTCCCCTGTCTATTTCTGTTGACCTGCTGCTTCGTGGGTCTGGTGGGTACATCCCACACTGGGGGTTTTCCAAAGCCAACTCTGAAAATGATGGGCCCCATCCACACTTGTAAACAATCTTTGTTACTGGAATTATCACCAGGGAATAAAAGGTAGCACGGGCTCCGGGCTCCATTTATAGACAAGAGTTTGTTGATAGTGTTGTTTTGAGACAAGGTCTCACATAGCCTATGCTGGCCTCCAACTTGATATGTACTCAAGGTTGGCCTTGAACTTCTGATCGTCTAGCCTTGGAGTATTAGAATTATAAATGTGTCACTACGACCAGCTATTTTCTTTGTTTTTGTTTTGTTTGAGACAAGGACTCACTTGTACCCCAACCTGGCCTGGAACTATGTAGCCCAGGCTGGCCTCAAACTTGAGGCAATCCTCCTGTCTTACCCTCCTGAGTACTGGGATTACAAAAGCTGGTGACAATGCCCAACTGGATCATTCTTGCTTGTTATCTCTGTGTTTTTTTCACCCAATGGAATGAATCATACCGACATGCTTCCTAGCTTACTTCTGCCATAAGAGTCATTCAACAGAATCCGGTGGGAATCACCTAAATGTGGGGAAATACCCCAATCTTAATTTCCTTTGCTTATTGATCTATTTATAGAAGGGTCATGCCATAGCCCTAGCTGCTCTAATATTTGCTGTGTGACCCAGGCTGGTGTAGAACCCATGACAATCCTCCTACCTCAGTGTCTCCAATGTTAGGTTACAGACGCGCACCTCTACTCCCAGCCGACTTTGACTGTGACAGACACTGGGGTCAACCTCACTGCTTTGCTATCATGAGCAGTGTTGAGCTGAGCATCCTGGGTTTCTCCTTGTGAAGCATATGAAATCTCAGGGAAACACCAGCATCTATGTATTCAGGCTATAGGTGGTGTCACAGTTATCCATGTGCCTTTGCCTTTTTTTTTTAAACTGCCTCTGCCATATTTGAAAGTGTCCATGGCACTTGTCTGAGTTTGATATTCTATTTTTCAAAAATATATATGGGTGGGTGTCATTCCTGCATGTTTGTCTGTATAACACACATGTGAGTTTGGTGCCCTCAGGGGCCAAAAGAAAACACTGGATCTGGAATGTTACAGATGGTTGGGAGCTGCCAAGTGCTTACTGGGAATTGAACCTGTGTCCTCTGGAAGAGCAGCTCTTATCCACTGAGTGATTCCTCCAGCTCTACTGATTTTTAATTGTGTGTGTGTTACATGCACATGCCACAAAACAATCTGGGTCGTGGGTTCTTGCCTTTAACTTATTAAGACAGGGTCTTTTGTATTTACTGCTGGGCTAGCTTGGATACAAACTTGTGGACGTTTTCTTGTCTTGGCCTCATGCCCCACTGTAGGAACACTAGGGTTACAAGTGTGTGCTAACTGTACCAAACTCTGGGGATCCAAACTCTAGTAATTTGTGCTTGAATATTTAGTGCCGTATCCACTGAAATGTCTTCCCAGCCTGTTATCCACTTTTAACTTGAAACAATTCTGGTTCTGGGTATCAAAGGCATTGAGGTAAGCACTTCCATATTCCAACATCATATATATATTTACGTGTGTGTGTGTATACACATGTATGTATGTACACACACACACACACACACACACACACACAGGAACTCAGCCCCACTTAGCCTGGAACTAGATATGTAGGCTAGCTTAGGACTAGATCATGATGTCCTCAAACTCACAGAGTTCTGCCTGCCTCTTCCTCTTGAGGGCTGGGATTAAAAGTGTGTCACTATATATATCCCCAATATCCAATTTTTAGATTTCATCCAATCTGATGGAGCAATTCTTTTTCTTTTTTGCTTTGGCTTGCTTGGTACCGAGTATATTTTCGTTATGTATTTGCGTCTCTTTTTGCCTGTTCTGTTGCTCAGTTGGGAGATTTTTTACTTTTCTCATTAAGTTATATAAGGTATGAGTTGAATTCATTGTCCCAAATATTTCAAATACTTTCTTTCAGACCATTGTAAATTAACATTTTCTTAAACTTTTAATGATGATAGAATCTCTGTTTTCCTTTCCCAGTCCTGGTGGTTGAAGGGACTTGTGTTTAGTAGCCAAATCCTCTGTCACTGAACTCCAGCCTACCATTAATTCCATCTATCTGTCTGTCTGTCTATCTATCTATCAGTCTCTCTATCTATCTTAGTCAGAGTCTCATTTCCTTATATGTATGTATGTATGCATGCATGTATGTATGTATGCATGTATGCATGTATGTGTGCATGTATGTATGTATTTTAGACAAGGTTTAACTAGGCAGGCACGCTTATCACTAAGCTCTAGCCTATTCCTAATATTGCATTTATTTATTTATTTATTTATTTATTTATTTAAAACAGGACTTCACTATATTGCCCCACCGAGCCTGAAACTTAATATGTCTGCTGACCTTAAACTCACAGAGATCAGCCTGCCACTGGCTTCCCAAGTGTTGGTATTAAAGGTGTATACCATCACAACCAGCCTTTTGGGGTACATTTTTCATTAAAAAGGGGGAGGAGGAGGAAGGGACAGAAGAGGAAGAAGAAGGAGGAGGAGGAGGAGAGGAGGAGGAGGAGGAAGAAGGAGGAGGAGGAGGAGGAAGAGAAGGAGAAGAAGAAGGAGAAGAAGGAGAAGAAGAAGGAGGAGGAGGAGGGAGAGGGGGAGGGAGAGGGAGAGGGAGAGGGGGAAGAAGAGGAGGAAGAGGGGGAGGAGGAGGAAGAGGAGGAAGAGGAGGAGGGGGAGGAGGAGAAAGAGGAGGAAGAGGGGGAGGGGGAGGAAGAGAAGGAAGAGGAGGAAGTGAAGGAAGAGGAGGAAGAGGGGGAGGGGGAAGAAGAGGAGGAAGAGGGGGAGGAGGTGGAAGAGGAAGAAGAAAAGAGAAAGAAGAGGAAGAGTAAAGAAAGGGAAGGAGAGAGAGAACTTCAAATTGAGGTCTTACTAAATTGTCTAGGTTACTCTGTCAGTCTGTTTCCAGGCACACCTTGAACCACTGAGCATCCTGCCTCAGCCTCTGGAGTTATGGGGAATCCAGGGCTATGCTACTAGGCCAAAAGATAGAGTAAAATCATCAAACTTGTCATTATGGTTCTTGTTCATCTTGAAGTAGTACAGAGTCCATATACTTTCTACTTTGACTTGTCTACAGGTTTGCTTATTTATACACATTTGTTTGTAAGCCTTCTATACCTCTGGAATCAAATTTCGTATGTGACATAAAATCAAGACTTTTCCTGGGCTACACAACAAGACTTCATCTTAAGAACCAAACAAAAACCACTCCAAAATTAGCAAAGCAAATAAAATATCATCAGACCTACAATCTTAAGCCAACAAACAAGCCTTCAACCTGAGATGACTACTTTTGTCCCTCCAAAATGAAGCCCTAGAAAACTAAGGACACTGTGTCCCTTATGATTGATGGACAAGGTGCCCATTAGCCCATTACTTTAGTATGCCAGATCTTCCTTGGACCTGAAAATCCCTGTGAAGACCTGGCTGTTGGCGGCCTTCTTCAACACTTGTACTTCACCACGGGGACTTCTCAAACCTTGGCAGAATACACAGGAGAAGACGACCCCACCCTCACAGTCAGCCCCATATCTCCTGCCAGGAGACATGCAGCTGCTGGGACCTGTTTTGTCTGTTACACAGAGACCAAGAAGGATCTTTACCCCACCCCACCCCCACACCAGAGTCAGTCTTCAGCCAGCTACTGATGAGTAGCCCACCCAGCTCCCTCATCTCCTACAGGATGACTCTGAAATAACAGCATGTCCTCAGGCTTCTTTTAGATGGACTCAAAGCCACCTTCAGGGGACTGCTCAGTAGTGGAGACCAGACTAAGATGTTTCCTTCTCTCTGCTCAACCCTGATCCCTCTCTGGGGTTCTAGGTAAGATACTTCCATAAAAATGTTCAGCTCTGGACTCTGAAGAATGCAACCTCAGAAGCCTTCTAGCTTCCTCCTTGGACCCAAACCTTAACCATTCTAGCTGCTGGGCTTGCCTGAGGGTAATTTCTGAAGTTCAGGGCTCTCCCAAGTGTCCTTCACTGAAAGTCACTTCCCCAGGCAGGTCTTTTGTGTAGAGCTGTGTTCACCAAGCCCAGAGCTGTCCTCATGAATGAACTGAGCGCTCTTCCTTCTCCCAGCTTCCTCTTGCTAACTTCCCTGTTTGTTTGCCTTCCAGACAAGGGGTAAATCAGGACACTGAGGAGATAGAGCTCTGAATAGTCCCTTATCCTCAGCTGGGCAGGATGGGGAAGTAGGAGAAATTATGATAGCTACTATAAAGGGTCTGCTGAAGACTCAGAGAGATGGTTAGCTTGTTTTTTTGTTTTGTATGTGGGATGTGTGTGTGTGTGTGTGTGTGTGTGCTGTGCGCGAACAGACACATGTGACATGAAGTAAAAAGGCACTAATGAAGCCATGTGTTGGTGGCTTATGCCTTTAATTCCAGCACTCAGGAGGCAAAGGCAGGCAGATCTCTGTGAGTTCAAGGCCAGCCTGGTCTAGAGAGTTCCAGGTTAGTCAGGGTTACGTAGAGAAACCTGTCTTGAAACAACTGCCCCTCCCCCTGCCAAAATAGGGATAATGATGAGAGGAGGGCGAGGTCCAAAGGGAGGAGAAGTGAGGTGAGAATAGGAATATCATGAGGGACAGAAAGACTACACATTGCTTGGTTTCTCTTGTGTGCAATCTAGAACTGTCTGTCTATCTGTCCATCCATCCATCCATTCATCCATCCATCCATCTATCCATCCATAGCCCTATACACATATGGGATATGAAACCAGGATGAGAACTATCTGGGCTGAGGAAAGGGACTAGCTGGATGGGAAGAGGAGTAAAAGGGAAGATAGTGGAGGGTAACATGGACAAAGTGTGTGTGTGTGTGTGTGTGTGTGTGTGTGTACATTTATTGTGACAGTGAAACGCGCTGTTTTGTAAGCTAAGTTAAAAAGTTTTTCCTAAAGCATTATGCTCAGGTCTGCTCCCTTTACCACAATATAAGGTCTCACTGTGGTACCATTTGCTTTAAAGCATGCTCCTCTTGATAATACATTGTGAGCCTCATGTGCCAAAAGGTCAGAGAAAACAAAGATGGTTCCATGTTGCCAGCCATGGCTCATCAACATGGTGGAGGCTGCGGGGAATATGGTTAGGCATATCACAGACTCAGTATCACTGCCAGAGCCCTGGCCCACAGACACGCCAGTGGCCTCCCCTTTCTGCTTATGCCTATGTTTTCAGGTTCAGTGATGTGCTATAGAACAGAAGCACTTTGAAGAATGGACTTCTATATGTTTTCACTCTTTCTACAGCACTGGTTTGCTTTAGCAATTGTGTTTTAAACTTGACTTTGTATTTTTCATTGTTGTTTTATATTTTACGAAGTGTTCATAAACCAGGCATAGTGAGCCATTCCTGCAATCCCAGCACTCTGAAGGCAGAGGCAGGAAGATCTTTGACTTTGAGACTAGAATGGGCCACATAATGAGTTCCCGGCCAGCCTGGGCTGTGTATGTGGTGAGACCCATCATAAAGAAAAATAAAATGTTATAAGGTTCTAGGTTACAATGAGGAAGAACAATAAATGATTGTGTTCCACCAAATTCAAGTTATTTCTAATTTTAAACTCTATGTCACAGATCACCAGGGACTGCACACACCTTGGAAGACTCGGAAATCCTGCAAAGCTCAGATCTGAGACGCCCTGATTGATGCTCTCACAAAGCTCAGGATGAAGAGGTCCGAGGTTGCATGAGCTAAGTTCTAGTGACCTGTTTGGTTGTCATGTTAAGTGACAGACACACCATGTGCAGGGGGGACTAGCATCCTGGGATTTACCAAATCTGCCCTGCCTCTGGGTTCCCCAATCCAGTGCCTTCATTTCTGTGGGCGTGACCTGGGGTCTTGGGAGGCATCCTGTTGTGGCTGAACCAGAAGCCTGAGCAAGGGGAAATGTGCGTAGTGCACAGGCACCCTTGGGGAAACACAAAGCCTAGGAAACAAAAATCTAGTCTGATAGCTCCGGTGTCTTTCCAGGCTTCAGACAAACCCCTTCAGAGAGCGGCTTGAGGAGTTTCAGGGTTAACATCAAGGTTCCCTGTCAATGTATCAGTTCAGCCCACAGAGCCTACTTGTATAGTTAAAAGAACAATGCAAAACTGGAAAAAAGGTTTTATGGCTGAGGGGTGGGGTGGGGCTGGAGATGCAGCTCAGTGGTTACGAACACAAGCTGCTTCTCTAGTAGGTGGGAGTAAGGTTCACAGCTCGAGACTGTTTGTAACTTCAGGTCTAGGGGATCCGATGCCCTCTACTGGCCTCTGTGGGTACTGCTAGTGATATGAGTGATATGCAGATGGACATGTAAGCAAAACGGTCATACACATAAAATAAATAACAAAGTTAATAAACACACACAGAGTTACCACTGGGCATCAACAAGTCAAACTCGGTGCCACCTGGAATATCAATTTGTTTGACTCTTTGGACAAAGCCCCAGACTATAAAACCAGATTCTAGCTTGGGAACGATCCAAAAACCACCCAGGATTTGTTTAGTAGAAAACAGAACATCATAAAATTTGTTTTTGTTTTTTTATTTTCTTATATGTCTTTAAGCATTAGGTTGAACTGTATAAAGTTGTGCTGTTTATGGGCCAAATAAATGTTAGATAATCACTGGTTAAATAATTGTTAAATCAATCCTGGTAGATAGCTGCCTTGCAGAGGATGTTAAAACCAGTTCAAAATGCTGTTCTTAAGAACAGTACAGTTGGAGCTGGTGAGATGGCTCAATGGGTAAGAGCACCCGACTGCTCTTCCGAAGGTCCGGAGTTCAAATCCCAGCAACCACATGGTGGCTCACAACCATCATCTGACGCCCTCTTCTGGAGTGTCTGAAGACAGCTACAGTGTACTTACATATAATAAATAAATAAATCTTTAAAAAAAAAAAAAGACAGTACAGTTGATTCATGCCTGTAATTCCAGCACTCTGGAGGCTGAGGCAGGAGAATTACAACTTAGAGGCCAGCCTGGGATATAATGTCTCAGAGAGAAAAGGACAAAAGGAAGCAAGGAAATAAGGAAGAGAGAGGAAGGGAGGAAAGAGGAAGAAGTAGGGAGGGGAGGAAGAGGGCTCAGGAATAAGAAAGGGGCAAAGTGGGGTGGGACAAAACCTGTGAAGAAAGGGGGGGTATTTTTTCATGCACTGATTATATTTGCCTTTTATATGTGTTATGTGGTTGATTTTTGTTTGTTTTTGAGACAAGGTCTTAGAGGCTTAGCCCAGGCTAGCCTCTAACTCAAGATCATCCTGCCCCAGTCTCCCAAGTGCAGTAAGACACTATGACCCTGGTCTTCCACTGACTCTTCATTTAATAGTTTCTGCTACTTGGAAACAGTTCTTAAAGCTGTTGATCTGGCCGGGCGGTGGTGGCTCACGCCTTTAATCCCAGCACTTGGGAGGCAGAGGCAGGTGGATTTCTGAGTTCGAGGTCAGCCTGGTCTACAAAGTGAGTTCCAGGACAGCCAGGGCTACACAGAGAAACCTTGTCTCGAAAAAACAAACAAACAAAACAAAACAAAACAAAACAAAACAAAACAAAGCTGTTGATCTGGGGCTGGAGAGATGGCTCAGCAGTTAAGAACACTTGCTGCTCTTGAAGGTGACCTGGATTTTACAGCCACATAGTGACTCATGACCACCCAAAACTTCAGTTCTAAGGGATCCAACACCCTCTTCCAAACAGTATGGGCACTGTGTGTGTGTGTGCGAGTACACACACACACACACACACACACACACACACACACACACACACAGAGAGTATACAGACATACACATAAGGCCTAACACTTAAACACATAATATAAGTCTTTTCAAAAAGCTATTGATTTTCTCACTAGTGAGAAAAAATAATCTGCAACATACTGTTTTATGCTGTTATAACAGAGTACCTGAGGTTGGGGTGATTTATAAACAACAGGTTTATTTCTTACAATTCTGGCGTGCAGGAAGTCCAGGACCTGCACTGAGCACAGGCTATGCACTGAACACAGGCTATGCACTGAGCACAGGCTATGCACTGAGCACAGGCTTTGGACTGAGCACAGGCTATGCTAAGCCATTCCATGGAGGTGCAGACGTGTGTCAGAGAGGAAGGCGGTCACAGCGATCCTTTCTCCAGAGCCTATCCTCCAGGTAAGCAAGCCACTCCCATGATGACAGTCTGAACACATTCTCCAGGGAAGAGCCACAGAGACCTCAGTACCTCCTTATGGTCATGCTTCATCACCATTGCAATGGGGGAACTCATCTCTAACACACAAACCTTGGGGGACGAAGTTCAGCTTCACTTCGCTGAAGTTAGCCCTGGACTTTGGGATTATTTATTCTGAAAGGTTTATCAGCTGAGCGAGCAGTCTTGGTCTTGGTGCAGGGATGGCTTATTAGGGGGTGTCACTTAAATTCTGAAGACTTCAGTCTCCTGAAGGCTGAGTGGGTGAGTGGGCCTCTGATGCTCCCTTCCAACTCAACCCTAGTGTCCCCAGCTGCCCATTGCGCCTTCCCTAAGTTTGGGGTCACACTCACTTCCTTTACTAATTTTTTTTAAACTTCCTACAGAGTAGCTGTCTGTAGTGGGGTTTCTTCACACACAAGAGGAAAAGGAATGACTGACTCACTCTTTCTGGAGAGCCACCCAAATACACAGGTCATCATTTTAAATATGAAACCTATCAGATTTAGTGTTTCCGACTCACTGAACTGACCCAAAGAAATAGACATGTGAAAGACTGTTTTCAGCAGGACAATTTATAACACTGAACCATGGAAAAAGGACTAGATGTCTAGCAACTGTGGGTAAACAGTGAGATACAGCAAGACAGTGGAATACTGTGCAGCCTACATATGGTGAATCTGGTGTGTGTTATTAAGATGAAGATGCTGAAAGACAGTATGTGTCCTCTGAGTCCACTACAATCATATATATATGACTATAGTGAGTCACCTATATATATATAAAGTATGTGCGTGTGTGTGCATGTGTGTGTAATGATGCAATAAAATAGAATTATAAATAGACAAAGCAAAAACCTGGCCAGGCTTTTATGCTTTTTTTCTGGTGTTCTCTGGGCCCATTTACATTGGAATTACTGTAGGCACAACACCTTACAGGCAACGGCCTTTTCCCATTTTTACCTTTGTAAAAACTTCTAAATTGATTCACTTTTTTTCCTCTCAAAGGAAAAAAAAGGGGCTGGAGAAATGGCTCAGCAGTTAAGAGCACTGGCCACTCTTCCAAAGGACCAGGGTTCAATTCCCAGCACCCACATGGCAGCTCACAACGTCTGTAGTCTGCAACTCCTGTTCCAGGGGGATCAAAAACCTCATACAGACATACCTGCAATCAAAACACCAATGTGCTTAAAATAACAACAAATTACATTTTAAAAAACCCAGCTATCTTCATTAGCAGAAGACTAATTCAGTGAGTGGAACATAGTGGGCCTGCTGTGAAGAACAGAGGATTAAGTAGCTGTCATGTTTTCTGGGCCCCTGGGCTCGGTTATTTGTGACAGGAGCTTAGTTCTGCCTTATGCAAATGGAAACATTAGGTCCCTGTATTGGTGCAGACCCTGATAAACAGTCTATGGTGTTCTGTCAACAGCCGTGGCTGAGGTAGTGAGTCATCTTCCTCCCTTCCCTGGAGCTGGGAAGCTAGTTACTAGTCACTGCCAAGGTCACCTATCTCTCCTGGACAAGGTCTCATTATAGAAACCAGGCTCCTTCAGACTTCCCAAGCAGCCCAGGCTGCCCTGGAATTTGGGATGCTTATATCCTAGCTTCCTGAGTGTGGAGACCACAGATTTGTACCACCACATGTAACTCTAGGCTATGTTTTCCTTCCTTCCTTCCTTCCTTCCTTCCTTCCTTCCTTCCTTCCTTCCTTCCTTCCTTCCTTCCTTCCTTCCTTTCTTCCTTCTCCTCCCTTCCTTCTAAATAAATCTCAGTTACACACCAGGGTTGACTTTAATATGGAGTCGCATTCTTTATTCCAAGCATTAGTTATGTGGAAGGTATTTTTTTTTCCTAGTTAAAAAATACAAGCAAGCTCTATAATTTTCCTTGTGCCTTGTTGCTTCTCCCCAGCCCACACCAAATCCCTATAATTTCAAACTCACTAAGCATCAGCGTCTATGAGCAAAGTATCATTTCCCCAGAGGTTTCCTTACTCAGGCAGAGTAACATGGGATGTGACAATGTGACGCTGGATGACTTCCTTAAAGAAGTCACCGCTTCAGTGATACTTGGGAGCATCCATGGTGCTAACCTGTTCAACATGATTACATAAAACTGCCCTGGATGCAGAGTGAACTGGTTGAGCAGTGTGCACTTGGGGCAGGGAACAGAGTGTGCTGGGTCCACCAGACCTGCTGGCCGAAGGCTCTCTATTGATGATCATCTTTCGGGGGTGCTGCCTACCAGAATCACAGTGAAATGCACTTAGTGTCCCTGGGGACGCTAGCCACAGTACTTGTGGCTTGGGTTTCTAATAAGAATAGTAATAAGAAGAATAGATCAAATGTTCAAAAAGGAAGAACTAGATCGGAGGCATGAATCTGCAACTTGCAACATCAGGATGGACATTTTGCAACATGGAGATGTTTTCTGTAAGCCCAGAATCATCATATCTTCTGACAACATATTCTCAGTTTAGAGAAGGGATGGGGGGGAGGGCTCTGAGAAGGGAATTTGCACTATAAGCAAATTACAGCCCGGTTATTCTCATTTTCATGAATATGATCAGCAACCTCAGGGGATGAATCACTGAGATGTGAAACTTACTAACACCATCCAAAGTATTCCACCAATTCAAGGCAATCTGTATTAAAATCCCAATGGCATTTTTCTTAATAATGGAAAAAAGACAATCTTAAAATTTATTTGAAAGCACAGGATTCACTGAATAACCAAAGCAGTCTTGAACATGAAGAACGAAGTTGGAATCATCAGACAAACTGACTTCAGAATAGTCTACAAAGCTCTAGAAATCAAAACAGTATGGCACTGTTGATAAAAACAGTAACATAGGCCAGTTATATAAAGCCCACTCTATAGAAAATGTTGATTTTTGACTAGTATGCAAACAACAGACCTTGTGAGTGGCAAAAGGTGGTTTCTTTAAGGAATGATGCTGAGAAAACTGGATGTCTGTCTACATGCTCAAGGGTGAAACCAGACCTCTAGCTCTAACTGTATGTAAAAATGACCTAAAATTGATCAAAGACTTAAACATAAGAACCAAATCTATGAAGCTATTAGATGATAGCATAGGACACTTCTCCATCATATTGGTTGGGTCACACATATTTTTGTACAAAATCTCAAAGACAACAAAGGCAAATATATATATATATATATATATACATACACACACACACACACACACACACACAAATTCCCCAAAAGGGTTATACCAAACTAAAAGCCTCTGCCCAGCAAAAGAAATGAGAAGCATCTGAATTTTGAATATGGTAAAAGGTGTATAGACAGATAATATAAGAAACTCAAATAACTCAACAGCCCCCAGAACCATTATTTTAAAAATATAAGCAAGGGACCAAAATAGATATGCCCATAAACTACTGTATACAGATGGTCAATGGGCATCCGAGAACAAGGTTTACCATCATTAATCATCAGGGAAATAAGAATCAAAATGAGTTTGGCCATGAGAGAGAAAACAATCGTTTCCCCCCAAAACAAGGGCAGCTGTCCTGGCCCTAGAGAATGTACCCCTCTTATTGGCCTGGCCCTAGAGAATGTACCCCTCTTATTGGCCTCGGCATGGCTTAGTGTAGTCATCATGGAAAGCAACATGGAAGCTTCTAGAATCTCATCCCAGGTCCCTGAATCCCTGGCATGCTTCCTAAGTAGTTCATCGCTCTCAGACAGCAGACATTGAGGTTTTCATTTCAAAATAGAGACTGAGATTCAATGTCAGTCCTGTCACAGGCTCACCGCAACACACTCTGGTCGTGTTTCTTGTAAGTGAGTGGGCTCCTTAATTAGAGACTTAATTTTCCCATTCAGGGCAAGAGACTTGAGCAGCAGTCTTTAAAAATACACTGTCAACTGTGGAGGAACAGTGGAAGTGTTTGTGGCTCTCAGAAATGCTGGCGCTACACACGGGAAAATGGGTTAAGTATGGTGTGATGACCGAAGGCTATTATTAATCCTGAGTAAGGAAGGACACTCTGATGCAGGAGACAACATTGGATAGATCTTGAAGATATTTTGCTAGATGAAACTAGTTAGTCAGAGAAGGATACATGTCTCGAGCCCACTCACAGGAGGAACCTAAAGCTGTCATCTTCACAGCAGCAGAGAGAATGCCGGTAACAAAGAGGAGAGGAAACCGCTGACTATTTGGTGAGGATAGTTTCAGTTTTGCAAGATGAAAAGAGTTTGGGAGCTGAAGGGTGGTGACGGTTGCACAATAATTTAAATGTACTTAATGCCAAGGAAGTAGACGTTTAAAAATGGCTATAGTTACAAATTTTATGGGACACACACTTACCTACGATTCAAACAATAACAAAACCAGACACCACAGTAGTCTTTTGTTTGTGGGTTTTGTTTGTCTTGTTTGTGGGCTTGCTATTGCTACGGCATAGATGCTTGTTTGCTTGTTGACAAACCCATGCTGTAGAGACTCACTTTTTTTTTTTTTTTTTTTTTTTTTTTTTTTTGGTTTTTCGAGACAGGGTTTCTCTGTATAGTCCTGGCTGTCCTGGAACTCACTCTGTAGACCAGGCTGGCCTCGAACTCAGAAATCTGCCTGCCTCTGCCTCCTGAGTGCTGGGATTAAAGGTGTGTGCCACCACGCCCGGCTTGAGATTCACTTTTAAAGAAACAATCATAATAACACAGTTCCAGCTTCTGAATGGTGGGGACACCGAATGTCATCTGACATGAAGGCCTAGAGTAGTCCAAGTGTGAAGCGGCCCCTCCCCCACTGCACTGTCACTGGTTCTTTGCACAGGGGATGAGGTCATCTCTGTGTGGGACACGCTCAGATTCTGGGAACTAAATGCTTTCCCGTACCTGATGGTATCAACTAGCCAGGACAGTAAAGCATGGCCCTGCTGCTCAGTCGGTGGGGTGGTGAGGGATTACCATCGTCCTGAGAATGCCAGGATCTTTCTAATGTGGACCAGCCTTCTGCAATCGAGAAGCTGGACTGAGATATCCCAAGAGGGCCCATTTGATGTGACAGAGATGACCAAACTAGACAAGCTCAAACACCACCCCTCTCTCTTTGTGTTTATGGAGAAAAGTGGGGAGCCCCTGTCTTATCTGGCTCGTAGCGGTTTGCTCCAGCAGAGCACATTTTCTCTGACCAGATGCCTTTTGTCTGAATCTAGTTGACACATAGTTGAGGAAGACTCTTGAAGTTGAGATCGAGCCTTGGAATCTGTTTTTAATGCTCAGCTTGATCTAGCTATCGAAACACGTCGAGTGGTAAGTCGGAAATAGGAGCAAGCTGCTATAGGAATCCAGCTCCTGTGTATAATCTCACTATGCATAACTGCCAAGCCCAAGGTCCCCGGATGGATGGAAGAACACATAAATAAAATGTGGCATATGCACACAATGGAATAATAGCCTTAAAAACAAATCCTGACGTCCAGACGGCTAGGAATACAAGCAAAGGAAGACCTTGGAGTCCTTCAATGGGAGCTATGGTCTACTTCTCTTTTTTTTTTTTTTTTTTTTGAGACAGGGTTTGTCTCTGTAGCCCTGGCTGTCCTGGAACTCACTTTGAAGACCAGACTGGCCTCGAACTCAGAGATTCACCTGCCTCTGCCTCCCGAGTTCTGGGATTAAAGGCGTGCACTACCACGCCCGGCTCATGGTCTACTTCTCTTGTGTGGTCCCAAGGCCATGGCTTACTGCACATCCAGATACTGGGCTCATTCGTGAGATTTTTGTTTGTTTGTTTGTTTGTTTGTTTGTTTAGTTTTCAGTTGTATTGATTATTCTATTACCACTGTGATCAAAATGCTTGAAAGAAACACTTTGTAGAAGGAAGGATTAGTTGTGACTCACAGTTCTGGAGAGGTCAGACTGTTGGAAAGGCATGGTGGAGACAGCCATTCACATCAGGACAAACTAGGAAGCAGGAAGCAGGCATGGACTGGTGGAAGTGGAGGCCTGTGTTCAGTTATCCCTTGTCCTATTTTCAATCGACCTGTGCTTCCAGCCCACCCAGTCCATGGAGTGGTGCCACTCATTGCTAAGTTAGACCTTCCCACTAGAGTTCATGCTCTGGAAATGCCTTCATAGACAGGCGTGCTTCAGTCTCCTAATGATTCTAAATCCAGTCATGTTGACACTGAAGATTACCCAGCATGCTGGTGACATAGGAGATGGAACCCTGGGCCTTGCACATACTGGGAAGTGTGCTGACACTGAGCCATGCCCCCAGATCTTGGACTCACTCATGAGAATCAGCCATTCTTATAGTCACAGCATTATTTCTTGGCTTCACACATAAGCACCATTTAAAATCAGTACCAAGTATATGGACTTGGTGAAAATTCATTAGACTGAACACTGATGGGAGTCCTCCCTATGACGCATGGCATTTCAGGAGGAAATGAAACATGGAATTGTCAGGACAAATGCAGCAGAATCATTTGGAGACTAAAGACTTGTGACAATGGGAGATCCTGACTGGATCTAGGAAGGTGGGAAAAGAAGTTCCTTAAAGGACATAGCTGAGCCATCAACAAACCCAGGGAATGGGCTACAGAAGATTCTCAGGTCAACGTTTACGTTTTTTGGTTTTCATCGTGGACTGTGCTGAAATAACAAAATTTATAGCCAAATGTGATGGCATAAACCTGTGTTCCCAGAAATCTAGAAGCAGGGCATTTGACTTTGAGTCCAAGGCCAGCCTAGGTTCACAGCGACACCTTGCCTCAAAATACGAGAGAGAGAGAGAGAGAGAGAGAGAGAGAGAGAGAAGAGAGAGAGAGAGAGAGAGAGAGAGAGAGAGGAGAGATGAATAGATAGCTATCAATGTTCTCAGGATTTAGGGGTACATACTTAGGGGGTTCTTCCAGTATACTCTCAAGTGACCCAGAAAATATGCTACTTGTGACTATAACTCCTATAGAAAGAGGAAATCACACACACACACACACACACACTCATGCACACTGGCACCAATGCAGTCTTGTGGACTTAGGAAGAGAGACAGTGAGAGAGCAAGTGGGGACACGTGTAAGTGATTAGGGAGCTGGAACGAGGGTAATGAATGGCTTTACAGGAATCCTCCTGCTACGATGGCAACTTTTACGAAACTTAAAACTCTATCAGTAAAAACCACTCCCCTCTGAGGAAATGAAAACTTCTAACAGTGCACCCAGGAATGACACCAGGCTGCCGGCAATCCCTTCTTTGATTTCAAATGGCTCTCCAAAACTCACTTTGCACATTCCTGTTGGGAGAGCTCTTTTCTGGAAAGTTCTGTCAGTTCTGTTCCTTGCCCTCAAAATCTGTAATAATGTACCCTTGGCACAGCGGAAGTGTAGCCAGCTGCTCTGGGGGCCGCACCCATTCCTGCTCAGACTGGCAGTTCCTGGGCATGGGGACCAGTGCCAGTGGCCACAGGCAGGACTTCTTGTTCCAAGGAAAGGCTAACCTTTAGCTCCCTAATGAAATCTGGACCCATAGCTATGGTATGAAGTCTTCTCTGGCTCTCGTTCCTGTGCGACCCCTGGGGCAAGACTGTAACTGGCCCATGCCTCTGTTTGCTTACCTGTAAAAGGGGTAACAGGCAATGGTAGTTTGGTGGAAAAATGAAGAAAGCTAGTATGATAAATAGATCCAGCATTTTGTGGGCCCAAGGCCTCAGCTAAAGTCAGCCCATGCCACTGGTGGGGACAGCCACTGAGTGCGGGAGCATCAGCACACAGGAGTGTGTGTGAGTATACCCCATGTTTATACACTGACACATGCACATGTAACATATATACCACTGTACACATTTACATTCACATATTATATACACATACACAGTAACACACACACTCATACACAAGCACACATACACAGTAACACACACACTCATACACAAGCACACATACACAGTAACACACACACTCATACACAAGCACACATACACAGTAACACATACACTCATACACATGCACACATACACATTCACATGCACACATGTACCACAAATACACATACCTTCATATATATATATATATCCTGATATTCCTGCCTCTACCTCTCAAATACTTAGATTTACTTTATCCATTTTTTTAAAAGACAATGTCTTACTATGTAGTCTTGGCTGTCCTGGAACTCACTATGTAGCCCAGGCTAGCCTCAGATTCCCAGAGATTCCCCTGCCTCTGTCTCCAAAGCACTGGTACTAAAGGCATGCACCACCATGCCTGGCTCTACTTTATGTGGCACCGCCACGCCCAGCAAAACCATCTGTATTTACTGAACTCACCCAGAGGATTTAGCTGTCAATAAGTCCAGAAAGGGAGGAAGGGCTTTCCATTATAGGATATTGTTAACTTTCACGTCACTTGAGAAGAAGTAGAATTTCATTTAGTGGACGGGAAAGGTGGTTCAGTGGGTAAAGCGCTGGCTGAGTGACCATGAGCTCAGATCCCCAACATCCATCCATCCATCCATCCATCCATCCATCCACAAGCTTGGTGTGAAGCTGGGACCTGCAGTCCCAGTGATGGGAGCTGGAGAGAAGAGGATGGATACAGGTGAGGGGTCAGGCTCACTGCCAATGGGTCTGATAATTTGGTTCAATTAGGACCCTATTTCAAAAAAAAGGTAGAGCCAGGCATGGTGCTGCACACATTTAATCCCAGCCTTTTGGAGGCAGAGGCAGGAGGATCTCTAGGAATCTGGGGCTAGCCTGGGCTACATAGTGAGTTCAAAGACAGACAAGACTACATAGTGAGACGTTGTCTTTAAAAATAAAATAATAAAATAAGATGAACTTGAGCCAGGTAGAATAGTGCATGAATTTAATTCCAGCATTTGAGAGGCAGAAGTGGGAGAATCTCTGTGAGTTTGAGGTCAGCATGAGAGTTCCAGGACAGCCAAGGCTTCACAGGAAAATCCTGTCTTGAAAAAAAAAAAAAACCAAAATAATGATGATGATGATGATGATAATGATACTGATGTTGAAAAGCAATAGAAGACACTGGATGCCAACTTCCGGTCTCCACACATCCATGCACACAAAAGTAAAGAGTAAAAAAAAAAAAAGTTAAAGTTTAGTTCTGTATAAATAGTGACAGTGGAACCCACACTCCTCCGAGTTTGAGGTCACTAAGCACTTGACCTGACCTTAGGGGTAGAACAGAAAAGGGCATGGTGAATGTGGGCTTGGGAAACATGGCAGGGGACATCCAAGATGGGAGACTGGTAAGCCAAAGCCACACTGCTCTGGTGCGGGGTGCACTGGCTTTCTCGCCCTCAGTAGATGGTCACAGAGACCCCAAGGGTAGATAGACCCCTATAAGCAATTACCATCGTTTGTCCCCTGAGTCAGCTTTTCCCAACGAGAACAGTAGATCTGCAGCACACAGTCACAATTTCAGAGTGGAAGGCAGTTTTCCAACTCCTGGGATTACCACCACTCTAGTCTGTCTTGAAAATTCCAACTAGAAGGCTGAACTGGAAAACAAGTGAATAAAGATGTCTCTGGGCTGCCTGCCGCTGTTGGGCCGCCATGAGGCTGCCTGCTGGGGATAAGCCTTTCCTCAGAGCACACATTTACCCCAGGGTTAGTGTTAGTCACCTCTCCCTGTTATTCAAATCTTTTGAGAAGATCCTCCACATAGACGAGGACACAGTGTTTCTCTGTTGACGCTCACACAGCCTTGATGTCACAGTACTGCAAAAGTGATGGGTGGAGACAGGATTACACTGTCCTGACTTTAGGGACATCTCAGGAACTCCGTGTCACAAACACAGGAAGGCTACATAGTACATCTTGAGCTGGGCAAAGTGGCACTCCATTGTCATTCCTAGGAAGTTGACAGATGTTGGGAGGCCATCCTGGGCTGCCCAGTGATTTCAAAACTAGTTTGGGCTTTTGAGGCAGACTTTATCTCAGAGACAAATCAAATCAAATCAAAATATCTCAACAACAACAACAACACAACAAACAAACAAAAAACAGACTCTGCTTGAGGTCTCAGGATGTAGCTCAGTTCTAGGGTGCTTGTCTAACAACCACAAAGCTGTGAATTCATCCCCAGCACCACATATACTAGGTGTGGCAGCTCTGGCCTGTAATCTCAGCACTCCGGAGGTGGAAGCAGGAAGACATCAATTCAAGGTCATCCTCAAATACATTGAGTTCAAAGCCAGCCTGCATCAAATAAGGCCCTGTCTCAACAACAACATCATCATCATCATCGTCGTCTTCATCATCATCATCATCAAACACTTCTTGAAGCAACAGAGATAAAAGTCATTTAAAACTAGGCATGTCCTAAAAACTCTCTGCTAAGTAGTAAACCATTGCTAGACGTTGTTGCTCTCATCTGTAATCAGTGTGGTACTCAGGAGGCTGAGGCAAGAGACTGTCTGAGAGTTTGAGGCTAGCTGGGTTACCCAACTTCAATTGACAACAGCGCCCCTTCATGTGAGGCTATGTGTACAGAAGGCACGATCCACTACCCCACTCAAGTCACATGTCCCCTCAAGCACTGTGGAGCAGAGACCATTGGCAATCCCACCTTAGAGTTGAAGGAACTGAGGCTCTGAGTGCGTGGTGTAAACAGTGCAGTCGGGAATGATGGGCCAGGCTGAGGCCTTCCCATGAAGCAGGCCACATGCGGCTCTGAGGCATTGAAGTAGCACTGGGTTCTGGCTTTGGAAAAGCTGATGTGGGATTGTGGAAGGTGAGAAAATCCCCACGGGCCTCAAACCAGAGGCTGCACAAACCTTCTTCCTCTCCAGCTCAGACTCCCCAATCTACATAGCCTCTCTGACTGGTGGGCACTTCCTGGGCTTGTCCTACTATCTGGTGATATGAGACACACCCAGAAGCTCTGCCCCAGGGCTGAGGGCTTGTCTGGAAGCCTGAGAAGCCAGGAAGTTTATCTCTTTGCTGAGAACCTAGTGCAGTTCCTGGGAACAGCCCTTCCCCAGGAAGCTGTCAGTCACAGCAGCTCCAATGTCATACATCAGAGGCCATTCTGGGGTGGCCTGTAGGGCCTTGTGTGTCATAATGAAGACTATTTAACATTTAAATAAAAAAGATGTTGGGGCTGGAGAGATGGCTCTGCTGTTGAGAGCACTGATTGCTCTTCCAGAGGTCCTGAGTTCAGTTCCCAGTAACCACATTGTGGCTCACAACCATCTGTAATGGGATCTGATGCCCTCTTTTGGTGTGCAGGTGTACATGTGGGCAAAACACTGTAAATAAATAAACCGTTGTTTCCTTGTTTTTCTTGGACAGGCATGCAACAATGAACATGGAAGCCACTGGCTGGGGGTGTCTCGGATGTCCCTTGATCATCTAGCATACTAGTTCTTCAACTTAAAGTCACCAAGAGCCAAGACGGTGACAATGTTACCCAAAAGCCCCATACTTGCCTCTCTGGTCTCTTTTTGGTTTTTCCTGTGTTTGTTTGCTTGAGTGCCTTGCTGTGGATTGAAGTCCACAGATGAGGAATACTCCCAGCCCTTGGCATGCCCCTTTTGACCTTGGTCTTAGCTCTCAAAGTGTCACAAACATCAACAGAAAGTTTTCCACGCCATCTATTATTCATCTTCTCAGAAGTGATATACTAATTTTTTGGCTCTTATGGATTATGGAGTCTACAAGAAGACCCAGGGAAACTGGAGTTTGCTATTGGAACATGCATTATGCCTTCACTTTGACAATTTGGATTTGGAGGAGGGACATATGGCTTCCCTTAGATAGAACTTGTACTGTCTCATTCACCATAGCCCCTTCATTCATTATCGTCCTCCATTCTGAGGCCACATCTCAGCTCCTACCGAGCTCCTTTGGGCTGGGTTGGCTTTGCTTGCTTCTGTTGTCATCTGGATCCTGTAAGCTTCTGGGCGAACGCACTTCAGCAATTTCAAACAACCTATAGGGAGTGTGGCTCAGGAAGAAAAGGGACCCGTCCTCAGCGCCCGGGCTCCACAGCTAGCTCTACCCTAACTTTCTGGTCCTTTGACAGATCAGTAGCCCTGGCAGGTTTGTGTGTGTGTGTGTGTATGTGTGTGTGTGTGTGTGTGTGAGAGAGAGAGAGAGAGACAGACAGACAGAGACAGAGAGAGACAGAGAGAAACAGAGAGAGAGAGAATGTGTTTGTTTTACCTTCAAGTATGTCTGTGTACCACTTTAATGCCTGGTACCCATAAAGGCCAGGAGAGGGCATCAAATCCCTAGAAACTGGGGTTAAGGAAAGCTCCGAGCCTGTCTTGTGGGTGTTGGGAATTGAACCCAGGTCCTCTGGGAGAGCAGCAAGTTCTAACTGCTGAGCTATCCCTAGCCCCACGTGTTTGTTCATTTGTGATGTGACACACCACTACCTTTGATTCAGGGAACCAGAGCAGAATTGAAGTCAGCCTTGGCTAGCTAGAGATAACTTGTCTAAAAGCAAAATAAAATACCCCACAAACAAACAAACAAACAAACAAACAAAGAAAAGCAAGAAAAGAATTGCCTTTGAGAATTCAGAAACATGCAGTCATCTCCCCATGTCAATGTCGGGTGAACTTTCTCCATCAAGGGTAAATGTTTCAGGCTTTGAAGGCAATGAAGGTGATGCTATTCAGTCGGGCAACTATCTGGAGGAAACCCAGGCAATTCAAAACCAGTAGGTGTAGCTATATACAAATAGAAGTTGATTGGCAGATCTTTATTTTTGCGGGGTGCATTTTGTTGACTGTCGCCAAAACTCTGTTCTCTCTCC
The DNA here is from genome assembly GCF_000001635.26 of Mus musculus. Taxonomy (NCBI): domain Eukaryota; kingdom Metazoa; phylum Chordata; class Mammalia; order Rodentia; family Muridae; genus Mus; species Mus musculus. The sequence goes on along the minus strand of NC_000068.7, from coordinate 145,796,163 downwards.
TGTTGCTTCTCTTCCATACCACACACTGTGCTTCACGAAGTTACCATTATTATTTTAAGTATTGGCTAACTGCCTGGGGATGGAGCTGAGGTAATGGAATGTTTGCTATTACACAGGAAGCCCTGGGTTTGATCCCCAACACCATAGGGTGGCACACGTCTGACATCCCAGTACTCAGGAGGAAGAGGCAGAAGGATTGGAAGGTGAACATCATTCTCAGCTACATAGTGAGTCTGACGCTCATTTTTTCAAGAGGTGGGCTCAACACATGCTAATCAGATGGTCCAAGAATGAGTCTCACCACTGCTCTGGGACAATCTTAAAAAAAAAAAAAAAAGATGGGAGTTTTCAATAGTCCTCCTTTGTTATACTCCAAATGGAAAAATGAGTTCTATGGAACAGATTTTAAATCTGCACAGAAGAAACCCAGAAAGAAAGCTCTCCAGATCACAGTGATCTGCTCTGTGAAGAACAACTGATGGAAAATGGGAGTGAAGGCTGGCAACATCTGCCAGGCACACAAGAACCAAGTGTGGAGAGGCCCAGAGGCTGCTTTCAAATGGCCGGGGTCTTCTGAAGAAATTCAGGAAGATACTGAGTTATACTTCAGTTTTTGGCGTGGTTTCTATAAAGACGGCACTTGGGTATTGCTATGTCCTCCACCTTCATAGCCTTCCTCAGTTCTCAACTGTACTAAGAATAGAATCTCAACATCTCACCCAGCTGCAAAGCCGCCCCATCTTTCTCCTTCCTTCATTTCCCTGCTACCCTGACTCCTGGTTCTATGCAGAGCCTCAGACACTGCTCCAGGAGTTTAAAAAGGCTCTTTTGTGTCCTTTCCTCCCAGACAGTTCAAACTACCTTTCACCTCCCCAAGAAGGTTTCCCAGCAACCACACAGGGAGCCATGCACTTCCTCTCCTCCTTCAAGCCCAGGTTTCTCTAACTGCTATGGAACATCCTGGGTACTGGTCACTTAAAGTCCAGGACTCACCCTGCCATCATGAGGGCTGATTCCATACCATGTGGATACCCAAATCTTGTATGTAAACCTCTGCACATACACACTGCGCATTTTTCATCCACTCAGCTAATGAACTGAAAACTTGGTGTTTTAGGCCAGGGATTAGCCACGGGATGCAACAAAAGGTCAGTAGGTCAATCTCTGCTCTGGACAAGCAGTTGGCTAGAGGGTGATAAATACATGACTATTCTTTCTTCCTTTCCTTTCCTTTGTTTCTAAAAGGCCGGATGCAGAGCCAGCTAGAGAAACCCCAGGCAAGGATTGTCTCCTAATTTACAATGCGCATCAGGATCTCTCCACCTCAGCACTACTAAAATTTAGGGCTGGTAAATGGTCCTGGGTGCTGTAGGAAGTTTGGCGGCACCTCTGGGCTCTGACCACTAGAGGCCAGTAGCTTCTCCATGCAAGTTGTGGCTGCCAAAACTCTGGCTAGGACTGAACCAGCTTCCAGCAGTCAGTCACCTGCACCTTCTCTGAGACTCTGAGATAAGCTCTCTGAATCTGGAAATACAGAGCACAAACATTAGGAGTGCCTCTATGTAACTAATTCGAAGAGCAAGCAATCCCAGATTATCCAGGTAGCTTGCAGCATGGGTCTAAAATGAAAGAGAAACCAAGACACACACCGCACACATAACTGAATGGCCTCCTCTCCTGGCATAGACTTGTATTCATGGTGGAGTGTCAGATAGCATCAGTAACACCACAGCTTCCATAGCCATGCATTGATGGACCTCTTCAGAGCACACATTGGAATGATTCATTTTACAACCCAGGTGGGAAGGTGACATCACTCACTCCATCTTCCACAGGAGAAAGGGACCCTAGATCATCTGTCTCTCACCTCTTTCCTTTTCTCCTGGTCCTGAATCTGTGGCACAAGCAGTCTCCCTGTCTCACCTTCACAAGTAACTTAGATCTCATAGATGTCTGCCGCTATACCTCTGAGCCTTGTTATTGATTTTTTTTTTAAGACTGGGTCTATATTACCCATGCTGTTCTTGAACTTGTGTACTCAAGAGACCCTTCTGCTAGGATTAGATATGTGTCACTAGGCAGTTCAAGGTTTTATTTTGCTTAAAAACATTAGACTCCCCTGGAGCAAACATGGAGACCTGCAGGCAACATTCAACTTTAGACACTGTTGGCTACAGTTTGCTGGAAACTGACCTACAAACCCACTTGACCTGTACTGTTGCTTTTAGCAAACACAGCATCTGCTATCTCAAAAGCTCGTGTTACTCCTTGAAAGGCATGTCCTGGGGGCTGGCCTGGGATAAAGGTGTTGAAATCACTGGCAAGAGGCCTGTCCATACACCTAAAAGGCAGACTAGTGTCATCTCTAGAGAAGGCCACTGTCTCTGGTGACCTCTCTATATGGTATTTCTTGGGCAGGCAATCCAGAAAAGTTGCAAAAGCAGCCAGACTGCCAGGGTCATGTGATGTGGAAATACTTCCACCAGGATCCCAGGGTCCTAGGGTCCCAGGGGTCGAAGCTTGAGTCCTGAAGACCCTACAGAGCTCAGCCAGTGTCCTCAATTGAATGGTAAAAGAGAAAACGAAGCAAGGAGAGGCATTCACTGATGTCAAGAACATCGGGAAGAGGTAAGAATGAAGGGGTCCAGTGACCATGTATGACATGACATGAGGCTTATGCTTAACCAAAGAGTAAGGACCACATGGTCCTGGTCAAGGTGTGGTCTTCCTTATCCGAGAAACATCACTGTCCCAGCTCCCTCAGAACTGTGTGAAATCTCCCCTTCTGGCTGGCATCATCCTTGAGTATAAAACTCCTGGGGGTAGCAGCCATTTCTTGGGACCCACTCCCTTAGGCTGCCTTTTCTCTCGCCGGGATTGTTATATACCTCAGAGCAGAGTCAGGCCAGGTGGACTCCCATGTTCTGCCTTATCCAGTAGTAGGCTGGTTCCCCACCTGTAAAAGGAGGGGTTTATGCCAGATAAACATTAACTCTTTGCTGCCCAGGGTGGTGGCTACCAGCCGCATATGGCTGCTGAACATCAAGATATAGCTGATACGAACTGAGACACGTTCAAGTGTAACACGAGGGGGCTTTTAAAAATGTATTTCGGCACATGTTCATGCTGCACATGCTAAAATATACTATTGCAAATTTAAAATACAGGACAAAAATGAAAAATTCTTATTTACAACTTTTGCTTTCATGAGATACAAATAAATCTTGCCTTTTGAAATTAACTTTACTTGTGTTTTACTTTTAAAAGAAAAAACAACAACAACAAAAGACCAACCATTTTTTATGTGACTACAGAAAAATCTTAAATTACATCTGTAGCACATATGTCTCCAGGGAACAACGGCCTTCTCTAGCCTTTGTCTATCAGTCACTATCTGTGGGCAAAAATGTATTTATGAAAAATAGAAGGCACAGGCAAATGCCAAAGCAGGGGTGCTCTGCAACATCACAAATAAACCGTGACTCTGCTTGTCACCCTGACTACATTTATAATCGTCTCTGTGGCCATCATAAAGTATTTGGGGCCGTTTGCTGACAGACCATCTGAGTGAGCTGGCCATTGGCAGATGATGCTCACATTCTTGGGGACAATAAGGAAGGAGGAGAGACAGCCACACTCATCTCTATGGCTTTTAACTGTCCACAGATCCACAACAGGATTCTTCGCTAAATTGAATTTGGTTAAAATGGGATTTAGGGTTCTACCTGTCATTTTTCATTCCTCCGCCATACCTTTCTACCGTTCTGCAACAGTGACTTGACCTTTGGTTGTGCACGTGAAACGCACTTCCATAACAAAGGTGATTCTGAGAACTCAAATGCAAGGAGAACCACTGATGTCCAAGCTGCAGTGAGGCTCATCCTGTTCTGGATGACTGAGGCTCTGCTCTGAAGACTGAAGACCGCTTCAGGAGTCCAGCAAAGACTGACAGCCAAGGGAATTCAGTTGAAATGAAATGAACCATCACCCAGTCAGTAGAGCCAGATTAAGCCAAACACCCCCATCCTTTACCATGCCAGAGAGCTCTCCTGTGGTTTCTCTGATATGTAACTAACTGCAGGTTTCCAGATTCTAACAGACAAGCTCAACACACCAGATTGTCTAAACCATGCAAAGCAACCACACAGAAGGATCTCTGACATGCTGTCCCTGCTGGGTTAAGGCCCTTGAATGAACCCAGAATCTCAAGCAACTCTACCCGTATGCTATGCTCCCAGAGGTTCTCAGCACTTGTAAGGCAAAGTGAGCAGGGTCTCTGTGATCCAAACACCTTTCCCTCCTGGTTCATTAAGATCAACCTTCACCGCATCCCTTAGGCTCAGGCAGGCGAAGAAGTTCCACTTAGGATAGGGGGACTCTACACACAAGTCCAGGCAGGCAAGGGTGGGTCAGTCCAAGAAGCAGAAAGGCATTCCTATAAATGTGGGTGGCATGGACTAGGCACTGTCTGCATCATTCTATACTAGGAGAGTGAAGAACTTCCACCTAGGGCCCGAGTCATACTACAGAAGAATAGGAAAAACTTCCCTGATGGAACCAAGTGGTGTAGTGAAGTTTAAATCCTGGAACTATGTTGGGACCACAGCTATGACTTTCTACATGCCATTTCTACATATGTGTACAATGGTGTGTGTGTGTGTGTGTGCGCGCGCGCGCGCGAACACACATGAAACTTGTTCAGCTAGCTGGCCACCATCCCTGGAATCATGAGTGTATGACACTGAACCCAGCTTTTTCCATCATTTCTACTGCAATTTTATTTCAGGCACAAGTGAAGGCAGATCCTCATTTAGCCTGTGTGAGTTCTGCCAACAGTGAACAGGGTAGTTCTACCTAGCCTGGAAGGATAGCCGAGGCAGAGGTGAGGGGTAGGTGGTAAGAGGGCAAACCTTGGAGGCTGGCAGACAAAGGTTTGGCCTCAGGTGGTAGAGACTTGAGGGAAAGGCAGCTAGAGCCTGATAGTCCTAGAATATGAAGACGAAGCCTGCTGACTGGATCTGAGGTAGATCGCTTATATCAATGGACCGGGTTTGGTGGTAGTGTAGCTGGATGGGAGTATCATCTATGAAGGGACTCTAGCCAGCCCAGGCCTGGCACACACAGCCCTGGCAGACCTTGTCCCTTCTTCCCCATTCCTTCTGCTTTGCTAAAAACCATTAGATTACATTCCTGAAGTGAGCCCCCAAGGCCTATTCCCTTATTTGGCCACTTCCTCCTCTTGAGGCTGACAACCAAGGCCCAGCTATCCAAAGTACTGAAGTCCAGCAATCAAAAGCCCCCTTTAGCTCACCTAATTAACATGCCCAATTAAAATTAAGTACCTCATCCTAACACGGGTTTTCCCCTTTTAAACTGTCATTTTTCCTATGGGCCATGTCTGTCTCCTCTCTATCCAGAGACAGTCATTTGTCCTCCCTTCCCCCCCAGCACATATACCTCTTACCCCTCTCCTTTGCCCCTTTTCTCCCCTTTCCACTGTTCTCCTTCTCTCCTCCCTCTTCCTGTATCATCTGTCTTTGTCCCTTATCCCTGCCTTTTGTCTCCTCTGTGCTGAGCATTTGGTCATGGGGTATCTTGAACCGACTTCTGAGGTTTCCTACAGAGGTCCTCAGCAGATGGTAGGTGCAGTGGGAGGAAGAAGGGAATAAACTTTGGGGATTTGTGAAAGACCTGTCAGCACAGGGTCACTGAATTGTACAGGCAGCTTGGAGGAAGCTGTGAGATTCAAAAAGGAAGGCTCATGATGACTGAACATGCACATTGCTAAAACTGGAGCATGTTCTGGAGTAATATCTTTCATATATAAACTCTTTCATCCAATTCACCCTTCAAATGTGGTTGCAGTCGGTGTACATATCTATCACCTGGCTACAGATAGCACGTTACCCTGTTTAGGGTTCCACGTCCCTCCATCTCCCCATGTTTGCATACTGGCCTTATAGAGCAGGAAAAGAGTATTTTGATTTTTAGTTTTGTTTTTTTGTTTTTTGTTTTTTTTTTTTTTTTTTTTTTTTTTTTTTTTTTTTTTTTTTTTTTTACAGAGGTAGCTAAGGAAAATGAATCACGATGCTGTGAACAACTGGAAAACATGTGTATCCAGAGTAGGATTTATGTGGCTTCCAGGATGTGACCCTACAGGAACCATGACCAAGGGCATCCACAGTTACTCCAGGATGCTTGGACCATCTGGGTCTTTTCCATGCGCCCCATGTCTTCTAACCTAACTTGCTTCCCTGACCCAGGACACGTGAGAAACCAAGAAACCACAAATCAAAGCTTGCCACTGGTGGTTAGCAACTCTGCTTTAGAGCACACACTGGGCAGGGAGAGTAGTGATGAAGAAAAGGTTGCTGAATGTCTTCCAATGAATGAGCTCTGCACAAAAACCACAGAGCATTAATAACCATGAAGGATGATAAGCCTAATGTGAAGTTCAGTTACGAGTCAAGACTCCTCATCTTTTATGATGTCTGAGAAGAAGTGCTTTGCCACTGCGTAGGTATCATTCTGAATTAAGCTCCACTCCTACCTGTTGTAGTAAATACGTACTCTCAATTGAGGGTTTCTACCCCACCTTTGATCATCCAGTTCCCAGATAAATGACACACAACCTTTATATTTATAAGCCTTTAAAGTACTAGAGCTGGGCAGATGATATCAACACTCATGTTATTCTGTCTACTTCCCTACCAATAATCCTGAGATATGACTAGCCTTGTTCTACTTGGGCCACTCTTACTCCAACTGGTCAACCCTCACAGCCATGTTTTCATGACTCACCTATCTCACTGTGTCTTTTTCTCTCCCCACCTTCTTCTCTCTAATTTCTCCCCTTCACTTCCTCAGACCCCAAGCCGCTAAACTCCACCTACCTCTCTTCTGCCCAGTTATAGGCTATCAGCATCTTTATTCAACCAATAGTTTTAAATTAAGGAGCAAGGTCACATAACATTACTTTGAATATGTACAGATTCTCTAGTCCCTGGAGGCAACCAGGCCTTTGAAAGCCAGTATTTAACATTACAATACATAGCAAAAGACCAAACCTCAACACCCACCTTCCAATCTCAGCTGTCAAGTGTAGTAGCAATTTTTCTGGAGCCCCAGGTTAGGCTGCCTATTCTCTGAGGCCCCATCTACTCCGAATCCTAGGGCCTGTTGTCTTCTATGATGATGATACTGTGGTTCTGGGCTGATTTGGTAGTTATCTTTCTTTGTTACCAGACTAGAAGTTCCATGAAGCCAGGGTGGCATTTGGGTTTTCTCTAGCTGGTCTGGGTCAGGACTTGGTGGAATCACAGGTGCTTAAAAGACATGATTCTAAATAAGATGAGGTCTGACAAAAGAGTCCATGGTCCTCGATGTCCTGAGGGGCAAGTTACATGGGCCACTGGATCCAGTTTGCTATTAATAAGTGTTCAAAGGGCATTACTTTATCCATGCAGATAGCTCCATGCCTAAGGCTGGTGCAGACCACTGAACAACAATGTCCATCAACACAAGGGGGGGGGGTGAGACTACATAAAAGGGACTATCATTGACATGACCATCTAACTTAGAGAATATAATTTAAGCTCTGTCAAACATATAGATAATAGTAAATGGTTCAGACTCCTTTGCCAGAATTTTCCAAAGGGGGCTCTGACCCATGAGAGGTCAAGAAACAGAACTCACAGGGTTTAGCTAGCTTTCATCTTTTCCCCAGGTGACTCCTTCACATGGCCTAAGACAGCATTACAAGCCGATTCCTATGCCTGCTGCTTCACTGAAAGCTGAAAACGAAAACAGGACTGGAAAAACAACAACAACAACAACAACAACAAAGCAAACAAACAAATAAAAAAAACCCCAAAACAACTGACCAAAACTGACGTCAGGGTGGACGGTCCATGGAGTCCAACAGGGCATCTTCTTTAGAAATTTTCAAACTCAGTTCTGACCACACTCTATTTTCTTTCGCCCTGACTTTGAAGTCTAACTACTATGTAAGCTATGATTCCGCAGGGTTCCCTGTACATCCTAAGGTGGTAATTAAGGACTAACCAATATTTAGGCTAATTTAGGCCATGCCTTGGGATAAAGCAGTGTTTGAGATGGTGTTTTTGCACGCATATCTCAGCGTAAGATACAATCGAGGGCTCCGGGCTTCAGCTCCTGGTCCCCCAAGAAACCGGAGGATGAAGCTCCTCCCTCCCGTTTACACAGGTTTGATGAAAGCTGAGAAACCTCGCTGAGGATTGAGATTAGTTATGTAGACACAGCTTAACGACCTGCACGGAGAGCGGAGGTCATTTGTGTCAACATTACTTGATTCTTCCAGGATCTTCCTGTCCATAGCCTTAAGGCTATGAGTCAGTCAATAGCCTTTCTGTTTGCTGCAGGAAGTCTCAAAAGTTTGCTCACTTGGGAGAGCAGCATGCTAGTCAATGGTTTACTCAACAAGACTCACCTCTGTCTACCAGTTCTGAGACACTCCCTCCCACGCCTCGCTAAAACCCAATCAGAGATGTTGCTTACTATCAAGCTTCACTAAAATCCAGTTACACCCTGCTTTGGAGAACTCAGCTTAAAGGACTTGGGACTCAGCAACCAAAACCTACCAACGCACCTCCCAGGGGTCCCTGGCTTAGACACTGATGAGACTCTTGGCCCTCGTTTCAGCAATAAGCTCAATAAAGCTTGCTCTATCAACAAGGTTTCTGATGGATTTTCTAGGGTCAACCTCTGACATATGATCAGTCTCAATCTCTTTGGAAATAGAAAACACAGATACACATACATACACAGATACACATACATACTTATGAACACTTAAGGGCTTTGGATTTACTAACCACAAGCACTCCCCCCACCCCCCTTCTCAGTAATAAAGCAATAAGGTTTCCTTGGTGCGCCTCCTCTGGGGACAAGGACCATTGTTTGGGACACCTGACTGCAATACACTTCATGTGCACATTTAACTTCCTTTAGTCTATTCCCCCCCCCCCCAATCCCCAGGGCAGGGGGTGAGGTGTGAGTCAGGATTTTCCAAAATAAATTTGCATTTATTTGAGGATATGAATAAACAGGTCAAAAAGCCACAAAAGGAAAACTAATTTGCAAGTTCACATTAGAAATGGCCATCAAATCTTAAACATACGCACTCCATATAAAATAACCTTAAAAAAAAATCTCTCATTAAACCAGAAAGTTACTTTAGCCCCAGCAATGCCCACGTGAAACAGACAAGCTGTATGACTTTAATCTTGTCTTCCCCTTGCCCCACCATAAGAAACCTTTGAGTGTTTGAGAAACTAACATTTGATCAGCCTAAAGTGAGGTCCTGGAATCATTGTTTTGCTTTGCTTTGCTTTTTCTTCTGCTCTTTAATGATTCAGTCAGACGAATACACTGGTCTCACACCATTAATTTTTTGGAAATCAAAGTCCAGCTTTCATCCTGAAATTCCCTAGCTTAAAAAGCCTGAACAGCACACCACTTCAGAGCCCCTCTAGGGTCTCACCGTGTGGCATCTCTGACCCAGACCCCAGCCAGTGAGGAACTATTAAACCACAAAAGCCCCAGCCCGCTGAGCACCACCGTGCTCACAGGCAAGCTCCCCTGGCCCCAGCTGGTCTAGCCAGCAGGCTTTTAAGCTCCAGCCTGCAGCTTCGGGTGCCTGCAGCTCCTCAGGCTGCCGCGCAGAGGGAGCAGAGCTGAGATCCCAAATCCAGTTAGTTTCCTTTTACCTTAAAGAAACTTCCTCGCTTGTCCAGACCTTGGGCGCCCATGGTCCACGCTGACATTTCCCCCAGCGAGGCTCTACAACATGCCGGGGACTCCTGAAGGTAGAGACATTTTCAATGGTTAGTGGAGCCTGTAGGAAATTCCTTTCTAAGCCACAGAGCACTCACAACAACAGTCCTGCCAAGATCTTTTTCCGTCAACAACATTGTGCCATTTATTTCCCACCAAAGCCCTTACATCTCCTTTCAGCCCGGTTTCCTGCCGCGGCCAGCACTCTTCCTAGACTGTGCCCCACCTCGCTGCCCCACCCCCTCTGCCAGCAGCTGACGTAGAAGGTCTTCAGGACTTCAGGGAGCATAAAGATGGCTTTGTGTGTTTGCTTGACCCCAAGCTGAAGTCCAAAAGGAACCAATATTAGTTGTCCCCATAATCTGCTGTGAAAGCTTATAGATTTCATATGGCAGATCGCAGAAGAATGGATCCCTCTATGTCCCAGGAAATCCTGCTGTTAGGGAGTGAGGTCAGCATTCCCTCAGTTAGCTCTCCTCCCGGGCAGGCAAGGTCAGCAGAAGGGCACTAGGGAGAAATCCCTCTGTTTTTTCCCCCCTTAGAAGCCAGTGGGACTGGGATGCAGCCCAGAGAGTCAGTGTTTACAGAGCTCATTTGTGTAAGGGGACGCATGTAAACAGCTCCAGGATCATCCAAGGGCTTGGGCTCACTTTGGAACACAGAGGAAAAATTTAAAGGCAGGATAACAACATGGTCCTGAATCATCGCCGAGACTATCATGCTTGGAATTTCCCTTCCTAGGACAGAAACCAGTAATATCTGCACACACCCTGCAAAGACTTCCATCTTCATTTCAGTCTTAGCTGGGTACACACACCTGGTGCAAGAGACCTGGCTGAGACAGGTGTGTCTTGGGGTGGCAAGGGAAGTCCCCAAAGCCTTACTTACCCAGTGAAACTGTACAGCCAGTGAAACTGTACAGGTTTAAACAGAAATCTCACAAAGGGCTGGCTCTCTCTCTCTCTCTCTCTCTCTCTCTCTCTCTCTCTCACACACACACACACACACACATACACACACACAAACATGCCTTTCAACCCACTTGCTATAACATGTACAAGCCAGGGCATATTGCAGACACAAGCAACACAGAAAGTAGGAAGTGCAAACATCACTTGAATCACTAAGGAATATTAAAAGTGGTTGGGCTGCAGGCATGAAGTGGTGAGGTACCAAAGCCTGGATGACAGAGCCAGCATCAGACACTTGGATGCTGAGGTCAGCGCTAGTGACAGTCTAACAAGGGGAAAGGCAAAGTCTACCAGTGAGCAATGCACAAGTGTAAAAGCAAGAGACTTTGTAGAGATTCCTTTGATGCCCCCCAAACTGTCTCTCAACCCACACCCACAGTGAGCTGTTAGGTTGGACTCAGGTGTGGAATCTCATCTAGGCAAAACAGCATCTCACGCACCTAGCCTTCCTTTCAAAACCTCCTCTAGTTGACTTGTTGCTCCATGTCTTGGTCACTTTCTCTCTGGCATCCTGTTCCATTTGTGATCCTGCTGGGATGAAGGACAGTGATCCAAAACCCTCCTGGAGAGATGGCAAGCTTCACGGCAATCCTGCTGACTCCAGAGGTTCACGCTCCCGGCTCAGCATCGGAGTGGAAGTCCAGCTCCAGGGCCTTTGAAGCCCATCCTTATTAGCAACGTCCATAGACTGGCACCACTCCAGAGGGAAAACACAGCGCTGTGTTCAGAACTGGAGAGGGATGGGAACCCTGGGCAGCAGATGATTAACCGTTTAGACCCAGAAACTCAGACACTTTCACGAAGCACACACTTTAAACAAACCTAAAGCTTGTCTTTTTTTTTTTTTTTTACCTCTGGACATTTTCCTGGCAGGAGATTCCACATAGCCTGGCAGTTCAGGAAATGCTAAGAGAGAGCCAAGACGCCATTCCTCATGCAGAACAGTTTCTTTCTTCTGTTCCAGGGTTTTCCATATACAAACCATTCCTCATGATGAGCTCACAAGGAATTCTTTTGGCAACGGAGTCGTCTGAATTCCTTTAGTTTGCTGGTGATTTAACTAGCGGCTGATACGCACATACACCTGTAACTCAGGCAGTCCTGATTAAACACCTAGTTTAGATTCTGTGGGGCCTGCAGATTGCTGTATTTCTTTAAAGGAGGAAGGTGATGTCCTTTCTTATTTTTAAGGCTTCTCCAAGACATGAACACCAAGACAAGTGCCAGAGGTGGTGTATGTCAAATTACAGGAGATGCGGAGAGATGCAGACCTTACCAATCTGGGGACACACCAGATTGGGATGTGCCTGAGTGTGTTTAGATGTGTACAAGGTTTTTGGTGCTTGGACATTTTATTTCATGACCATTCCTGTGACTCCAATGGTTTTCTTCCCAAACTATAAATTTTTCAATACCTTGGTTCAACATTTACAGCACTAAATCGAGATGACCATAGTCACTTTCCCCTCCTTTCAGCTCCCCCATCCTTCCTGCAAATACTATCCAGCAGTGGGTCCCCAAACCATCCAGTTACAGCTGGACAACAAAACAAAACTGTATCGTAGCTTGAGATTCGATGACGTTCCTCCAGATTTGGTCTGCTGAAGACCTTGCCTGGTTTCTGTGAAAGGTCAAGTCATCAGATTCTTGAAAAAAATGAGACCCTTCTGTCCAGCGGTCTGTCTTTCCAGACACTATCGAATGCTAGCAAAAAGCCACTGTGATGGTTTGGAGTAGCCAGGCCTTTCCATCAATCATTGAAAGGATGTAAATGGAGCCACAGTCGATGAGATAAAGGACAAAGACCGGAAGCAGGTGCTCCTCCCTTGCCCAGAAACCCCAGGCTGCCCCTCTGTTGTTGGCCTCTGTGGCTTTCCAGGTGGTTTCATGGGTGACTTCTGGGGTAACTGAAGGTCTGTCCTGAAAAGCATCAGTGACACCCATGTCCCCTGGCCAGGAGCCAGCTATCCCGGCAGCCTGCTGAGCAAGCGTGCTCCAAGTCCTAAGAGCCACCTGGGCAAGCACTGAGGCCATCGGCCCCTGCCTGGACATGGCCACAGCCCAGTCTCTGTGGAGTCGAAAGCAGAGACAAATGCAGAGGTTGTGGTGTCTGGCTGGTCAATTAATGGAGCTGCTTCAGTTCAGCGAGCTTCCAGCTTTTGTGCAACCTTGCTGGGGGCAGATCTGGAAAAGGCTGAAGGGCTGGAGCCTGCAGTCCTATGTTGTTTAAAGGCAGGTTCTATTCTGTATGAATATTGTACATGGTCCAAACACAAACTAAGATGACTACCTAGTCACATGGTGACATAATGGGGCGGGGGAGGTGTTACAGCTCTATGCTTGGTTTGCACCTGACTGAAGGCTGTTAGGTGGCATCCCAGCTTTTGAGAGACGGGCTTTCCCCTCCCACTCCTCTTTTCAATCTTCTTAATTTGCTCAAACTGTATTCTCTTTTTTTAAGCACAGACTTATAGTATACGATACAACAGTTTGGAAATCTGTAAACAATATGTATAGATAATTCATGCTAACTGGCATGTCCATTCGTTCGTGTGTTTGTTTGCTGGGGACACTTTAAAGTCTCAGCAAAGCTCAGCCTTTATTTCTGAGACAGGATCTCACTATGCAGTCCTGTGTATAGAACCTGCTACATAGATCAGGCGTTTGTGAGTCTCAAACTCACAAAGATTCACCTTCATCTGCCTGAGTGCTGGCATTAAAGGCACACACCACCACTCCCAGAAATAGATATATTGATTGCAGTCATCATTTTGTACTATAGATCTTTCCAGATTTGTTTCTCAGGACTGAAATTTTGTAAGTTTTGCCCAACCTCACCCTAATTCCTTCCCCTCTGATTTTTTAAATTTGTTTTAGGCTGCAAGTGTAAACTCCACCAAAGAACAGCAGATGCAACAGCTGGGAATCTGTCACTCACAGTGAGGTTCAAAACACAGAGTTCAGGGGCTAGGGAGATGGTCCAGTAGTTAAGAATACTTGCTCTTAGCCGGGCGGTGGTGGCACACGCCTTTAATCCCAGCACGTGGGCTGCAGAGGCAGGTGGATTTCTGAGTTCGAGGCCAGCCTGGTCTACAGAGTGAGTTCCAGGACAGCCAGGGCTACACAGAGAAACCCTGTCTCAAAAAACAAAAACAAAAACAAAAACAAAACAAAACAAAAAGAATACTTGCTCTTGTGGAGGACCTGGCTTCGATTCCCAATACCTACATGACAGTTTACAACCATTTCTAACTCCAGGACACACATGAACAAATACACATGAACAAAACACTCATACATATAAAATAAAATAAAAAAAAAACATTTTTTCAAAAAGACAAATGCAAAGAAAGGCAGGAAGAAAGGCAGGAAGAAAACATAGTTGTGAAAGCCCAGAACTTCTACCCCCAGATCTACTCATACCCCCGAAATTTCTGCTCAATACCTTTTTTCTTTTAGTTGAGTGAAGTACAGTAACTGAATTTATCTTAGTAAACAAGAGCTCATTATTATGATTATTTTACTGTCAAAATGACTCACCCCAGGGAGCCAGTCAGGGGAAGTCCAAATCTGACTAAGGTGCCGCACTCAGTGTCTGGCTTCTTAAATGGCTCCAGGTGTACAGACCCTTCTCCCCGTGGCTTTTATCGCCTCTGAGAGCACAGACGCTCCTGTCTACGTCCAAGTCTCTGAGCATTTCCCTAACTGCCTTCCAATTGCCAGGGATTTTTCAAGTTGGACAGGAAAACGTTATTCCAGACTCTGGCTCGGCGATTCAAAGTTATGGAGATTCAAAACCAGTTTCCAGTGTCTTGTCTTTCACTCAACAGTTTAATTACTTTTTAAAACAGCTGTGTCTTTCATTTTGCTTTGAGACAGGCTCTCCCAGGATAGCCTTGGTTGGCTTGACCTCTCCTGCCTCAGCCTCCTGAGTGATTACAAGTGTACACTATCACACCCAGTTTATATCCAGTTTTGAGATCATGAATGCTTTTCATTCAATGGACACACATGCTGGAGAGTTGGCTCAGTGATAAGAATGGTTACAGCTCTTGTAGAGGACCTGGGTTTGGTTCCCAGCAACCATATCAGGGCTCACGTCCTTCTGCAACTCCAGTTCCTAGGGATCTGACATTCTCTTCTGACCTCCAGGGGCTCCTGCACACACGTGGTGCACATAGATAGTACACATACATACAGAGACACACATACACATACACATACACATTACTGTTTTTTTTATGCGAAACAAATTCAGAGAAAGTAAATTTGAAGCAAATAACTGTGTGTCCAGCCTACCCCCATTCGTCAACAAGTGCATTTCTAAACAGAATTGGAGTAACACCACTATCTCTGTTTTCTCAACAGAGGACTGGGGGAATTAAGGAATTATTACTGTATGTTGTATACTGTTGTTGGCATTATGATAAGCAAGGTGCTGCCGGAAACAGAAGTCATCTTGTAAAATGACTAATTCAGTGGAAATCTATTCTCTCCCTCCTTGATCTCTCTTTCATAGAGCCACAGAAATTCTCTCTACAGCCGTGCTTCGGAAATGATGTTGGTATCCACACAGCCACCTGGAGGGTAGACACACAGGTAGGCAGCCTGCTGTGGAGAAAGTCTCCCTTTTCTTGGATGAGAACTACCTCTCTTACCACCAACCTTCACGTCCCTCCTTGGGTCATTAGGCAATTAGTCTTCTGCAAATCTCTTGTATTACTATAACAAAATACCCAAGGTCAAACAACTTTGTAAGGAAAAGATATATTTAGGTATCAGTACTAGAGGTTCAAGGCCCCCACTTTCTTGCTGGCATTCTTAAGAGGGTACAGGGCTTAACATATCCGGAGACAAGGGGCATCTCTCTCTCTCTCTCTCTCTCTCTCTCTCTCAAAAATTAAATACAAGCTGGAGGGTTCAGTGGTTAGAAGCACTGTCTGCTCTTCCAGAAGACTCACGTTTGGTTTGCAACACCAACA
This sequence comes from Mus musculus, assembly GCF_000001635.26. Lineage (NCBI taxonomy): Eukaryota > Metazoa > Chordata > Mammalia > Rodentia > Muridae > Mus > Mus musculus. The sequence goes on along the minus strand of NC_000068.7, from coordinate 145,780,394 downwards.
TGGTGGCTCATAATCAAGTCTAACTTTTCAGTCCCAGGGGACCTGCCATCCTCTATTGGTCTCCATGGGCACCAGGAGGGCACATGGTGCACAGACTATACATACAGGCAAAACATCCACACACATAAAATAAGTACCTGCTTTAAACTGTCAGAATTCAACTAAGATGATCTTACCTAATGGTAATCAGCTCCCATAGACTCCACTTGTAAACACATCGTCGGTCTACAGTCTTAATACCCCATAACATGGATTAAAGCCTAACATGATTTTTCTCTCCTTCCTCTCCTTCTTTGCCAACAAGAGTTCTGAATTGTTTCCTTGGTGACACTTGGGACTGAACCCAGGGGACCCTTGTATATGTGTGGTGATCTGAAAGAGAAATGTTCCCTCCATACTCATGTGTTTGAACAGTTGGTCCCTGGTTGGAAGTGCTATTTGGGAAAGTAGAGAGGTGGTTGAGCCTTGCTGAAGTATGTCACTGAGGATGACATACTTTGAGGGGATACAGCCTCACCTTGACTCCTGTCCTCCTTTCCTGCTTGCTGTGTGTGGATGAAATGTGATGTCCCTGTTTCCTGCTCTTGGCACCATGCCATCTCTTCCCCATCATGACAGGCTGTACCCCAAGGCCAAAATAAACCCCATTTTCTTTAGTTACTTTTGATCATAGTATTATATCACAGCAACCAAAAAGTACCCGATACAGCATGCTGTGCAGGTCTCTACCACTGACCTTCACACAGCCCAGAGGTGAGTTCTGGAGGGATAAGCCTCATCAGGCCTCTTCTACATCCCTATGCAAATCACTTACGAACCTGGGCACAGGCTTCAGGGTTGGCAGCCTCTGCCCAAGTGGAATATGTCTGAGGAGGGAGAGGGGGAGTCTATCCCAAGGTCACTAAAAAAGATAAGCATTTCAAATCATCTTACTGTATTAGTGACTTCACACACAATGTGGAAGCATCCACCTTGGCTCTTGACCCAGTGGACCCTATGAATACAGAAGCGATAAACTCTAGGTTCTTCTCAAGGTCAGGGTCAACCAGTAGGTAAGAGAAGCTCAGGGCTTCCTAGTTCAAAGATGTCTGTACATGGTGTAAAAGAGCGTGCGTATGCCAGTCAACAGAGGCTGTCAATTAGCAGTTCTCTGATTAAGCCTACAAAGACTACCTACCACAAACAATATATTAAACCCTTGTGTGTGTGTGTGTGTGTGTGTGTGTGTGAGTGAGTGTGTGTGTGAGAGAGAGGGGGAAAGAGAGACAGAGAGACAATGATAGAGTCAGACAGACAGACACAGACACACAGACAGGGAGAAACACACGATACTAGGAATTGGACAGAGCCCAGCATGTACTACACAAGTGTTCCACCACTGAACTACGTCCCAGCATATTAAAAACATTTTTAAAAAATGATCTGTCTCAATATTCTGAGATGAGGACTCATCATGTCTAAGCAGTTTGTTTTCCATTCCATTTTATTTGTTTGCTTGATGTGTGTGTGTGTGTGTGTGTGTGTGTGTGCGTGCTCATATAAGCCATACCAAGTGTGTGGAGGTCAGAGATCACTTAGCAGGAGTTGGCTCTCTCCTTTCACCGTGTGGATCCTGGGGATTCAACTCAGGCCATCAGTCTTGGCAAACGGGTGCCTTCATCTACTGCACTAGCCCAGGAAACAATATGTTTTTAAAGACATAGACGTGTGGAGAGACTTATGCATACCACAGTAGCAATTTCACACACTGTCCTATTTAAAAGTATTGGAGTAGAAGACACTGTCCCACACAGTGTAACACACAGTGTGTCTGGACATACTGTCACTATTCCAGTATGGCTGCTGCTTTGAATGTTTTAGACAGGACACAAACTCTTAAGATCACCAGAGCTCATGCTGGCTTCCCTCACTTCTGTGCTGTGTGTGACCACCGTTACACCAGGGTGACCTGGTGTAGACCTGGAGGAGACCACAGACTGCATCTGGTATGCCACTTGAGTGGTTCTGCCTGCCACCTCTCCTCTGTGGCCTGTGTCTGGACAGACAGGGACTCAGGCTCGTAACAAAACTAGCTGCTCTCAGATGAGTAGAATCTACTCAGAAACGAGAGACACAAGCTGGATTTGGGGTATGTAACAGCTCGGCTGTGGGAAGCAGAGATGCAGAGGATGGGGAGAAAACAGCTTGAATAAATGTAAGGACCACTGGATGGTAGGTAGCAGAGAGTGCACCCGAGCAGTTCAATAATCTTGGCACAGAGGCCACCTTGGCTTCTCAGGACAGGAAGAAAATGAAGTTACCCTCTAGTCAGGTCTTTAATTCGAAGATGTTGGAATCAACAAAATAGAGACCCTGTATGTGCCTGCTCTTCCACATCACTGCAAGTGTAGGGGGACCTGTATGCATTCATTCTCCTCCTCCCCGTCCTCCTCCTCCTCCTCCCCGTCCTCCTCCTCCTCCCCGTCCTCCTCCTCTTCTTCCCCTTCCTTGCCACCCTGCTCTCTTTTGGTTCAGCATTAGATCATGGGACAGAGCCATGAACTGCTGAAAGATGTGTTGGCCCAATTTTGTTTAATCTGGTCTTTGTGACTTTTAAGGAACTTTCAACTCCATGTTTAATAAACACAAGTATTTTCATTGGAATGGTCCCAATACTAATAATATTCACACAGAGCGTATTTTCTAGAGCAAACTCCATTAGGTCATCTTAATTATTTGGTGAATTTTCTTATACAAGACACTTAACATGCTTAAAATTGCTCCTCAGTTTTATTTGTTTTTTTTTTTGAAACCATTGTTAAGCTATAAGAGAACATATTTAATTCTAATTTTTTTGTAGTGCTGGATATTGAACCCTGGGGCCTTATGTTCACTCACTCTGCTGCACCCCAGCTCTCTCGTGTTCTAAATGCTTCTAGTGTTTACTTTCATGCACAGGTCTCCAATCCATATAGAACTGGTTCTTGTGTAGGATATTCAAAATAGACAGTGGAGAAGATTTTTTCCACGGATGTTCATCTAATTTAAATTTTGAAGAAAGTAGTTTTAAGAGTGATATGCTCTTTATTCTTGAATATTTCTATCTTAGTTACTAGCATTTTTTTGTTATTTGTAAGAAGTAGTGAACATATCAAGTTTAATAACGTCACAAAGATGTCCTACATCACTAGACATGGTCAGCCTAGACTATACAATTATATCTCATCTAAAAAAAAAAAAGGCATGTGTCAAAGTGAGCCACCTACCTCTCAAAAGTAAAGAAGGAAGGTCGTTATAGCGTAAGGCAGTAGCCCTGGGAGTGCATGGGGTTGTGAATACCATGAACGGAGCTGTGTTGTGTCTGAATGTGAAATATATTCTCAGGTAAAAGGCTCAGGGATTGAAGGCTTGCTTATTCAGCCGGCGGTGCTATCTCAAGGTTACTGGATCATGAAGAAGCTAACCTTACAAATGCATTTTGTTGGGATACCAACAAATGGGACCTCGTTGGAGGGTAGAGCTTATCCCTAGCTCCTCTCTCTCTCTCTCCCTCTCCCTCTCCCTCTCCCTCTCCCTCTCCCTCTCCCTCTCCCTCTCCCTCTCCCTCTCCCTCTCCCTCTCCCTCTCCCTCTCCCTCTCCCTCTCCCTCTCCTTCTCCCTCTCCCCCCCCTCTCTCTCCTGCTGCCAGGAGGTAAGCAGTCTTTCTCTATGATGCCCTCCTGCCATGACATCCTATAGTGTCACAGGCCTAAGAGCAAAGCAGCTTCTCTCGATAAAAAAAAGTTGTTGAAATTTTGTCAGAGTGACAAAAGTCACACATTTGCTGTCCCGTCCTTGTCTGCCTCCTCCTTGTCCTCCTCCTCCTTGCTGATGGGACCAAGGGTCTGTGAAAGCCTACTCTCACCAACCTATACACTCCACCCACCTGCTACTTTTTATACTGTATGTATCGAAGACCTTCCAAAACCAGCAATTCATCATTACGGCATTTACTCTCTCCTTCTCTCCTTTAAACCAATAAAGCACAAAACCAAAAACAAACAAAACAAAAAAACAAAACCCAAAACAAAAAACATTTGCTTGCTGAGGACTCAAAGCTCCAAGTTTTAATGTGTGCTTGTTTTGTGGTATGAAAATGTCTACCAGAGCTGACTGCAACCTTCCACAATGACTTCAACAGACTGGCAAAAGGCACACAGATTTAATAATGAGCTCTGGTGAGCAGGCAGAGCCAAGGCCAGTACACCGTGGCACCTCACTCGCCCAGTCCTGGCCACAGAGTCTTTAAGGAGGTTTCATGACTTGATTCTTCATACACCGAAGTAATAAACTATAGCAAATGTAGGAAATTAGATCTGTACACTGAGAGAACGCTTTATCCGCAAATCATACATTGGCACTAGTTGGACACAACTGTTTCTGGCTATTTTCTTAACCAAGTTAAACGGTGCCATTAGGATAACCTTAAGGAGTTCATGTGTTTAGTCTGTGATTTTAGGCTTTGTGAGTTCCATTTCTTTAGAGGTTAGACCAGAAGACAATGGGGATCCTATTTGCTTATTAAAAGTGGTACTGGCAGGGCTGGGGAGGTGGTTCAGAGGTTAAGCACATTGGCTGCTCTTCCAGAGGGCTTGGGTTTGATTCCCAGCACCCACATGGTATTTCAAAACCATCTATAACTCCAGTTCCAGAGGATCTGATTCTTCTGGACTTGGTGGGTACTGCACACATGTGGTGCAAAGGCAAAATATCTATAGCCACTAAAAAGGAAAGCAGTATCCTAGAGACTGGGGAGGTTGGTCCATGGGTAGAGTGGTCGCTGTCCAAGTGTGAAGACCTCAGCTTTGATCTCTGGCACCTCCATAAATGCAAGGTGGGTGTGGAGACCCAGCTGTGACTCCAGGAGACTTGGGAGGTGCTCACAGGGGATACCAGAAACAAGCTGACTAGACTGGATAAATAGGTGAGCTCTGAGCTCAAGTGAGAGACCCTGCCTCTACATGTAAAGTGAAGCATGATTGAGGAAGGAATTCAACATCAATCTTAAACTCCACATGCAAGCGCACCCATGTGCACCAACACACACAAACACGCATATACACATGCACAACACACAAACAAATTAACACACAAGTAAGACTATACTTCTCCTCCATCATCCATGTTTCAGCTGCCCAAGGGCAACTCTGGTTTGAAATGGTAGATGGAAAATTCCAGAAACAAACTGTTTATCCACCTTACCCTGTGCGCCATTCTGCATGGCATGATGGATGCTTCTATCTTCCCACCCGGGACCTGCAGCATCCAGTGCCCCTGTGTATTCCTCCTGCCCATCTGTCATTCTGTAGCTGCCCTGGTTTTGAGACCAGCAGTTGCATTCAAGCGATTCATAGTTAATTAACAATGATATCAAAGTGTAAGTGATGCTGGCGACTGCGGCAGATCAGAGAGAAGCTATGAGGTGTTGTCTTTAAGTGAAAAGCTGAAGATTTGCAGCTTATTAAGTTAAACAAAAATCAATAAATTTCCTGTTTTAGAAGAAGGGGAAAATATGGTAATTTTATAGTCACACCTCACAGTGCAAAAACTATAGCCACAACGTATGATGTGTACTTAGTTAAGATAGAAGAACGGCTGATGGACATATAGAAATATAACACACACACTGGGTTCTATGTATGTGGTTAGGCATCCATTAAGGGTATCTGAATGTATTCCCCAAGTCTTAGGTTTTTTTTTCCTGTTGTTGTGATAAAATACCCTAACAAAAGCAATTTAAGAGATAAGGGATTTGTTTTAGCTCACTGTTCTAAGTTAGAGTCCATCACCACAGGGAAATCAACACAGCAGGGCCACGAAGTAGCCAATCGCATCCACAGTCAAAAGGACACATACACACCTAAGGCTCAGCATCCGCAGTCAAGAGCAGACGGAAGGATGCAAACACACTTAATGCTCAGCTCCCTTTCCACTCTTATACACCTCAGAGGCCAGACTCGGGAAATGATGATGCTTAATTTTAGGCTAGGCCTTCCCACATCAATGAATGCAACCAAGACAATGTGGCCACACTGTCCTACAGCCAGAGCCTGGAAATCAGCAAAGGGGATCACAAAGAGGCAGGCCTACAAATTACTGTGTGTCTACCAGAGTTGTAGAGCCCACATAAGTCTTTCAGAGTTATCTGCTGCCATCACCGAACGGGTGGTTTAGTGTCAGTGATGATGCCTCAAACTTTTAGCATGTTTCAGTCTGTCCCTTGTTTGGTCAATGGCACTCATATCCTTTGATGAAAGCATCAAGCATTCAGGTTTAGCATAATGCACGAATCTCATTAGATACTATTCAGTTCGGCACAGGTGGGAATTACCACATCTACTAGACTCTAAGGCTCTCTTTGAAGTATAGTGTTTCTTTTTTTTTTAATAGTCACTCCCAATATTATCCTCTTGTTGTCTCCTCTCCTACCCACCTTTTAAAGGGAAGTCAGACAGGGTAGATGCAGCTACTGTGGATCCTAGGGTGGAGAGAGGTAGCAGGTTCAGGTCCTATCACAGTGTCTGAGGATGATGACACCCCATGTCTCAGGAAGGTTGCTTCATGTCAGATTTCTGGAAGAAGGAAATGGGGTAGAAACAGATGGATTCATGGATGGGCAGTCCAGAGAGAGCCTGGTTTCTTCTGCTACTCTAGGGGATCCTGGGGCAAGAGGACAGATGGATGTTTATTTATACTTTTAATGTCTGAATATTTAATAGTCTTAAACTCAAGACGGCTGAGTAAGCTCTGGTCCATTCTACTATGACAGATGAAACCTTTCCAGGACCTTGAAAGCTCAGTTATGTGGAGTTTCACACTCCACAGTGCTTTCTGCCTAAATGTGGGGACATGGGACAGTTCTGAAGCTGCCTCGTGGTGTGTCATGCCTCTTCCCTCCACAGCTCATCCTTCCTGCTGTGTCTGTGTCTTGTCCCCTCCCGAGTCCCCAGCCTCTGGATGCTACAATAGGAACAGGTGCAGCTTTTGGGTGAACTGCCTTGAAGACAGCTTCTGCAGACAGCAAGAGCAGGCTCACACCTGCAGACCCCTGAGCTCGTGGGACCTGATCAAGACCTGAAGGGACTATGAGCTCAGGAGTGGCTCAGCCCTTCTGTCCTATAGACTTGTCCTTCCATGGAGGGAAAATCAGTGAGAGATGGGCAGTGTGCATAGCTCCACTCCCAGGGCACAGAGGGGTGGTGGATAATAGTGTCTCAGGGCTCAGGGAAGAAAAGGCCCCACCTTCCCCTACTGCTTTCTTTGCTCAGCAGCTTTCATTCATCTTGGTTTGCAGAAGTACAGGCTTCAGTTCCGAGTGGCCCTGTGTACACCCCTGTGACACTTGAAGAAAGTAGGCAGCATGGATTTGAGAGCCAAGAGGGATCCAAGTTTCATTTTGACCTTTATTTCCTTTAAAGCATCTTTGCTGCTGGGCTGTTTCTTTGCCTATGGCCTTTTCTAAGGCTCTGCAGCCTCTCCACCACGGGCTCGCCATCTCCGGTTACTCCCCGCTATACCCTAAGCTAGCTGCCATGCCCGTCTAAGCACTCTCATCTCAGAAAGTCAAAACCCATTCAGTTAGCCTCATAAAATCTTTCTACCTTGTGTCTGTGACCAAGTTGCTGCTGTATTCACTGTTTTGGCTCTGGGACAATGGTCACATACAGCCTTTCTACAATTGGCTTCTCCTAGCCTCAAGTTGCTGCATATAATAAAAAAAAAAAATAAATGGGTAATGTGATCTGATTCTATTGATACAAAACAAGGCTTTCTCTCTGGGTAGTTGTAGTAACATTCAGCCAAGGAAGAGAAAAGATTGTAACTTAGGGCTTTGCTCAGCTTGAAATCCCACCCCAGGATGCGCTCCACTGAGATGATGCCAGGAGGGGGCGTCTGGATAATTCAGAGTTAATGCCCTGTTGCTCTAGAGGCAATAATGATAGTGGTTTGTCTTGACTGTCAGCTTGCTGAGACTTAGAATCACATTATGCCTATGTCCGTGTCCGTGAGGGTGGTTCCAGAGAGCAGAAGGACGGCCACACCCTTGGTACTATCCCATGGCTGCGGTTCCAGACAGAATAAAAAGAAATGGGCTGTATACCAGTGTTTGTCACTTTTTGGTTCTTGACTACAGTCACTGGCTATTTCACCATAGCCTTTGATGTCTTCTCCACTTGATAGACTGGACCTTCAAGTGTGAGCTAAAATAAACCCTTGCCTCCTGATGCTGCTTTTAGCAGGTACATCGTCCGTCATGGTGATAAGCAAAGTACCTAACACAAACAACAAATTGGTTTCTGCTATTTTTTTTTTTTTAATTCTGAAGGGCTTTTATATGTAAATCCCCACATTACCTGTCTCCTTGGAGACCACACCTGTGTGTTTGTTTGAAACTCGGACGCTCCCCTATAGTGCTGGAAGCTTTTATTTTAGCCAAAGCTTTCTCCATAGACACTGCCAATTTAGCCTTATCCCATTACTTAGAAGTATTTCCCTACAAACACGTTTTTCTCCTGTTTCCTGTTTTAAAAATAATTATTTCCTACCCCTTGAGTACTTCATCAAGTTGGACAAGGACAACAGACAGAAATCAGTGTGTCCTGCCACCAGGTTTACACGATTGCTTCTGGGTTGCAATTATTTCTTCTCCCTGGTTCAAACAAATATAAGACAAATCAAAACACGCAGGGTTTGTGATTTCTTCCTGCTCTGGACTCAGGGATATCTGTCCACAAAAAGTAGCAAAAACACTCATTTCTGGTTTCTTCCTCTCAAATTTAGCTTCAGATGCCGACTTTCCATGTCACTTCCTGTTCCCCTGAAGTCCTTCATACTCTTTCTGTTAATGGCAACCCCAGGCTTGATAGCTCAGAGATGGAGCTAGCTCCCTGTCTCTCTGCCCTGCATGTCAATCTGTCTGTACTTCTGCTAAGTTTTTAGGCTGCAATCTCTCTCCTCCTCCTTGCCATTCTGCACACCCACTTGGCCTTGGGCAGGGCTGCCTTAATGGCTTTAGCAGAGTTATGTCTGTGCAGTGCTGCTGTCAATCAGCACCACCCGCCCTGCTAGCCTGTCTCAAAGGGATGACCTTGCTATAGCTTGAAAAGGTTGAGTGTACCCCCAAGGGTTCTTGTATCAAAACTTAATTTCTACTTTGAGACAGTAATGTTAGGAAGATGTGAACTTTAGTGGTGGAGGCTTTGGGAGGTGATGAAATTGGCTATGCTCATGAGAGCGCCTGTGATTGAATATTGGTGGGCGGGCATACAGGCAGAGCAAGGACTGAGGGGTGTGCTCAGTGGGAGAGCAAGTGTGAGACCCTGGGTTCTAGCCACACAACAACAGCACACATGCATACATGCACACATGCATTCACGCACACACGTGTAGATGTGTTGTCTCTCTATCTGGCCAGCTACACAGCCTTTGCTAACATGAAGGTCTTTACCAGATGCAAGCTATTTGACTCTGAACCAGGACTGCGTGCCAAAATAAACCTCTTTTCTTTGTAATTTACTCAGGCTGTGATATTATGTTATTAGCAACAGAAACCAGACTTAGACTGGCTCTTCTCCAGCCTCCCACTTTCCCGCTGGAAATGGAGATTTTGAGATTTTAATGTCCCTGTGTCCTTAGGTATTCAGTGCTCCAGTTCTTCTGTATCCAATCCAAGTCTCTAAACTTCTCAAGGAAGTCCCCTGTCCCTGCATCCCACAAAGCTTACTATTTCGTTGCCACTATTTAGGCTCACTCCTGAAATCCTGAGACAAGTATCTTATTTGGGAGGTGATTCTGGAAAATGCTGTCAGGGAAGGAGACAGATACTGCAAGTACCATAAGGGGAGGAGAAGGCATCTGAGCACTATTACTACTCCAGGGTGACCAGTCTGCTGTCGCAAGCCCTTCTGGGTTACCTTCTGCTTGGCTTGTTTTATTTTGTTTTGTTTTTGTCTTAAAGCAACAAGCAGTTCTTTGCACTCATGGTATTATGTCTCCCTGGTTAATGCCTGCACGTTGTTAGCAAACACGGAATCTTTGCTCCCAGGCTACGTTCTCGCCAGCCTCTATTCACAACTTGTTACTCACAGATCAATACCCAGCCTCGCTTTATGTGTCTTTCAATTTAACCTCCCACCCCCACCCCACTTCGGCACACTGCTGGTTCACTAATGCTGCACTCAGGGTCAACGGTGCTCTATCCCATGGCCTTATCCAGCATGCACACTTTTCCACAGGGTTTATCTCAGCCTTCCTGTACAGAGGAACGCTAGACAGCACTTCACTGTTATCCTCAGGGGCCGCTTAAAACAGGGAAATCACACACGAGAGCACAGCAGGACACAAAAATGTGAACAATGTACTCTTCATGACACAGCAGAAGTGATTCGCTTGCTTGTTTTTAGTCTGAGATGGACAAAAAGGCAGTGCTGTGCTTCACCTAGGCAAGCCAAAGGGTGGGTGGCTCTTGGTACATATGTTGCACATGGCCAAAAAAAAAAAAAAAAAAAAAAAAAAGGCCCGATCAAGATTGATTTAGCTTTAGTGGAGTGGGCAAATCTGCTAAGGCCAAGACTGCCAGTAATAAAACCAATGACGTGCATTTTCAAATCTGTAAATTGTAGAAAAGGGAAGCTATGGGAAGGGCGCCTGCCTTTTGTTCTATGAGATTCGACTCTTACCATCCTGTGGATATTAACTTGCCTTGCATTTTTAATATTGCCTTTTCATGATCTCATATAACCCAGGCTGCCATCAAACTCACGATGTAACTGTAGGTGACTTTTTCTCAGTGCTAGCTAGGATCAGAGCTGTATGTCAGCACACCTGGCTAATTCCAGTACCATGAATTTCTGATACCAGCTGTCTGGTATCTGGTCACGGGCCAGATGGACCTTCCAAATGTGTTTTTTTTTTCCTGAAACATTTTACTATACATTTATATGTATGTGATTACATCTAAAACTCACTTATGATATTTAAAACATGATCTTAGTTTTCCTTTTGAGGCAGGCTTTAATAGCCTACACTACCCTAGAACTCATTATGTATTTAGCCCAGGCTGGCCTTGAGTTCACAGTCCTCTTGCCTCTTCTTCCCAAATGCTGAGATTAGAGGTGTGGGCTTAAAAAAACAAAAACAAAAAACAAACAAACAGACAAACAAACAAAAACAATACAGTTTTATTTTTTGTTTTTGTTTTTTTTTTTCAAGATAGGGTTTCCCCTGTGTAGCAGTCCTGGCTGTCCTAGAATTAGCTTTGTAGACCAGACTGGCCTTGAACTCACAGAGATCCACCTACCTCTGTCTCCTGCGTTCTGGAATTAGAGGTCCTTACTGCCCAGCCAGATTTTTGTTTTTTGTTTTTGTTTTTTAAGATTTATTTATTATATGTAAATACACTATAGCTGTCTTTAGACACTCCAGAAGAGGGCATCAGCTCTCGTTATGGATGGTTGTGAGCCACCACGTGGTTGCTGGGATTCGAACTCAAGACCTTTGGAAGAGCGTCAGTGCTCTTAACTGCTGAGCCATCTCACCAACCTTGTTTTGTTTTTAATAGTATAAATATCTGGTTTGTTGATTTTGTTGGAAGCACGGGGATTGAACCTAAAGTTTTAAACTTGCCGAGCAGATGCCAAACCACTGAAGCCTTCTAGAATCTCGCTTCATCTTTCTGTATACCCTCCCTTGTCAGTGCCAAGGCTGGAAGCCAGAGCCTTATGCATGTACTGTGTGCTGAGCTACACCCTCTGCCAGTTGCACCTTTAAAAAGACATCTCCTTGAGTCAGAGGCAGAAGGATGTGAGTTCAAGGCCTGTCTCGGTAATATAACAAGACTTCGTTTCAAAGCCAAAACTTAAACAAAGAAGCCCATGGTAGTTCAAGGCAGGGACAGGGTGGGGCATAACCAGAAGCCCACCCAGCCCAGCCTTTCCCATCACCGCCACTTCTGCATTCTGATCAGAGTGCCCTTCCTGCATCTGCTTTGATGGTTAACTTAGCCAAACCAACCTCATCCAACTTCCAGAGAGTATCTCAAGCCTACCTTCTCCGTGAACTTTCCCCTTACCACTGTCCCTCCAATGATCCAACCTTCACACTGTACACAAAGAAATTAAATAGCAAACTAGTGGCTCTGCTGGAAGAAGGCTCTCAGGGGGTTAACTTTGAGATACACATTCAACATTCAACACAGTTCAGATGAGCCCCAGCTGGAGGCAGACTGCATGCAAAGCTTTCACAGGCTGCCATCCTGAGTTCACAGCTCAGAGCTCTCTTCCATAGACGCTAACTGGGACGGTCAGAGAGTCAAGCACACATGTATGCACACAGGCATGCTTGATCTCTTCAGTGGCAGCTCCGTTCACCCGACTCCTGTCTCCTTTGCCGCTTTCTTTCCTTCGGTCATCCCCTTAATAAATACTTGAACTCACATCTTTTCACAGCCTGGTTTACAGGCATTCTAAGGAATCATACAAAGGAAACTTGCTTGATGCAGAGACTCACAGCCAATCATTAGGCAGAGCCGGGGAACCACATGGAAGAGAGGGAGGAAGGATTGTAGGAGTCAGAGAGTTTGAGGACACCAGGAGACATGGCCCACAGAATCAACTAAGAAGGACTCAGAAAATCACAGAGATTGAAGTGGCAATCATGGACCCTGCATGGTCTGAGCTAGGTCTTCTGCATACACGCGGCGGATGCTTAGCTTGGGGTGTTTGTGGACTCCTAACAGTGGGAATGGGGGTTGTCTCTTGTTTGAGCACAGACCCTTTTCCTCTTACTGGGTTGCCTCATCCATCCTTGATACGAGGGTTTGTGCCTAGTCTTACTGCATCTTGCTATGCTGTGGTTGGTTGATACCACTGGAAGGCCTGCCCTTTTGTGAAGGGAAATGGAGCAGGAGGATGTCTGGGGAGGGAGGGTAAAGGGAGGGACTGGGGGAAGTGGGAGGAGGGGAGGCTGTGGTTGGGATGAAATATGTGAGAGAATAATAAATAAAAAGAAAAAAGAAGAAGGAAACTTGCTCAATTACTACTGTATTTACAACGAATGGAAATGATGTTGTCAATGAAAGTCCGAAACAAAAGTGTTGACATATAGTTTAGATATATTCCATTCCTAATGTAACAACCATTAATATCCATTTGAAACGTATGAAAATATGGAGATAAAACATGGCAAAGTACAGATCAATCAAAATGAAGATGAAACAAGCAGCAGAAGGTAAAAATTTTAAAGTATTTCAAAAATACTTATTTATTTTATGTACGTGAGTACACTGTAGCTATCACCAGACACACCAGAAGAGGCCAGCAGATCTCATTACAGATGATTGTGAGCCACCCTGTGGTTGCTGGGAACTGAACTCAGGACCTTTTGGAAGAGCAGTCAGTGCTCTTAATCGCTGAGCCATCTCTTCAGTCCGGAAGGTATAACTTTTATTAGAGACTATCTGTCTCTCCTTTCCTCCTTCCTCTCTTCCTTGCTCCATCCTCTTCTCATGTTCAGCCCTTACCAGATACATTCAAAGAACAAATACCACTACATGACTATCCTCTTAGGACACCCAAGAGCTACAATCCAGTTCTGTTTCCTTGTGCTCAGCTCAAAATTTAAAATTCAAATATGCTTTGTCCTGAATGTGAATAATTTCAAACCAGTGTAAAGTGAAACAAACAGTCACATTGTCTGAAGTCAGGAACCACCATATATAGGCAAACTGATTATAAAACAAAACAAAACAAAACAAAACAAACAAAAAATCCAAAACAATAACCTGATATTTATTGTAGGACTTGGCATGAAACTTAGTAATAAAGGACTCATTTAGCAGGTGAAAGCTCTGAGTCTGATCCCTGACCCCACATGTGGTATGGTGCCACAGATTTAAACTCCAAGTTTAAGACAACAGTTCTAAGCTCACAAGGCTACAGGAATGTAAGACAGCTTTGCAAGGGCCAGAGAGATAAATGGCTCACCTGTTGCTCTTGCAGAGGACCTGGGTTGAGTTCCCAGCATCCACATGGAGACTCACAACAGTTCATAATGCCAGGTTCCAGGGATTCTATGCTTCTGGTCTCCGTGGTCACCAGGCACTCAAGTGGTACACATACATGCACACATGCCAGCAGAACACTCATACATATAAAAGTAAATAAAATGGTTTTAAAAAGAAAGTTCTTCAAAGTTCCTCACAGATATAGCAACTGGCAGTGAATTTGGTGTCTATGATTGGCTTTCCACTTGTGAGACTGAAGAGACACGGGTGACAGATGGTCCAAGTGTGTGTGACACGGGGAGCCCCCCTGGAACATACTTGCAATGGGTCTAGAAGCTTGACACTACTTCGATGTAGAAACTTTAAAAACTGGGCTTCATGAGGCAGTGTGGGCCATCCAGTGGTTTCTGGGCTCCCCATTTCCCAGCTTCGGCCTTTGTTTGCCTGTCCTAGGTCAGTGTCTGTCCATCCTTGATGTGTTTAATGGAGAACGACCTATGTGACTGCAGGCTTTATCCCTCTGTACTTCAGCTTTGGTCAAAGTTAGCGGCTGAAGTCTGAGCCACCATTTTCCTTTCTAAAAATCTTTCTCCAGTTTACGAAAGCCCATATCTGACCAAATGTCTCTGGTACTTAAGCAAAAGGTCTAGACTATGGACACAAGACATGAGGTCTTCCCTAATCTGCATCAAGTCTTTATCTTCATTCTGATCCGTTCCTCTGAGCCTGCCCTCATCCATCACACCCTGTAGCCCTGCCAGCATCATCAGCCTTGTTGAAATGCAGCCCTTCCTGGACTGGCACTATAGCTCAGCCTGTAATGGCGCTTGCAGCACAGGCCTAGAGACCTGAGTTCTACCCCTGAATTCCTTGTAAAGGTGGAAGGGGGAAATTGAGCCTACCAAGTTACCCTCTGATCTCACATGCACCACAAGATATGTCCCCCATCCTGTACATACATACAAAATAATAATGATGATAATAATAAACAACTATAAAAGAAAATCCACCACCTCCATCCCCTGGTGAACACCTTCTGAGGGTTTGTCTTCATTATCACTTGCTTGGATTGAGAAATTCTAGGAGTTACCAAAGCACTTCCCTGGGTGTGTCTGTGGGAGAGGCTTAGGAGACAACCAGATTAGGACTCTACTTTATCAATGGATGATGAATTTGTATGATGGCATTTGGGGGAGGGAGTGAAAAAGCAGGAGGTGAGGACTAACTGGTAGAAGCAGGTGACTGGGGAGGGGGGGGGGTGTTGTCCCTGGAGCTCTGGTTTACCCTGGCCCTGTCCTCTATGTCCTAGATTCTATGCTTCTAGTTTTCCAGTGCACAGCCCTCCTCTGACACAGGCTCCTTCCACTGTGATGTTTTGCTCAAGTATTCGGAGCCAAGGCATCATGGACGGAACCCTCTAAAACGATGAGCCCCCAAAAAACTGTTCTCCATTAAGATGTCTCTGTTTTGGTCACAGTAATAAAAAGTTCATTAATAATATACAAGTCTGCCGGGTGGTGGTGTCGCATGCCTTTAATCCCAGCACATGGGAGGCAGAGGCAGGCGGATTTCTGAGTTGCCTGGTCTACAAAGTGAGTTCCAGGACAGCCAGGGCTATACAGAGAAAACCTGTCTAAAAAAAAATAATAATAAAATAAATAATAATATACAAGTCCTTATCTCTTGCCTAAATGATAACCTGATCTTTGAGACTTTGCCCAATTTCCAGCCCTGCCCTTAGGTCTTTCTGGGTGCCTACTGTTCCTTCCGACTACATTCATAACACCATGATTACACGGTTCTGTTTTTCACTCACAAGCCATAGAGTCCCCAGGGGACAGGGCACCCAGCATCACTCTGAAACATGGAGGACACTGTGGAATCTGTTCCACTCATCCACTTGTTTCCTGGCCTGGTAAGACTCTGGCAAGAATTAATGAGAATCTGTGAAAGGCCTTAAAATAGTGCAGAACACAAAATGATTTACTAAAAGAAACTGTCATTCAACATAAGACAGCTTCATTCATGTAGGTATTTTCCTGTTACTTGAGACTATGGAATCACGGAGGATGAAAAACAGCCGAATGTGGAAAGGGCATATGCTCTTATTTCATGATTTCCCCACCCTGAGCGGCTCTGCCCTAGGCTAGGTCAGGTAGTGGGTAGTTTGTGGTTCAGCACATCAGTGGCTCCAGAGGAGAAGAAAGACCATGTTCACTGCATGTGGCAAGGTGGGGAACGCTGAGAAAAGCCACACCAAACAACTCTCACATCAGCAAACAGGGAAGGAAGCATTCTTACCAGGACCCAGACCTCACTCGTGCCAGCCCCTGATGGAGGCTTGGTGAGGCTCTCCTTACAGCTGGTACCACACACCAGACATCCTGACACTGCAGCCCAGTGCAGGGAAGGCTGCTGAGACTGCTTTTCTCAGACCACAGAAGTATCCTCAGCTTAGTGAGCACGGGGGCTGCCCTGACTACATGCTATCTGCAGAGAAGGTTCAGAAAAGGTGCAGAGAAGCACTCAGAAAAGGCCAAACTAAATTCCTCTTATCTTCCCCCTTCTCCCCCTCCTCCTCATTTTTTTCTTTCTCCTTCTGATCCTGGTTGCTTGTTTTGAGACAGGGACACAGGCATCCCAGGCTGTCCTTGAACTCACTCTGTAGCTAAGGATAACTTTGAATTCTCATTCCTTCTGTTTCCATCTCCCAAGTGATAGAATTACAGGTATGTCTACCATGTATGGCTTGATTTTTCTCTTGTGTTTAAAATACTTTGCTCAAACAAACAAACAACCTCCCCCTGCAGGAAACTGTGGCGGATACCACTAGGAAGAAGCGATCAGTCAGCAGAACCCATCACACAACAAAGACAGCCTCCTGATACTACCGTGTCTGACATTTTATATGGCTGTTTGGGCGCAGGACATGAACTCAAGGCCTCATGTTTATGTCACAAGCGTTTTACCAACTGAGCCATCTCCCCAGCCCCTTATAAATGCTTTTAAAGGGTATAAGATTTGTTAGAGAACACATTAGTGGGTGTGTGTTTTGATAATTAATATGCAGTATTTAGGATGTGCTAGAAGTGGCCAGGCATGTAGTTCAGTGACAAAGCATGTTAAGACCTTAGACAAAGCATGGGCTGTGTTTAGCATGTATAAGACTTTAGACAAAGCATGTGTTTGATGCATTTAAGATTCTAACTCTTCAGCATCCCCTAAGAAATAAAGAAAAGAAAAAAAAAAGACAGATGCAGTGATTTAAAGATCCATCCATCCATCTACCACACCCCTGTGGATACCTCCTTTTCATATCCACTTCTCTAAGGGATTTTAAACCTGCCTGTTTTATTGTTTTCGTCTCTCACAATTCTTCTGCTGGCTATTTTTGGTTGCCAACTTGACTCCATCAGGAATGAGCTACAATCCAGAAACGGAGAGCACATCTGTCAGAAATTTTCTGCTTGGTTTAAAGTGGGTGAATCCACTTCTAGTCTGGACCTTCAAGGTAGGAAGACTTTGATTGGATCTTGAGATGGGAAGACAGGTGTCTTTTTTAAATAGATAAATTATTTATTTATTTATTTATTTATTTATTTATTTATCTATTTATTTATTTGTCTATCTATCTATCTATCTATCTATCTATCTATCTATCTATCTATCTATCTATCTATTTGTTTATTTATTTATTTAATGTATATGAGTACACTGTAGCTGAACAGATGGTTGTGAGCCTTCATGTGGTTTTTGGGAATTGAATTTTAGGACCTCTGCTCACTCTGGTTGTCCTGGCTGGTTTTGTGTCAACTTGACACAGCTGGAGTTATCACAGAGAAAGGAGCTTCAGTTGGGGAAGTGCCTCCATGAGATCCAGCTGTGGGGCATTTTCTCATTTAGTGATCAAGGGGGAGGGCCCCTCGTGGGTGGGACCATCTCTGGGCTGGTAGTCTTGGGTTCTATAAGAGAGCAGGCTGAGCAAGCCAGGGGAAGCAAGCCAGTAAAGAACATCCCTCCATGGCCTCTGCATCAGCTCCTGCTTTCTGACCTGCTTGAGTTCCAGCTCTGACTTCCTTTGGTGATGAACAGCAGTATGGAAGTGTAAGCCGAATAAACCCTTTCCTCCCCAATTTGCTTCTTGGTCATGATGTTTGTGCAGGAATAGAAACCCTGACTAAGACACTGGTCAATCCCACTAGCTCTGGTCATCCCTGCTTGCTCACTCCAGTCAACTCCCCTCACTCAGTCCCTGCTCGCTCCGCCCCAAAGATTTATTTATTATTATATATAAGTACACTGTAGCTGTCTTCAGACATGCCAGAAGAGGGTGTCAGGTCTCATTACGGGTGGTTGCTGGGATTTGAACTCAGGACTTTTGGAAGAGCAGTCAGTGCTCTTACCAACCCAACATCTTAACAAACCAGCCATCTCGCCAGCCCAACAGGTGTCTTCTAATTTTAAGGGGAAAAGATGCATCTGGGCCATACCTTCTGCTGGAAGTCTATGTAAGGATATGGAAAAAAGGAAGCTTCTGCTCTTTGCCTGCTTGCCCTCCCCTTTCTCTCAAGTCCATTCCTTCACTGGCATTAGAGCTCACTCCTTCAGGATCCCAGAGTCTACTGAAGACCAGCTGAGACATCCAGCCTTGTGAGCTGAGCAACATCTGGATTCCTGGAGTTTCTATTCATAGCCCACTATTGTTGGATTGGTTGGATCACAGCCTGTAAGTGATTCTGAGAAATACCATGTGTGTGTGTGTGGGGGGGAGGGGGTGTTGTTATTCAGTCTGTAAGTTCTGCTACTCTAGAGGACCATGACTAATACTCTTCCTCACACATTTGCTGCACATGGTGTGGACAAGTGTGTTTTTATTGTATTTTTCAGAAGTAGAACATCTTTGGGAAGCAACTGTGTGCCATGACTGACATGCATAGAATATATGTCAGAGCATACTTTCCCCCAATACCATACTGTTGTAGATGTGTACTGTAAGCCACTGGACACACTTATCTTTTAGGTGAATGGAAAAGTTAATTGGAGTTGGTAATGTTGTATTTTTAAACCCCAAAGGGAAAAAGGAAGAACCAAATCTCATTTATTATTATGGTCCAGAGAGACTACAAGAGAAAGTGTGAAGGTGAAACCAGATGCCCTATTTGAAAAGTGCCCATCACCTGCCTTTGTATGCAACAACCTTCTACCCATGAGCCATGGTAGGCTGTGGTGTATACCAGTGGGTAAGAGTACAGTGTGTTTCAGCATCCCCCTTGATATATGTGTGTGTGTGTGTGTGTATGTGTGTGTGTGTGTGTGTATATATATATATATATATATATATATATATATATATATATATAACTTTTTTGTTTCTATCTGCCAAGGTTTTCCCATACTCTTGTATATAGGCTACTTCTGATACTTCTGTTTTTCTTTTCCTTCCTTCCTTCCTTCCTTCCTTCCTTCCTTCCTTCCTTCCTTCCTTCCTTCCTTCCTTCTTCTTTCTATGTGTACATGTTTACGTGCACAGTGTATGTGAGCATGAATATAGAGGCCAGGGATTAACCTCAGGTGTCTTTTTATTTTAGATGTTATCTCCCTTGTCTGTATAAGATAGTTTCTCATTGGCCTGATGCTCACAGAATAGACTATATTAGCAGCCCAGGGAGCCCTTGGGGTCCTCTAGAGTCTGCCTGTGCAGTGCTGGGATTATAAGTGTGCACCCCACACCTGTACTGTTTTCTGTGGGTACTGAATGTCCTCATGCTCACACCCCAAGCCCTTTGCTGACTGAGCTGTCCCCAGTCCCTATTCTTATATTTCTAAATTCCTTAATGATCAGACTTCAAGAGCTAAAGAATTTGGTATGTATTTTTTTTTCCTTGTCAAATTCAATGTCCTGGAGAAGAGGGCTTAGAAGAGACAGAAAAGAAAGATTCAAAAGTCATCATGTCTGGCGGACTGATCATTTTTCTTGCCCAGAGAGCCAAGCCTCATGATTATCCAAACATAACCAAGTCTGGCTGTAACAGGACCAGGAAAATCTTAACCACAAGCAGATGGTTGTGTTGCCAAAAATCCTGGTGACTCGCTGGACAAACCTACCCAAGCACTTTTAATGAAAGTTCAACAGTTAACTCCTCAATCCAGAAAAGAGGACATGAACCCTACAAACTAAACAGAGCAACAGCCAGGGCACATCAAAGATTTTTCATGCCCCCCTGTGAATCGGTGTTTTCTAGCTTCCTCCTGCATTTTTTCATCTCTTTGTTTGGGTTTCCTTTGAGAAATGGTTTCGCTGTGTTGTTTTGGCTGGCCCCAAACTCACTACATAGACCATGTTTTCCTCACACTTGATCTCCTCCAGCACTGGCCTCCCGAACCTCGGGTTTACAGGCGTGAACAATGACGCTTGGCTCAGACATCTCTCTCTACTTGAATGTCCTTCAGTGAACTTGAGTACCACAGATATTACTCTGCAATAGCTTATGCATCTCGTATGGACTTGCAACTCTGTATTTTAGTAAATGTTGTTGTTTTCCTCAACTCTCCCCTGAAGGCGATCCAGCCCTCACTGAGCATGCAGGCTCTAACCTGACAGTTACAGACGATGCTCCCACACAGCCGGCCCCTCCCACAGTGGGATCTTCCTGTGGTTGGCGAACAGCAATGGGTAGATGAGATGGCTTTCCTTTCCTTGATCTCCTTGTTTCCTACTAACAGCAGAGAGAGTAACAACCTGAGGCTTGCTAGATGCTAGCCCCTGAGCCAGCGCTCTATACTATGTTGCAGATGGCTAGAACAAGAAGGCAGGTGGTTTCTTGGAAGGTGATCCGGGAAATACTGGTCGGTGAGTGGAAAAGTGAGCGGGACAAGAGCGGGATGGGTATCCAAACCAATGACCACCACAGTGCAGCTCAGTCTCACCAGGACCCGGAAAACAGTGTCAAACACAAGTTTCAGACACTGGAAAGGGAGAGGGACCTGAAATATCTCCATAGCAACCCTTGCAAGACTTTGGTGGAGAACTACTCCTGGGGACATGAATTCTCCAGTACACTTCAGGAGAGACCTGTAAATGCCAGTAGCTTCAAGTCAAACCTGCCTGGGGTCCTATATAATCCTGACAGCATTCATGAGAAGTTGGCCTCTAGTTAGCCTGAATCCTAGAGATACAGCAACAAGACTGCAACATGTTAACATAGTGCTTCCAGGGTCAGCAGTGTGAAGGGAAAGTCATGGGAACTCCAGAGACCCAGGCAACCTGGCTAGTACAAGGCTACTCCTCTTGCACATCCAAGTAGTGGGGCTTCATTAGCCCACATCAAACGAAGCAAACCAATTACTAACTTATTAGATATGGCCTACCTTCTATCATGACCCAATCTGGGAAGACGAAGGAGGCTCAAGGAGTGGATTGAGGGAGCCAGGGAAGTAGCTGCAGAAGTGAAGGTACTGTGCAGGTCTGCTGGCTCCTCCACAGCCAAGAGCCATGGCTTCCTTAAGTGAAAGAACTTGCAGTGAAAGGAGTTAGAGATCAGCAAACACACACTTAGCAAGAATTTCAGCGCTGCCATGGAGCCTTCACACATAGAGACAACGCAAGGGTACAAGCACTGGGGACACAAAGATGAGTGAGCAGGACCAGCCCTGGCTCTAACTTTGAAGAACCCCTAATCTACAGAGGGTCTAGAAGAAAAGAAAAAATTATATCATGAGATGTGTTAAAGCACTGAGGGGTTGACTTTAGACCACTGCAGTGTATATGCTGGGCGGCATGCCAATGGGATTTTGAAGTCCAGAAGACAGATCTGATGAAACTCTCGATACAGCATGAACAGGTGGGGATTTGCAGTAGAGAGCAGTTTGGGGGCAGTGGATGAAAAATTACTAAGAGGAAACATCAGATGTGAGGGGGATTCTCTATAAAACAATCTATCAGGAATCTTGCTGAAGATGGGCCACATGAGCAGATAGAGGTCCCTGGAGCAAGAATGGAGGCTGAGGAACTGGATCAGACATAGAAAGGGGAGGTTCTGGCTCATTTGGCAAGGCTCTTTGTTAAAACAGGATAGCGTAAGGAAGTTTGCAGAGGGTTCTGGGAGAAGGTTCAGGAGGCTGACTGAAGTCTGGTCAAGCAAGTCTTTGTCAAGGGGAAGGCTATGGCAGAACAGCATGCTGGGTAAAGGCTGATTTTAATTTTCTCCAAGAGCCACACAAAGATGACTAGGTGTTTTGGAGAGGAACAGCACTGTATCTGCTGGGATATTCAGTGTTCAAAGTAGTGAACTGAGCAGATTTTGCCGTTGCTTTGAGAGAAAGTCTTGCGATGTAACCCAGGCTGATCTTGAATTCTCTATGAATTCACTAGACCGGAATTGAACATGGTCTGTCTGCCTCAGCTTCCCAAGGACTAGGATTGAATGTATGTGCACGTATATGCACTTGATACATTCTTCATTTACTCTGCTGACCACACTCCACCCCAGAAGACACATATAGGCCTACGTGGAACTGTCAAGCCCTGAACTCAACAAAGATTGACTGGATGCTGACTTGGAAGTGACTGGATGTCATCTTAGTCTGTAGGACTGGAAGAAAGGTGCTCCTCTCTGGCTCCCCTCTGCTGCATTGCCTAGGTTACCCGAGCAAGCCTGAAAGGGTCTGCACACTGCACCTCTGCCTCTGTGCTTTCTTCACCCACTCCTTCATTTGCTCAACTACAGGGGCGTACAGATGAGAGAAGGCGTGGTCTCTGTCTGATGTTTGAACCTCAGTCAGGGTCACAGTTAAAGAGACAGAATACAAAAACATCAACGCTAACAGAGAGGGACGCATCCAGATACACTCCGAGAGGGGCAGGGTATGTGTGTGGGAAGGCAGGTAGGAGAGCGACAGAGGCTTGCATGGAAGCAGATGGTTGGGCAGCATGAAGTTACCCAAACCCAAGGAATTAACCGAGAAAGAGTACAGTCTACTTTGTAAAGTGTATCTTACTTTATGACTTGCAAATGCCATCACTGATATCACTTTGCATATGAGCTACACCTGGCCTATAGGACCTAAGGCTACCATGTGTAAGGCAAACAGGAAGTACCAGGAGGAGGCAGACTGTGATGGAGAAAATCAATGACTGACAAGGACTGATGAGACTCTCCTAGTCTGAGTCTCTCAGCATTCCTCAGTGAGCTCACCATGGCAACAGCCTCAATAAAGCCTCTTACAGTCTCCCCTGTCAATTACTGGTGACTGTCTGGGGACATCTTGATAATTTGGGGATCATCTTCTAAATAAACCACCTGCACTCGAATCCATGAATCCCAATTTTGGGGCTTAGGGACTGTTTTCAGTATGAACAGCACGCATGAGGGAGAAGAGGGTTTGGGGAAAAGATAATGAGTTGAATTTGGAAGTCATAAGTTTATTGGTTAGACAACCATGTGGACAGTTGAGGAGGCAGGGCATCTCAGATCCAGCTCTCCAGAAAGAGATTCATGCTGAAAAGACAGGAAGAGTTATAAGCCCACATCTGCAAGCTGATACCATGGGACTGATGGGATTGGGTGAAAGTCTAGGGAAGGTTTAAGGCATTGTAACTGTTCGGTGAGGTTGGATCAACACTGCCAAATGAGCATGAAAGATAAGGACTAAGAGCTACTTGTTGGTATAGCAACAGGAAGGAAGAGACAAACATACGGGAGGGAAATCAGAAAACTATCAGTCTACACACGTATCCTGTTCCATCGTTTTGTTGCTCTTAGGATGCGTGTTAATCACCATGACTAATGTTACCAGGTCAACAAGGAGTGGAGCCCAGATGGAATCAGGTATGTGTGACCCCTCCAGCCTCCTACTGCATCATCAGCCCCACGTTGTGTTTCTCCAGCTCCTCCCTCATAGGAGACTCAACTCTGTTGAGATGCGTCAACCCTGTTGCTGCAGAATCCAAACACAAAGCTGGATAGCCCACCATGGTGTATGCTCTGCTTGCTCAGCCACCCTGCCTCAGCAAACCTCACAGTCATGGCCTCCCGATCTGTCACTCAATGAGAGGTTCTGTGTTCTTGCTGTGCCTCCTGGTTTCTGCCCACTTGGCTCTGGTCCTCTTTGCCTGGGCAGCTCTACCCTGGCCCTGCTAGGGTCTCATTATGAAACACAGACCCAAACACTTGCCCGGGACGGCAGGAAAACAAGTGAGATCATGGAATCACTGACATGGATCTTTTTTTAGGCGAGCTTATGGAAAGCAGGGGAACAGTCAGAGAATTAGGGATGAGTAAATGTTATTCCAATGGAGGTTTGACTTCCTGGATATGGTCAGGAGAGGATTATTCAGATGACTGTCTGCATTTAAAAGTGATGGCCACCTGACACTGACATGATGTCTCTAACATAAACTTTATTAACTTTTTAACGTCTCTAGGCAATGAATCAGAAGCAGTTGGTATGAAAGAGAAGGGTTTCCTAAGGGAGTCTGACAAGTCTCCCAAAGTGCCCCTAAGGGAGAGGTTGTTGAGGTGGGAACAGGGCAGCATGAGAGTTAGTCATCTGGTCTCTAGCCCCCACACCTCTGGGGCATAGCTTTCCTTCTCGGTCCCCTTGTATCAGCAAGCTGATAGGCTCTTCCTGCTTCCATTTGTGCCACAAATTTGCTGGCCTACCTTTTAACATCTTGCTTCACCTAGATTTAGCCAGACTCACCAGTGGTTTGAATGAGAATGGCTCCCATTGGCTCAAATATCTGAAAGCTTAGACATCAGGGAGTGCAACACTTTGATGGGATAGAAGGATTAGGAGGCGTGGCCTTGTCAGAGGAAGTATGTCACTGTGGGTGGGCTTTGAAGTTTCAAAAGTCCATCCCAGGCCCAGCCTGTCTCTCTGTCTCTGTCTCCATCTCTGTCTGTGTCTCTGTCTTTGTCTCTCTCTGTGTCTGTCTCTGTCTGTCTCTGTCTCTGTCTCTGTCTCTCTGTGTCTCTCTGTCACACACATCCACACACACACACACACACACACACACACACACACGCTGCTGTTGCCACTGCCACTGCCTGTGGATCAGGATGTAGAACCTTTGGCTACTTCTCCAGCATTATGTTTGCCTGTATCTTGCTGCCAGGCTCCCACCTGCTTCCTTTTACTAAGAGTTGCCTTGATCATGGTGTGTCTTCACAGTAACAGATCAGGGACTAAGACACCTGGTGTCCTAATCCGCTGTGACAAACACTGTGATCAAAAGCCACTTGGAGAGGAAAGACTTTATTTCATCTTACAGTTCATAGCTCGTTTTGAAGGGAGTCAGGGCAGGAGGAGCTCAAGGCAGGAAGAGGAGGCCATGGAAGAAAGCCACTTCCCGGCTTGCACAGCTTGCTTTTTATTTTATACAACCCAGGACCACCCAACCAGGGGTAGCACCTCCCACATGAGGCATTTTCTTAGTTGAGTTTTCCCTCTTCCCTTTTGATTCTGGCTGGGGTCAGATTAACCAGCATATCAGCTTTCCATGCACCTCAATCAAGAATTGCCAAGAGAAATCCAAGCCGGGGATGGTGGCGCACACCTTTAATCCCAGCACTCGGGAGGCAGAGACAGGTGGATTTCTGAGTTCGAGTCCAGCCTGGTCTACAAAGTGAGTTCCAGGACAGCCAGGGCTATACAGAGAAACCCTGTCTCAAAAACAAACAAACAAACAAAAAGAGAGAGAGAGAAATCAGTTAGGACGCAAGGCAAGAAAGAGGGGCACAGAGTTCTTTAATAGGACATGAAATTACCCGCCATCTCAATGAAATAAAATATAAAAGATCAAAGCATTTGAAAAGATAAACCTGAACTAGTGAGATGACTCTATGGGTAAGGACACTTGCCATCAGGCCTGGGGACCTAAGTTTGAACTCCAGAATCCACATAGTGGAAGGAGAGAACTGACTGCAGTCACATATGCAGACATGCACATATATATACACACACACACATACAGTCCAAAATAAATAATAATAAATTACATGTAATATTTTTAAAGAAGATAAGCCATTAAGATAAGTTAGTAAAATTAAAACCCAAAATCCACTAAAATCCATTAGAGGTTTTAACAAGATATTTCATTTTAAAGTGATGAATACAGTGACCCAGGACAGCCTTGAATTTGCAATACACCTGCCTCCTGGGTAGGAGGAACAATTCAACTTCCTGAGTAGCTCGCAATACAGCTTCCGGAGGAGACTTCCCCATCCTAAGGCATCAGAAAGCGATGAACCTTGCTTCTTAACAGGAAACTCCAACTTGAAGCTGTAGTGGAACATCCTATGCATCCACTTCAGTAGGTAAAACTTACGGCTGACCTTACCAAGTGTTGATAAGGATACGGACGGAACATTAGGGATCCTGTACTGCCGGTAGGACAAACCTCTGTTAGCAGTCCGTGCTGGTGTTTCCTATCCCACTTAATATGTGACAACTGTGAGCTGACAGCAAGAGGGCAGTCAATGTAATTAGCCCGAGAGCCACACTTGCTGTGAACTGACTTGCTACGTGTGTTCTACCCAGGGTCCGCACTGGTATGGAGTTGAAGCCTTCTATGTACACATGATCAACTTCCAGAGACACAGCTCTATTGAGCCTGATAAATAAGACTGGATCAAGTAGACAAACCTCCCCAGGTCCCTTCATCCATGGAGGTGGAGCAGAAGACCGGTGTGCAGGTTGAAAACATAGTCACAAAGGCAGAGTTTATTTCAATGTTCCCTAGGGCTATGGGAAACCGCGCCCCCTCCCCTTCTTTCCTTTCTTGTACTAGCTCTTGCAGCCAGAGTTCTGTGCATGCTAAGCACATGCTCCACCACAGATTCCACTTTCAGGCTGGGATATTTCAAAGTACCTAGTGAGGAAGTGGAAATGCTAAGTAGCCCAATCTAATCGCGGCACCTTGTCTATAGGTGTTGGCTTCTCACATGGCCCCTCATGAAAAGGTGAAAACACCGTCACCTAGCAAAACCAAAGTGCAGGAATGTGGCTCAGCTAAAGCAAGGGGAAGTGAGGAGTCTTCATGGGACCAGTAACTCACGATGCTGGACGAGCCGGATACTGGTGGCTTTGCTCCTCAAGATATTTTGCAGAGCCTGCAGCTGAAAACTCCTCAAAGTACGAGGCCTGGAGTTGGGCATGGCTGTTTTCAGTATATTTTGAAATTGCTTTAATGAAAACAGCCATTTGTATAAAAGCAAAAATAGATGGCGGAGGAGGACCAGGAGGAAGATGCTTGCCCCTTCTGGGGGAATCACAAAGAACAAAGCGAAAACTAAAGCTCATTAAAACGGCTTCTTAGAGCCTCATGTATTAAACTTCGCATTTTCTGGCCGCTGTTTTGAGGCATTAAGAGACTCGTATTTTAATATAAAAACCACAGAACGCTGGCTTTTTTTCTGTGCTGTGCCATTATCTGGCTTTTGGCAGACTTAAAATTCTTCCTTTTAAAACTATTTCCTTTTGGAGGTCAGCTGAAAGTCCAGTTCAAGTACCACATTGATAAAACCGAACACAGGACCACTCTTAAAAGCCAACAATTATGGGTCCCAGTAGAAAAACACTCCGCGGTGCCAGGCTTCTGAGACATCATGCCTCAAACGTGGCTTTGTGTCAACGCAGCTGTATCCACAGGCGAAAAGTTAAAAGACTTATTTGAAAATGTTTCCACTTTTGGAAGCTCCCTTTTGCAACTTCACTGCTGCTGGACAAGCAAGAGCTGGGTTTGGAGGATGCTGCTCCAGCTACCAGGCTGGGTCTGAGGTCACATGCCCTGACCTTGGGAGGAAGCCTGGTTTGATGGCTGTCAGGTCCTCTAAGCTCTAGCCAAGTTTTCTCCATCAGTCTGCATAGCTCCAGCAAGTGGTGTCTATATTCTGATGGCAAAAGACTGAAATGTGTTCATTCATTGGGCAGGCATGACGAACTCACGGGGATCAAGGATTTTGTTTTAGTTGGCAGATTTGGTGGCTTAAACTCACATTCATCTTTAACACAGTTTATACTTACGGGTGTCCCATGAATTCTATTCCCTTACTACCCCATAAATAGCCTGCCATTCCTATTTGGTTCTGTACAATTTTCTCTGAAGTGATGGCTACCGAACAGAACACAGGTGTAGGACAAAAATCACAGGGGCTTGGAGCAAAACAAGACTCCAGATAACTAAACTGTTGACCACTGGTAGAGAATTGAAAACAATGTCTGTACACTTGAAATAGGAAGAGGACTGATCCAGATGAGGTCTTTTTGTTGTTGTTGTTTTTTGGTTTTGGTTTTCCGAGACAGGGTTTCTCTGTGTAACCCTGGCTGTCCTGGAACTCACTCTGTAGACCAGGCTAGCCTCAAACTCAGAAATCCACCTGCCTCTGCCTCCCAAGTGCTGGGATTAAAGGCGTGCACCACCACTACCAGGCCAGATGGGGTCTTTTTAAGTCAACTTTACCCTGAAGGACAAGGGAAATACAAAAAGATACATATGTCATCACGTGACACCAGCTCCATGGACTTCTGAAAGAGTTAGCACCCTGACTAGCCAGTAAAAGGATCATCAACCCTCAGAACTGCCATCCCCCTCTCCCTGCTGGTTCTTAGCAAGCAGGAGCCAGAAATCTAGGCCCTGCCTGATTTTGGAAATAAAGTTTTATTGTAACATGGCTACACTCATCCCTTTGCATGCGATTTGCGACTAGTTTTGTACAGGCCTGGCACAGTGATTTCTTGCAGCAGTGACTGCCTGGCCCATGGAGCTATCTGGACCTTTCCAGAAGTTTCCAGACCACTGGTACAGAGCAACCCTGAGCAGGAGAGAATATGAGTAACAGACGTAACTTTAAATTTCCTAGTGACTACATCAAAAGCAAAAAGTGAAAGGGCTTTCACTATCACATCTTATCTCCTCCATACATCCAAACTAGTTCAACTTACAAATATCATTTTAAAAATGGGAGATCTGATCTTTTCCTACAGCTTTCAAATCCAGAGCTCACTTTGCCTTGGCAAGCACGTCTGGGCTCACCCCAACTGTACTTCAAGAGCTCAGCAGTCTCCTGTCAGATGACTCCTGGGCTAGAGGTGACACTGAAGAGCACAGAGCTGGAATCTGCTCCAGGCCTCAGAAGCCTTTCTATCTCTAGCCCAGGTATCTACTGAAGGGCAGACATGGCACCAGGAAAATTTGCCCTTTCACCTTCCCTCTCCCCTGCTAAACCATTAGATTACATTCCTAAAGCTAGCCTCCAAGGTTTAGTCCCTTATTTAGCCACTGAGTCATTTCTGAGACTAAAAACCAAGGCCTGGCATTCACAATTCATTATTTGGCTATACTGGCTAACCTGCCCAATCAGGACTTACCAACTCATCCCAGCATAGACTTCCCACCCCCCTTTCTACTTAAAAACCCACTCCTACAGAGAGAGAGAAACCCCTATTGATGCCTTTGTCCAATCTACACCAATCTAGATGTAGCCCTCCACCCCCACCCCACTTAACTCCCTCAGGTAATAAATCTCCTTTTTGCTATCAGGGTATGTTCTGTCTTGACCCTAAGCCACACCTCCTGCCACCACAACACTACCCTTAGCCTTCTGCTATATGGGCACAATGTAAATTACACAGACAGATACACACACACACACACAGGGGGGGGGGAGGGGTGTGTGTGTGGGAGAGAGAGAGAGAGAGAGAGAGAGAGAGAGAGAGAGAGAGAGATTGAAACTGTTCAGCTCCTAGCTGCAATGAACTCCGAAGCATTTAGGGACATGCTCTCACGCTGTGCCAGCCAGGCACACTGAATGGTGGAAGACAACAAAACTACATGTGCTTTTGCGAAGGGCAAAAGAGAGGTGGTAAACGAATGCTCTATGCTTAGATGAGGGTGGGAAGAAAAGGACTGATAGGTACCACTTAAGGATTAAGCCTGGCCTGTCAGTCCAATTGTATTTAGCAAAGCAAAACATTGCATTAATACAGGTTTACAACAACAAACAAAAGAAAATCTAGACACTTGCTAATGGAGAAAAATGAAGAGATCACAGAAGTTGAGATTCCTGGCATCTTTTGGAAAATTTGAGGAGCTTGAAACACAGCAGCTGCCTCCCCTATGACATCACTTGGCTGCATGGAGTTGCTCATGCTGCCTCTTAAGAGAAGGTTCTCTTTAGATGGTTCCCATCCCGTCTCCATCATTCTCAGCCATTACTCACCTGTTCATGTAACTAACCTGGGTTTCACCTGTCAGAGTTCTGATAGACTAATGTTGGACAGAATACAGTCATATCCTTTCCACAAGAGGAAGAACTTCAGCAGAAGTAGAAAGTACTGTTTACCATGTATGAGTTTCTAGAGGGAGCAAGTGAACCTTTCTCAGCTTTGACTGTTTAGTCCCCATCTTTAGCAACGAAGTGTGTAACAAATACCTCCTAAGGCCTCTGCTTGTAGCCACCAACTGTGTCAGCCACATTGCTGGTCTTATTCTTCTTGCTTAAGTGATTAAGACATTGGAATCTGACACACTTGAAGATTTAACTACAACTGACAACCATGAAATTAATGGCTTCTCTGACATCCCATTAAGGTATCTGCGTGCCCCGAGGCTTGTTATCTGGCCTAAATTCAGTTGTTCCAAAGCTTACTAACAGTTTAGGAGTCAGGGCACTGCGTGTTTTACCGAGTTAAAACACCACTGCTTCATAAAGTCTGCATCTTTTATTTGAAAACATTTTGATGACTGGTGGTTTGGATACAGCTCGTTCCCTAGAGATCTGGTCCTTAGTTTGACTGCATGTGAAGTGGTGGGACCTTTAAGATGTGAGACCTAGAAAGAGTTAGTATTGGGAGCACTATCCTGGGAAGCTATTCAGGAGGTTTTCAAGGAGGTTGAGCTAGCTCTCTTGAGAATGAGTTACTACGAGGCCTCTTCTTTCCTTTGGGTTCTTGCCTGGCCATATGAGTGTCTTCCCCAAGCACTTCCATCACAAAACACCACCGGCCATTAGACTCTCAGCAGAGGCCTGATCTGATCTTGGACTTTCAGTGAATGAAAGCAAACCTTTGCTTCATGAAGTTGCCCCATGCTCAGGTTTACTTTTCGTTGTTGTGAGAATACATTCTGAACAAAGGCAAGCTGGGGAGGAAAAGTTTGTTTCAACTTGTATTTCCAGTCCGTCAGTGATGGAAACCAGAGCGAGAACTGAAGCGAATGCTGAAGCAGAAACCAGAGGAACTCTGCCTACAGGCTTGTTCTCTCTGGCTCCCACTTGGTCGGCTTTCCCTTATAACCACAATCACCTGCCTAGGTATGGCCCTGCTTTGAGTGTGCCTGGCCTCTTCAATCAATTAGCAGTCAAGAGGACTACCCATAGACATGCCCACAGGCTGAAATGATAGAGGTAATTCCCCAATGGGGACTCCCTCAGTTAACTCTGGGCTGTGTCAAGTTGATAACTGAAGCTAACTTGGAGATCTAGCCTCACGTATTTCATTAGAGATGTGGAAAACTTTAATTCATGAAGGGATACTTAGAATAATTTGCTACTTTCCATAAGATTGGCTCTTCTGAAAAGAAACCCAATGAAAGTATTTTTTCAAAGTTACTTGGTGTTTGCTTTTTTGAGCATACTAAATGTATGGTGTCTTAGTCAGGGTTGCTATTCCTGCACAAACATCATGACCAAGAAGCAAATTGGGGAGGAAAGGGTTTATTCGGCTTATACTTCCATACTGCTGTTCATCACCAAGGAAGTCAGGACTGAAACTCAAACAGGTCAGGAAGCAGGAGCTGATGCAGAGGCCATGGAGGGATGTTCTTTACTAGCTTGCTTCCCCTGGCTTGCTCAGCCTGCTCTCTTATAGAACCAAGACTACCAGCCCAGGGATGGTTCCACCCACAAGGGGCCTTTCCCCCTTGATCACTAATTGAGAAAATGCCTTACAGTTGGATCTCATGGAGGCATTTCTTCAACTGAAGCTCCTTTCTCTGTGATAACCCCAGCTGTGTCAAGTTGACACAAAACTAGTCAGTACAGATGGAATATATAAAGATTACTATATCGGGATGGCATTGTACTTATCTCTGTTCATTTTCTGTTTCTTATAAAAGAATATCTGAGACTGGGTAGTTTATGAAGAGCAAAGAGATTTATTTTGGGTCACGGATCTGGAGGCTCGGTGTCATAGCAACAGCAGCTGTCAAGAGCAACAGCAGAACATGGTAGAAGGTGAAAGCCAACTAAGTAAATACACATAAAACTGCAAATCACAAAAGGTAGTCTGACCTTATGACCGCCCACTCTTGTGATAAGTAACCTATTCCCAACAGGCAGGCGTTGATCCCTCTTATGATCTGATCCTCCCCAAAGGCCCTGCCTCTCACCACAGCCGCAGCGCCAAATAAATCTCAACACAAGCTTCTGGATACGAAAGGAAACATGGCAACCATATATCATGTTGTCTCTGGTCACCTGTATGGTCTAACCCTTGAACCCCAGTTCCCTGCAGCTAACCTGGGATCAATAGACAACCTGATGAACCTCACAAACAGAATACCCCGAAGAACCTGTTTATGAGAGCAAAGTCTTACTCTGACACCATTTCAGAGATCTCAGTCCATCTCAGCAGAGTTCATGGTGACAGGAGAGTGTGGCACCTCACATCATACCATACCAGGAAGCTGAAGGAGTGGCTGGAACTAGGGATCATAATTCCCCAAACACCCTGTGACTGCCCTATGTCCATGCTACTCATGGCAAAGAACACTCTAAACACGAGCCTGCAAGGAAGATTTCAAGTTTAAACCATATGGCCGTCTGGTCTACAACCTGCTTCCCTGGTGGGCTAACTGTTTCTGGGGTTGATCCTGTGCCTTGTTCTGATTAAAAAAAAAAAAGACTTATTTATTTTATGTATGTGAGTCTAGTGTCACTCTCTTCAGACACACCAGAAGAGGGTATCAGATCCCACTGCAGATGGTTGTGAGTCACCATGTGGTTGCTGGGAATTGAAGTCAGGACCTCTGGAAGAGCAGTCAGTGCTCTTAACCACTGAGCCACCTCTCCAGCCCCCTTGTTCTGGTTTTTAATAGTGGTAGGTTATCAGAGATTTCTAAGGTCACTGGCATCTCTGGTATCTTAGCTATCTTTCTACTGCTGTGCTAAAACACAAAGACAAAGGCAACTTACAGAAGAAAGAGCTACAGTTCCAGAGGAGAAATAATCTGTGCTGGTGGCAGGGGGGGAGACAGGCATAGTGGCCTGGAAGAGCTGAGAGCTTACATTTTGAACCTTGATCATGAAGCAGAGAGAACAAGCTGGAGATATCAAGTCTTTACATTGTAGAAGCCAGCCTCCAGTGACATACGTCCTGCAACAAGAACTCACCTTCTAAATGACCCCAAATGGTGCCAGCAACAGGGGAACATACATAGGTTCAAATGCATAAGCCTATAGAGGACATTCTCTTTCAAACCGCCACGCCCAGTAAGCCACGAGGACACTGAGATCATCCTCCAAAACAAACAAAACTCTTCCTCCTAGTAGAGGAAGAGGACATTCTGCTCACAAGGTTTAATCTATGAGTTCATGAATCTATGATTCTATGAACCCTATGATTCAGTTTTGGCACAGGCTATGGGGCCACATCTGTTACTCCCAAAGCCAGGTGAGGTTATAGATTCAGTTCAGTTGAAAAGAACCAGAAGAACAAAAGCTATTCATGTTCAAACCACAGCACCGTCCATAAAACCCTTTGTGAGCAAGTCCTTGCCTGGTATGTACCTAGGGATTAGTTAAGAGAGTGCAAGGAGCCAAAGGATAAAGAGGTGAGTGGTAGGGTGTTTCATTGGTGAGGGTGAAAAGGTTTGCTTAGCCTGACTGATGGTTCAGCTTCCAGTAACAAAACACTGTAATCAATATCAAAAACTCAGACCTGTGAATTTCTAGAAAGAAAAGAGTTTGTTATCAATTACTCTGGACATCTCCCAGCACAATAAGGTGTCCGCGAGAGGAGCCAGAGAAGCCTGCAGAAAACCATTAAGGAGGCTGCACAAAAGAAGACTACGCTGGGTCTCCTGGGATCCAGCTTCTTTCTCTTACCAACCTTGCTAGATGAAGATGTCCCCCTAGCATCCCAAGGTGTGAGCAAATGGGAAGATATTTTCACAGTTACAAGTATGAGGAGGGAGGAGACAAGGGCCATGGAACTTTAACTTTTTTTTTTTTTTTTTTTTTTTTGGTTTTTTCGAGACAGGGTTTCTCTGTGTAGCCCTGGCTATCCTGGAACTCACTCTGTAGACCAGGCTGGCCTCGAACTCAGAAATTCGCCTGCCTCTGCCTCCCAAGTGCTGGGATTAAAGGCGTGCGCCACCACGCCTGGTGGAACCTTAACTTTGAAAGGAGCTTATGAGTGAGTATGCCAACAATTTCTTTAAATCATTTTCTTTTTATATTTTGCAACGTTAAGGATTGAATATAGGGCTTCACACATGCTGGACAAGAACTCCATCTTTAAGCTACATCTCCAGCTCCTTTGCAATAATACTACACATTCCTGTACACTGCGGGGAAGGGCTCTCCACAGAAGGGGACTGTGTGTAATGGCATGTTAAAAACAAAAGAGCATTTCTTTGTTTTGATCTGTGTCTCCCCAATTCCTGCCACAATGGGGAAATTGTACCTTATAAGGAGATTACTAACCAACCCGTCACTGCTGCCTATGAAAGAGCTGCTTGCCCAGTGCGGTGGTTTGAATATGCTTGGTGTAGGGAGTGGCACTGTTAGTAGGGATGGCTTTGTTGGAGGAAGGGTGTTACTGTGGGGGTGGGCTTAGAGACCCTCCTCCTAGCCACGTGGGAGCCAGTCTGCTCCTGGCTTCCTTTGGATGAAGCTGTAGAACTCTCAGCTCCTCCAGCATCATGCCTGCCTGGATGCTGCCATGCTCCCAGCCATGATGATAACGGATTGAACCTTAGACACAGGAAGCCAGTCCCAATTAAATGTTTCCCTTTCTAAGAGTTGCCTTGGTCATGGTGTCTCTTCACAGCAATGGAAACCCTAACTAAGACACCCAGGGATTGCTGTTTTGAAGATTATATGACTAACTCGTTCCCATCGTTTGGTGACATGATTATTATGACATAAAGTTCATCAAAAATTAACATCAACTTTCTTTGAAGAAATAGTTGTGCTCATCAAAATAAAGTAGTGTTCCTTATAAACACAAAAATCAGCTGAATTATTTAATCTCAGTAGTGGAATAGAAACTTATTGTATCCTAAAAGCTATCAAAATAGAGATGTGAATTATGTGGTTATAATGACCATAAAAGACATTCAAATTATGCAGCCTTAATAGGAGAAATGAGGTAAGGTTTAAAGAAAGAGAGAAAAAGTATGGTCTCCTAGTTGGTAAATTAGAAATACTAACCGGAAAAACACTATTTAATATAAAGATGTAGTGCAATTCCAACTAAAGTAGAAACATAATTATGAGAAGTTAAAATTTATCTAAATAGGTTCGTTTTCCTGAAGATTAAGCTTCTGATGTGTAATGAAATCTGCCAATATCCTCTGCTCTTTATAAGTTGTTTATATGGGAATTGAGAATAAATCCTTTTAGTTTTAGTGTAAAGCATAATCAGGAAGTAATCATTTACTCTAATATTAGTGAAGTGAAACACAAATTCATCTGGCTGAACTGGCATCTACCCTGCCCAGTGTCTGACTGCCAAGTGCTTTCCATATAATGATTTTATAACCCAGCTTCTCTAGGGGGTGGCACAATCAGCATGGACCTGTAGAACCATGGTGCCATCATGAAATGTGGCCTCTGTCTGGCTCATGCAGAGTTAGGTACTCCTGTGGGAGTACAAAATGGATGGATCCTCTGGTTGTCCTGCATCCCAGATAACCCTTCCATCCGAAGGACCAGAGACAGCATCAGATGGCTTCTCTCACCAACATGCATTTTAGAATTTTAGTTCTCACGGTGTCAGCAGGCTCTTGAGCATGGGACCCACTGTTGTCTGAGTCAACTTCTCCATCCCTTTCCCCATGGGAAGACACTGCTTTGCTTGTCTCTGAAGGACTCAGTAATAGGGCTCTATCTTGCACCAAGATAGCAGGGGGCACCAAGAACAGCCCATAAATCTCGATTTAAGGAGGCTTCTCTTGATCACCAAGCCCCGCTATCACAGCCTCTTGCTCCATGTCCTCCCTATACCTCAGACACAGGTTACCTACTAGTGGAGGGCACACCTTCCCTGCAAATGACATCTTTCCTTGAGGTGACACTCTTTACTTTGGGGCATGGGCTTTGAATGAGTGAGGCCTTTGAAACATGAGATCTTTTGTAGGTTTGTCAGCAGCACCATTCAAGTTAAAAGCAAGGCTTCTGAAGGGACGCAGGCGGGAGGCTCCAGCTTGCTTTTTAGCAGCTTTTAGTAGTATCCAGAAATTATAGACCCCTTTAAAGCCTCAGTTGCCTGCTTTGGAAAATGGGAGCTAACAGGGGCTAGAGCTGAGGTGTATCTCAGTGGTCAAACACTTGCCTACTATGTGTCCCCAAGCCTGCAGCAAACTGTCAGGCAACTACAGGCACTGAAAAAAAAAAAGTGGGGAGAGGGTGTGATTGTAACACTTTATCCACAAGGTGGTCTAGTAGCTTCTACTGCATGAGGTGTGTGAAGCCCTGCAGCTCCCACCCACATGATGAACTTAGGTTATCAGTGCTATGATCACTACTCCCCAAGACCCGTGGATGCGGATGCCATCTGCCTGATTCACACCACCTGAACACTGTCTTAGAGGTGTCAGCTTCTTAGGAAATTAGATGGAGCTGGAGCGGAGCCAAGCCAGAGGTCAGTGTTCCAGCTCAACTCTGCGACCTCGTGCCTCTGTTTCCTCATCTAGAAACGGAAGACAGACAGTAAGAGCGAGACTCAGGACAGCAGCCTTTCATCTGGGTCCTCCGGGGTCATGGGCATCACATTAAGTGTGTAAAACTTTCACTCCGGGAAATGCCAGAAGAGTGGAATGGGGAGGGCAGCTGGGGCAGCTGGGAAAGCCATTAGGCTGGGATTCGGATCCTGATGATTCATCCTATTTTTGGTGCATTTCAAAAAAAAAAAAAAAAAAAAAAAAGAAAGAAAAAAGGCACATGTCTATACTTTACCCTAAGTGCTTTACCATGTGCATATTTAACTAGAATCCAATTACTTTTTCAGGTTAAAAAATTATGTAAAAATTTACACCAAGTTTTTAAATGACTGAAGCCATTTCCAAGCAGCAGACACCAGACATTACCTGGCGGGGAGCAATTGGCAGCTGCACATTCTTGGCGTGGGACGTGGCATGTGGGCATCTGCCTATGTGGTTGCTACAGATGCTGAGTATAATAGGATGGGGCTCCAGGAAGCAGACTCAGGCAGAGGTTAGACTGCAGGGGGCTTATTATGGGACAACTGAAGAAACCAGCCATCTCATGGCCCCATATGAAGTCATGGAGGTTGGCTTTGACTAAAAAAACTAAGGGGTTTCACCAAAATGGTTCTTAAACATACAAATTTCATCCTTTGTCCTCATCCTTTTAATATGTATTTCCTGAAGGCCGAGTCCTATCATTTGCGCATGCCCAGAATCCTGTGAGCACACCCCTACATCTAAGGTCTTAAGGGGTAACTCCTAAACTTCTAATCTAGAGTGCTACATAAGACACTAGAACCCTTGTTTCCTGGCTTCTTATTGCTGGGGTGTGGTCGCATTATCTGGGCTCTGATGAAACAGATGGGCCCATGCAAAGCTTTGCTGGAAACCGGACCCCATATCTGGGATAAGAACAAGCATCCATGTGGTAGTCAGGGACCAAGGTCGAACTAGTGTGGCACTGAGCAACAGCTAAAGACGTGATCCCGACAGCATCTTCCTGCTCTTGGACTGTAAGTTGGGCAATTCTGCTATGTTGTTGTGAGAGCCACTTAGGATGCTCAGTTCATGGTCCATCCATGATTCTGAGAGTCCTATTCTTTGGTACCATTCTTTACCTAAACCAGCTGGAGCAATTCCTCTGCATGCATACAAACCTTGCTAATATACAGACTTTCAGTCACTTTGTAAGTCACAGTGCCTTCTCATCAAACACAAGGCAGATATTCCTCAACTTACAATAGGGTTTAGTCCAATAAGCCTATTGCAAGCTGAAAATATCACATTGAAAAATGTGTCAAACATATCTAAACTACAAAACACAACAGAGCCCGGCCTGCCTTCAGGGTGCTTGAGACACTGAAAGCCAGCAGCCTGCAGAAGAACAATTAACAGTCCTGGATTGTGTATTGGTAGCCTAGGAAAAGATCAAATTTCAAAATCTAAAGTATTGTTTCTACTGAAATTCTATCACTTTTATTCTATAGCAAAGTGAAAAAATTAAAAAAAAAATCACTGTAAGTCAGGGGTGATTGGTCTTCTCTGGAAGCCCGGCATGCTAAGTAGGTTGGTCACTCTAATATGGGTTACTCCTCTGCAATCTAGAACTCTAGGACTCCAGGGACTTCCCTTTTACCAGGAGGTACAATTTCCTCAGTG
This sequence comes from Mus musculus, assembly GCF_000001635.26. Classification (NCBI taxonomy): domain Eukaryota; kingdom Metazoa; phylum Chordata; class Mammalia; order Rodentia; family Muridae; genus Mus; species Mus musculus. Next base: position 145,741,785 of record NC_000068.7, on the reverse strand, counting down.
AGGCTATTAAAGAGGGTTCATCATGAGTGCGCCCAGGATATATATAATTTGGGCTAGGGTTTGGGGAAGGGCTTTATCTCATCATGTTAACAAATTCCTCTTGTTTGTTAAGTACACCTACTTAAGTTTCCCATAGCCATTTGCTTACTTTATTCTTCCATGCATGTCCATCATAGGTACCCACCAGGAAGACACCAATATATTCCTCAAGAAGCAGATCAATCATGGCCTCTGTGAACTTCTTATTGACGGGTGGCCATTTCAGGAGCCTCTCAGCACACATAGGCGTTCCCTTCCTCCATGTAGGTGTCCTCCCGTTATGACCCCAGCTAATCTGTGATTCTGATGAGGTACACATCTGGAATCAATACCCCAAAGTGATATTCCCAGGCTTTACCCTCCTTCTACCTACAATATCTGCTAGGGCTTCACACCAGATAAGCCTACCAAGGTGCCAATTAGCAAAGGGAATCTGAGATACCAAGGCAGGTTAAGAGAGTGTAGGGTTGAAGTAAGGCAAGCGTGGCTCTAGGGATGGTAGAATAAATGAGCCACTCAACAGCTCCTCACAGAAGTCAGTGAGGTTGAAAGGGAATGCGAACTTAGTTGAAGGATAGCCTGGGCAACTTCATTATGCCCCTATCTCCAAATCCAAAGGTGAAAAAAACAGGCCGGGGCTGTAGTTTGGCAGTAGGCCCTAGGTTGAAGTTCTTGTACTGCAAGAGAAAAATTACATGACGTGCTGTCATTGTCAATAGAGGAAGTATGTGATTCACCCTGCTGTGTAAGTCAGTCTCAAAGACAGAAGACACAAGTGGAAGTGGGATACAACTGTCCCTACATGTTCCCATGGAACTGATATAATTAAAAAGTACATATGACACACCCTTGACCTAACTCACGCACGGAAAGACCCAATCCTCAGTTGACGGAGGAATGAGAGAAGTTCTATTCTTGACTGATTTCCAATGAACAAGGAGGAACCTGAGGCAGAAGCAGAAGTGATGGGCCCTGTGAGGGCAGATTCTCACTCATCTATGTGCTGCTGATATTTAGGGGTGAGAAGCCTGGTCAGGCTGCAAACTCTGTCTATACAAGCCAAGATTTCAAGAACCCTGAAAGACCTGGAGTCTATCAAAGTGTCCCTTCTGACAGGAAGAATGGAAAGTTATTGCTAATAGGGTCTGGATTCCACCTGCACAGGGTAGTAAATTACTGAGGGACACAGCACTCAGCTATTGTGTCTGCAGAGACATCACAATGAACTCACAGGATGAAAGGCCAGTAAGGATTCCAGAGGCACCAGTAGACTCCAACCAGTTCAGTGGATCAGATGGATAATTTCTAGAAAAGAAACACCCAGAAAAGGGGAATCTTATCTAATTAAAACCAAACCAAAACCATAAACAAAAACAAAAACCAAGGCTCAGTAAAAGTAAAGGGATTTTTGTAAATATGCTTTTGGCCCATGGTAACATCAACAGAAGCAGCAGGAAAAGCAAATCAAAACACTTTGCTCATTAGAGTGTCTAATTTACGTAAGAGGATCAAATAAATATGGTAAGACTGGAAAGGAAGCCAGCTTTACTACGTAGGCTGAATTCTAAGGTCACTGGGGCAGTTGCAAGGGAGAAGCTGGACACTCCTTAGGCATTTCCGTAGCCTTTCTGGAGCGGTCAGAAGCCATGTTTGATATTAAAAAAGAAATCACATAAGCACTGTTTGTGATTGTCTCTAAGCGCTTGAAATAATTGAATTGGTGCTGGACAACAATGGGGCAGATGCTGGACTCTCAACCCAGGCTGAGGTAGGGGAATTGTGAGCTCAAGGTCAGCTTGGGTCACACAGTGAATCCCAGGCAAGTCAGCATTATTGAGAGATCCTATCTCAAAGAGAACCTCAAATAAACCCTGTGTCACAGAGAGCCAGATCTAAGTTTTAGGGAGCCTGACAATCCATTTTAGAGATCTGGTGTGAGAAAGAACCTAAAATCACCTATGTGACACAGTCACCTGCCTCAGGAAGGGAACCAAGAAGAAAAGAACCTGGATGCCATGTAAGTCTATACCCACCTCATCCATCTTGGCCATAATATTAGACAAACATGTTAGTAATGCAATCCACAAATAACAACTATACCTGACTCATCCTGAGAGATGTTCATGGTAAAGTAAGTCTGATGCGCTGGGTACATTTAAGCCCTAAGTTGGTAAGCCTAAACTCATCTCATGCTCAGCCAATGGGAAATGAGATTCTCCTTGATGAGGGTCTTAGAAACTCGAGTCTCTGCGGCAAGCTTAGTTTTCCAGGAAGGAAAGGGAGATGTCAACTGGGGACAGACCCAGTTACAGCCTAACATGGGTCCAACTTTTAAAGCATTATCACTAACTCAGCCAGTGCTCTGCAGCAGCCGTCAGAGCAGGGGTTCTCAACCTTCCTAATGCTGCCACCCTTTAGCACAGTTCCTCATGTTGTGGTAATTCCCAACCATAACATTATTCTTGTTGCTACTACTCTGTAACTGTAATTTTGCTACTATTTTGAATCATAATTTAGACATCGGTATTTCCTGATGGTTGTAGGTGACCCTTGTGAAAGGGTCGTTTGACTCCCAAAGGGCTTATGACCTTCAGTTTGAGAACAGCTGCCTTAGAGGGAGTGCAGAGATGCGCAAAGTAGGTCTCACCTCCATGCACCCACTTTCACTCAGAGGGGGTCAAATCACTCCCTAGGGTGAAACACAACCCTGACTCAGCCTTCAAATCTCAGTGTGCAGACATTTTGGTCTTCATCATGTTCATCACCTGTGAGCCCCAATGACAGGCAGATTCTTATTGTTTCTGTTGGATGAGAGCTAAAACAGAGAATCTTTGTCCCAGGAAATGATTGTGACTTAGAACAGCCATTCAGTGCCTCAGACTCCTCATTGAGAAAACGAATATTCAGCCTGTAGAACTGTTTTTAGAAGCATGATCTACTATATTGCTAGGCTAACATAAAAGTATGTAGGGCTGGAGAGTTGGCTCGGTGGTTAAGAGCAGAGGACAGAAATTCAGTTCCCAGCACCCACACCAGGTCGCTCACAATCTGTAATTCTAGCTCTAGACCTGAGCCTCTGTAGGCCCCTGAACTCCTGTACACATACTTACACATAATAAAAAGGTATTTGCTGGGCGTGGTAGCACACACCTTTAATCCCAGCACTTTGGAGGCAGAGGCAGGTGAATTTCTGGGTTCAAGGCCAGCCTGGTCTACAGAGTGAGTTCCAGGACAGCCAGGGCTACATAGAGAAACCCTGTCCCTAAATAAATAAATAAATAAATTTAAAAAAAGGTATTCCTTTTGGTATAGCATTGGAAATGTAAATGAGCTAAATACCTAATAAAAAATGGAAAAAAAAAAAAAAAAACCAAGACGTGGTTCTATACTTTCAGAACTTAATGTGTCAAGGTTTCGAGTTGGTGGTGTTTATCTCTTTGATTTTGAGATCTTACTACATGGCCCAGACTGGCCTAAAACTCAAAGGTCCTCCCCCTGAGCTCCTGAAGAGATGGGGCTCTACATGTGTGACATCATGCTTACTTTAATATCTACATAAATTTACTACATAAATTTAGCACACATTAAAAATCACGAATCAACACAACTAAGCCTCTGAAATTAATGCAATCACAGTATAAATTTATGGGTGATAATCCATGCCAACTGAGCTAAAAAGAAAAAAAAAAAAAAAAAGGTATTCATGCGGGTCTCTCAACAACTGGAGCAGGAAGTATCCCTGAATCTGTTGCCTGCCTGTAGATCTCATTCTCCTAACTGGGCTGCCTTGTCTAGCCTCAGGGGGAGAGAATGAGGCTAGTACTGAAGTGACTTGATGTGCTGAGGGTGGGGGTATGGATGTTGGGATAGAGGGAATGGAGGTGGGTAGTTTGTGGGGGAGAGAGGAGGGTGGAATAGGGGGAGGATCTGTGAGAGGGGGACTGGGGGGAAAGGGGGCTGATATTGGGATGTAAAGTAAATAAATAAATTAAAAAAATAAAAAATAAGTCCAAAACCCCAAAACAATAATAAAAGGCAAATCTAAAAAAGTCTGTTATCATCAGCTTCTTTTACGTAGTCCACTGCAGGGGGGTGGGGGGGTGAAATAATGGTAGCACATTAAATGCATACAAGTTCCTTGCAGGCTAAATTATAGTGTAAAATGTGAACTCTAACGTGCATGCTAAAGTGAGCAGGAAAGAGTGACCACAAATAACTAAAATGTGGCTGTGCCCATCCAAATCGATGTCTTGGTGCTTTACCATCGGGATTTACAAATGTGTAGGGCTTACCAGTGTGAGTCAGCAGGCTCCTGCTGCACTGTTGAGTAAGTCTCTCAGGGTCAGTGAAGAGGCCCCGCAGAGCTGTAAAACAGGATCAAGTTGTCACTGCTCTGGCTTTTGCATTCCTTAGTTCTGTAGCTCTCCAGATGAACATGGGATCTTTCATCAGTTCCATTGTATAGTTCCTGGGAACTCTCGCCATTTGGGGGATTCATTTACAAACATAACAAAATCTCATTTATAGGCTTTGAGAACCCACTGAAGAATGGTCAAATCTTTACAGGTCTCACTCCAAGCGTTAATAAGCCCGTCAACTTCTGCCACAACAACCCAACAGCGTTCCCAGTCTACCATGTCTTCAGGAAGCTCAGACCACTGAGCCACCTACAAAGAAAATATGCATGGGTCTATCCTAAGGGTGGATAGCCCGGAGAATGATTTCACAGGCTTGAAGATTTGGGAGACCATAACCCTACCTCACCTGTAAACATCCTTTAAGATTCTGCAGGAGAGAAATAAGCCAGGTCTAGTCCTTGTGGAGTGAATCCTTAGAAATTTACATTGCTGCTGCATTCATTTTGAAGATAAGCTTGGTTTTCCTCTACCAGAAGCAGGGCTCTGTCACCTTCAACACAAACTCTAGCCATTTACCTCCTTCTAGTTCCTCAATGTGGTTGATCCAGACATCTGCCTTCTATAAACCACCATCTGGAGACCACTTCCCTATGGGACAGTAAGATGCAACCCACTCGGTTCTTCTGACATTCTCCTCTATGGGTTTGCAGAGAGGCCAGAATGACAGTCTCTAAATCTCTGTGTGACCTCTTGGAATTCCTGTCTTCTTGCTCTGAACTCATTTATTGAAGCTGTCTCAGAAATGCTAGGCTAACACCCTGAAGACACTAGTCATCTCCCTCTCCCCCTCCCCCTCCCTCTCCCTCCCCCTCTCCCTCTCCCTCCCCCTCATGCATACATACTTACTACACTATGATATCCAGGTATGTAGCCTCCAGGCATAGTATGTACCCATACCTCCAGGTCCTATAAGTTGTACAGCCTTTATTTCCATATTGTCTCTTTCCTAATTATTGATTGGCTGTTATTCATTGCCATGACCCTAAATTTAAAAAAATCTACTTTTCTCATTTTCGGTTTAACCTTCCATCATTTAAGTACTAATGGGTGATGCCCACAATTCACTCATATGATCTAGGATCTACAACACATCTAGTAGTCAATGAGCGACGGCATTCACAAATACTGCGCTCCCCAGACACCTATGAGATCATTACTAAAACTGAGAGTGGTGACCTGGAATAGAGGGTGGGAAGTAGAAGTTATTTCACGAGAGACTTGACAAAGAAGTAACCTCTAGGGTAAGCCTAGGTGGATGGACAGACTTTAGGTAGGAAGAAGAACCTGGGCGGGCAATGAGAGGTGAAGCTATGCTCTGGGGAAACCACAGATCCAATGCTGACACCACTGTAGGAGCCTTGAGAACTCTATGGAAAGCAATCAGAATCTGGCCAGGGCATGCAGAGCTGTCTTGCAGAACATACAACGACATTTAGGTTCCACACTGCAGTGGACAATTAGGCCCAGCCTCAAAGCTGGCTGGCTACCAAGACTTGAAAACCAGTCACAGATATAAGTTCTAAGATTCTGTTCTGTTCTGGCTTATTGAACCCCAAAACTCAGAGTAGTTTTAACCACTAACTAGTTCTGAGCAGGACTGTACAATGGCAGAAGGCCAACCATATGGGGCATAGCATACATATGAGATAAATACAAAGGATGGGGCATATATGTAAGGTCTATTTAGGGACATAAAACTTAAGTGCCTGGGGGAGGTGGGAAGAGGGAAAGACATCTAAGATAAAATTCAGGGGTCTCATTTAAGTTGAGTAAAGAGCAGTGGAGTTCACAAACTCCATGGCATGCAGACAGATAGAGGTGGTAGAAGCAGTGGGTCACCAGTAACCAGAGTGGCCACGACTTAGGCAATGGTTGGCTCTGTGGAACCCAAGCACACCTGAGACAATGTAAAAAAAAATGTTCTGAGGCCAGAATTCCCAGTGTGAAGCCAATACCAGCTACCAAGCCCAGCAGGGCCAGAATCGCCTACAGCGACATACTGGACCCACTCCAGCTTGCAAGAGCTAACTGGTAAACACACAGGCATTTTGCCAGCTATTTATTACATCCCCGGTAGTTCTGTGCAAATATTTTTCTGCCACAGAGAAGTCACCAAATGGTGACCTAGCTTGACTTCCCTGAGAGCTCACGCCCAGAGCTGGCTACCTACACAGACTCTTGGAAACTAAGGATCAATAAGTAAGTTCACTGGCCCTGCCCCTGAATTACTGAGCCAGAAATGATAGGAGAGCCTTCACAGCTGCTCTTCCTCCACCAAGGGGCTTGGAGTCAAGGTGGGAAGGTAAAGAAGTTGGCTGTCGATATGCAGACTTACCACCTGTTACAGCAAAAAGAACACTGGACTAGAAACTGTGGCTTTCCGTATGCGTTTAATACACACTCGTCTCTGCAAAGTCATCAAACTTCAGTATCTACAGAGACTGGAGCTGGGGGCTAGAGATGTAACTCAGTGGTAGACTGCTTATCTTATATGCATGAAGCCCGAGGTCTTCACGATCACACACACAGGTAAATACTTCTCACCCTCACAAAAGCTACGAATGCATCAAAATAAAAACTTAAAGTTTTGAATTAGATATAATTTCCAGTTCCTGACAGCTCTCAGCTTTAGTTTTCCGAATGAAAATACAATCTTGATGATTAAATTATAAATATTCTTTGGAAAAACTGAAAACAAATGTAAGTAGACAGAGGAGAGTATTGGGTTCTGGACTGATTGCTGGGGTCCCATCCATATCCCCCTGTCTTAGTCAGGGTTTCTATTCCTGCACAAACATCATGACCAAGAAGCAAGTTGGGGAGGACAGGGTTTATTCGGCTTACACTTCCATAATGCTGTTCATCACCAAGGAAGTCAGGACTGGAACTCAAGCAGGTCAGGAAGCAGGAGCTGATGCAGAGGCCATGGAGGGATGTTCTTTACTGGCTTGCCTCTCCTGGCTTGCTCAGCCTGCTCTCTTATAGAACCCAAGACTACCAGCCCAGAGATGGTCCCACCCACAAGGGGCCTTTCCCCCTTGATCACTAATTGAGAAAATGCCTTACAGTTGGATCTCATGGAGGCATTTCCTCAACTGAAGGTCCTTTCTCTGTGATAACTCCAGCTGTGTCAAGTTGACACAAAACTAACCAGTACAATTGACCCCTTGTCAACTTGACACACAAACACATCACTAGTAAGCCTCAACCCTTACATTCTTATTCATCCCCAAGATCTAAATAACTTTAAAAGTCCCACAGTCTTTACATATTCTTAAAATTTCAATCTCTTTATAATATCCATCTCTTTTAAAATTCAAAGTCTTTTTACAATTAAAAGTCTCTTAACTGTGGGCTCCAATAAAACAGTTTCTTCCTTCAAGAGGGAAAATATCAGGGCACAGTCACAATCAAAAGCAAAAATCAATCTCCAACTGTCCAATGTCTGGGATCCAACTCACGATCTTCTGGGCTCCTCCAAGGGCTTGGGTCACTTCTCCAGCCATGCCCTTTGTAGCACACACATCATCCTCTAGGCTCCAGATGCCTGTACTCCACTGCTGCTGATGCTCTTGGTGGTCATCTCATGGTACTGGCATCTCCAAAACACTGCATGACCCCTTCAGTCCTGGGCCTTTCAATTGCAACTGAGGCTGCACCTTCACCAATGGCCTTCCATGGCCTCTCACAGTGCCAAGCCTCAGCTGCTTTGCATGACCCCTTCATGCCTTCAAAACCAGTACCACCTGGGTGACCCTTACATATTACCAAGTCCCGCTGCAGCAGGAGTACAACCTTGGCCATCTCTGGAACATAGCCTCTTTGTGCTTTCAGAAAACACTTCCCAGAAGATGTCATCTCAATGATGCTGGTCTCTTCTTAATCACCGCTAATTTCTTAGCTCCAGCTAACCAGCATCAATAGTCCCAGTAATGCAAAGTTTTTGCTTTAGTAGTTCTGGTATCTTGTTAATCACAGCTAATTCTTCAGCCCCAGCTAACCAGAACTACAGAATCTTCACAATCAAAACAGCAATGGCCCTGAAAAAAGTCTTTAATTTTCCCTCTGAAATTTCACAAACCAAACCTCCATCTTCTGCAGTGTTCTCAACATTATCTTCCAAGCTCCTACACAACATCCGACAGAGCTCTTAACAACGGATGGATCTTCAAGCCCAAAGTTCCAAAGTCCTTCCACAGTCCTCCCCAAAACATGGTCAGGTTGTCACAGGAATACCCCACTCTGCTGGTACCAATTTGTCTTAGTCAGGGTTTCTATTCCTGCACAAACATCATGACCAAGAAGCAAGTTGGGGAGGACGGGGTTTATTCGGCTTACACTTCCATACTGCTGTTCATCACCAAGGAAGTCAGGACTGGAACTCAAGCAGGTCAGGAAGCAGGAGCTGATGCAGAGGCCATGGAGGGATGTTCTTTACTGGCTTGCCTCTCCTGGCTTGCTCAGCCTGCTCTCTTATAGAACCCAAGACTACCAGCCCAGAGATGGTCCCACCCACAAGGGGCTTTTCCCCCTTGATCACTAATTGAGAAAATGCCTTACAGTTGGATCTCATGGAGGCATTTCCTCAACTGAAGGTCCTTTCTCTGTGATAACTCCAGCTGTGTCAAGTTGACACAAAACTAACCAGTACACCCCACCCCCCACAATGGTGTTAGTGCCCTCGGTTCCCTGAGTGCTTGCTCACATTCTCTACCACTTGAGGATGTAGGGAGAAGGAAGCCAGCAACAAGTCAGGAAGCCCACGGCAAGCCAGGAAGCAGCCCTCACCAGAACCCAACCACGTGGGCACGCTGATCTCAGCCCTCCCTGGCTTTCAGAACTAAATGTAGTATATTTCTGTTGCAAAAGCTATTATCTTGGTAGTATTTTGTTATGGCCATGCTACCTGACTAAAACACATTCTAGTCTTTATTCACCTAGAAATAAATCTTACTAGGTGTTAGGAACATGGATATGTATGAATGCTCAAATGTGTTCGTATGTGAGGTACATGTGCACACACATTTTTTACATAGAGAAATCACTGCGCAGACTGTCTACTGGTGTATTCATCAGATATATCTACCTTGTCTCTTTCATAAGTGTAAAATATTACTTCAAAGACAGATAGATATACCACAATACCTCAACTAACTAAAAAAAATTTGTTTTTAGTTTTTTTGTGTGTATTTTAAACCATGTCACAACCTCTTTTAAACTATGAGCATTAACAATTATTAAATCTTTATAGGTCTGACAGGTAACATAACACTTCACTACTACTGAAATTCACAGCAATCAGGATTTGAATGCCAATGTGTGCTTTTAGCTCTTGACTGAAGCTCAGACTCTACATCCAATCCATGAGAACTTGATCCTCAGCCTTGGCCCTCCACAGTACCTGACCCCAAACAAGCTACTGACCATGGAGTGATTTTAATTTTGAAAATATAAAGGTAATTTTCCAGTATCTTTCAGCTTCCATTTTGCCAGGCTTGGTGGTAAGGGCCTTTACAGACCGAGCCTTCTCTCTGTCTCTTGATCCAGCTTTGTATGCTTGTGACTCAGCTTAGGGTCAGTGACATCCACCCCTTTCCAGGAGGCACTGTTTGCTACCAGTGTTTCTATCCCTAAGTTTCCATGTTGGGAAGCTTACAGGAAACCTGAGGTAAAAATTCAGTCTTGGGCTGGAGAGATGGTTCAGCGGTTAAGAGCACTGACTCCTCTTCCAAAGGTCCTGAGTTCAAATCCCAGCAACCATCCGTAATGAGATCTGACGCCTTCTTCTGCTGTGTCTCAAGACAGCTACAGTGTACTTACATATAATAATAAATCAATCTTTGGGCCGAAGCGAGCAGAGGTCCTGAGTTCAATTTCCCGCAACCACATGATAGCTTACAACCATCTGCACAGCTACGGTGTACTCAGATACATAATACAAATAAATAAATCTTTTTTAAAAACTCAGTCTTAACACTACCTAAAGCTGAAAGCAAAACTGACCTTCTGACACGTGTCCAGCCTGTAACTACTTTACATGTTTGTCCCCATTCTTAAACTACTTTGTCTCATGAACCTGAAAGGTTTGTTTTACAATAAGTAAGAAAAGGGCCTCATGTAGAGGTGGGGTCCCATCTACCTTTGGGGCTGATAATCTCGAGCTTTCTATGGACAAGATGACACGGAGTGGAAACTACTGAAAATACCTGAGCGTAACTAAGGTACCACTTTCAGAATGACTTGGTACGTCTCGTCTAAGGAGGGACAGAAAAAAAAAAAAAAAAAAAAAAAAAAAAACTCTTGCCTCGAATTTCTCTGAAATTAGACTCAAGTAAGTTCAAATGTGTTTGGGGTATATGAATCCGTTCCAAGTTTTTCAAAGCTGCATCTATATGGTAAAATTCAAGTCACTCACAAACATGTACCATGAACCCGTGGGGATGGTGATGCTCAACTCTTATAACTGCACCTTGTGAGTAGAAGTGAGTCCACCAATGAGACAGCTTTGTCTTTTCTCAATATGAGATTTATCTGTACATTATAAATAAAGAGGAACCCATGCACTGCTACAAAGCAGACACATCCTCAAGACTGGGCCTTTTGTCACTTCCCCAAAGCAGGATGTGGCGGCCACCTTTATCCCACTCCCTCAGGGTAGCTATTCAGCTGGTGCTGGCCAATGGCACACAAGGTGGCTTGCTCAGTCATGACAAATCAGCTTCCCAGAGGGCTGTGGGGGCAATTTAGTGATCCTGAGGAAGTGAATGGTTCTGAATCATGGAGCCGAGGGTAGAAGAAAAAAAAACAAAACAAAAAACAAAAACGAACCATGATTCACATTATCCAAAAGAAAAGGTTAAGGAGCAGGGGTTTGGGGACTACAGATTGAAACCACATAAACACACTTCAGTATCAGCAAATACCACACCGAGAATGTCGGGGTGGCTTCCGCTTTTATGGCGTGTAAAGGAGCAGCAGAAAAGTGACTTTCCAAAACAAAGAAACGCAATGATGACAAAGTAAACCAGCATCGTCCCAGTGCAACTGCACAAAACAACTGAACTCTTGTCAGCAAACTCAGGAGTGGTGAGAAGCAAAGGGGAGCAATGTAATAGTTTTTGATACTCTTCAACATTCCTTTATATGCCTTCTTTGATTTCTTTTGCATACCACCAAACTTTGAAACTTTGACTTTTTGCTTTATATTCCTTTTATCTTTACATATAAAAGCTTCTGCTGTATTGTCTTTTCTCTAGCATAATTTAATTCTCAAAATGAATTACTTAATAGCTTTAGATAAGAGGATAAGATTAAATCCATTCAAATGAAATAAAAAAAAAAACCAAAACAAACAAATCTGATTATCTCACAAGCAATCTTCAAAGTTACTGGAATCCATCACTATGGAACCTTCTGGAAGCAAACACAAAGCCATGAAGCTCAGACTCGATGTATGAGCTTATTACAACCACGCAGAAACAAATGTTGAGCCTCTTTGTGAGTAGAAAAACAAGACATAGCCAAATTTCATAAAATTAATTCATAGTATTGAATTAATGTTTGGAGGGGATCTAGTTTATTTTGGCCCTATAGATGAGCATGTAGACTTTAAAAATCAGGGGCTGAATGACTTTAACAATGTGGGTGGGGAGGGGGAGCAGCCTTGGGTAGAATGTTACATGACTGCAGCAGTTGCTGTGAACAGTCACCATGAGTCAGGATCAGGAAGCATCGGGCTGGTGGAGGCACCGAGGAAGAGAAAAAAAGAGGGCAGAGGAGGTGTACAGCACGGTCACCTATCCACGTACCACTCACAAACCTAAATGCTCAAGAGAGTCGAGCCTGCAGCAGACAGCCTGGGTATAGATAGCGTCAGAGTGGCTGGCTTTGGGTGACTCTCTTCCCCACGTTTGTGAATCTCCTACGGCCAAGCTTCTCAAACCTCAGCAATCCCTGCTTTCACACCCCACTTGTGACTTTTCAAGTACACATTTACGTCTCACCTGCCATGAAACGGTTCAGAGCAAACACGAGAAACACTTGCTTTCTGTGTTCAGCATTTAAGGATACCGTGTTTTATTCTAAACTACACAGCACATTTTGTCACTTAGTAAGACCCAAAGATATTATCGATCATTTCACATGAAACATTTGGGATCATATTACCAACACATCTAGTTTTCTATAAGTTATCTATGTTTCCAAATGCCTCCCTCCTTAAAACATGTTAAAACTATACCCCAGACATAAAGACAGTATTTTCTGGTTGAACTTGTCAATATTTTTGGCTACAGAATTATGATATAACAGCTCATCGTGGGTGAATTTAAATCTGTTTTTTTTTTACACCAAAAGTATCATTTTTATCACAAAAGCAAAACAAAGCCATCGAAAATGTAGAAGAGAGAATTTTAAAGCCTCAGCCCTACTTGTTAATCTTCTGGAGTGTACCATTCCAGAATCTGCACTCACCAACTTCTGCCTCACTTACTTAATATTGTAGCTTATTATAGCCAAGACCCCATGGTGGGCCTCTAATCATCATCACGCATTTCTTCTGCCACAATAGAAGTGTCTTGAGGAAACGTGTCGAAGGACTTTGGCTCATGATGAACTTCCCTTAGCCCCGAGCAGCATCCTGTGCACTGTGAGGCTCCATAGGATTCAGTAAATGACAAGGTGGGTCTCACTGAGTATCAGGAGACAGCAAATAAATTGAACAACAGTCTTTTTCTGCCTCATTTTTTAAAAAATGTCATCTGATATTGGATAACTCACTCACTGGTGGCTGTTTTAACTCAGTCACAGGCATGTGTTTGGCTCACTTTTATTCTATGAGAAATGCTGAGAAGGTAAGGGTTTGATGTCAAAAGAGAAGACTGGTGGGCAAGAGGAGCCAAGGGGCAGAGGCCACTGTGGAGGGGAACACACTGAGATACCCAGCATGGAGCACATGTGTTATTGAGCATGCTTAGTCCCTTCCTGGTCTGATAGCCCACTGCCATGGGAACTTTGTATGGCTGGCAATTCTCCTCTATACCCTGCTACTGGAGAGAGGAAGATAGTAAAAAGCGCCTCCACGTCTTTTCTAATCACCTGCTACCCATTCCCAGCGGTTAAGGAGGCTTTCTCCATTTAAAAAGATCCACTGAGCTGCCGCCCAACAATCACTGTCTCTGGCCAACGACTGACAATCCAATTCCCCTTTGCCCTTCCGTTAGATGCTTTTGGTGACGCTAACCATCTTACAAAATAATTCCAGAGTATGCTATTATGACATAAGAGTCCTGAGTACTAGAGTACTGTTTACTTTTTTATGTGGATTCTGAACATGAAAAAAACCCAAAAACCCTGCAATTCTTAGGAACTCTTGCCACTTGACAAAAACAAAACAATGAAACACAGAATAAACCAAATATGCAAACATATTAAACCAAGGGAGGTCATACAGATGACGACAGATCAGCATGTGGAAAGATGTTCAGTGCCATGAATCATCAGGGAAATGCTCAGACCACCACACACTGCAGCAGAGCTATCCAGTGTGATAAAATAGAAGATCCATGATATCAGCTGTGGGTGGGGACGTGGCTCAAAAAGTGGCGATGCTCAGATACAACGGGGAGCGGGGAATATAAATTACTACATCCTCTAAGGATAGCAATTTAGCAGTTTCATAAAAAAATAAGTACATACTTACATTATCCAGAAATTACACTCAAAATGAAATAAATGTCCTTAAAAATCTTGCATTAGGACATTCTACATAGCACCTTGGGAATTATAATAAAGCCAAAACAGTCATAATCGCTACCAACACAGAATACATAAATGAAATTCAGGGAATTTGTACAATGAAATCTAATTAAGACACAAAAGGATCAAGCATAAGATGGAGATTGGAGATCACCATGGAAAAGTTTGGGGAAGGAATAAAGGAACTGAAGGGGATGGCAACCCCAAAGGAAGACCAGCAGTGTCAACTAACCTGGACTCTTGGGAGCGCCGAGAGACTGAACCATCAACCAAAGAGCATACAAGGGCTGGCCGTAGGACCCTGGCACATATGTAGCTGAGGACTGTCTTGTCTAGTGTCAGTGGGAGGGGATGCACCTATTCCTGTAGAGACTTGATGCCTCAGGGTGGGGAGATACTCGGAGTGGGGTGCTCTCTCAGAAGCAAATGGGGAGATGGGGAGAAGAACTCTTCAAGAAGGGACTGAGAAGGGGGGCAACATGGGAATATAAATATATAAAAGAATTAATTAGTAAAAAAAGACACAAAAGGGAACAAAAAAAACTGGCCTATGAGTTACTTTAATAACATAATTGAGTGAAAGTAGTTTAGCCCAAAAAGTCCGTTTATTGATACATCACTCCATTTTATGAAATGACTAGGAAGTTGTATAAGGTGCCAAAACACTCATATGTATATCTTAAAGTGAAATTTATGGCCATATCCATTATACTTGAAGCCCTATTAAACAATGGGAGCTTAGGCAGAGATCACTAGCACAAGCCTGTAACCCTAGCACCTGCAGGTCAGGACAGGTGGATTTCTGTGAGTCCAGTCTAGTCTACATGGTGAGAATTTGTCTTTTAAAAAAAAGTAAGAGTTTGTTCCAAACATGGATTTCTGCCTAAAATTAAGTGCAGAGTTTCGTATATGCTCCTTAAAACAAAAGGTTACATAATGATCAAAGATACTTAGGTTCTGTTGTGCCTAGTATTAAAAGTTACCCCTTCCTTTCTTCCCTCTAAATCTCTTGAGTGCACTGTCACAGATGCTAACAGCACCTGGCTTAGCCTTTTTTTTCATTTTCTTTGCTATAATCAAATGCTTAGAAGACACAACTTAGTGGAAGGAAGGATTTATTTGGATCACGGTTTCAGAGTATTCAGTCCATAATTGCTTAGCCTTCTGCACTAGGGCAGGAAGCCACGGCAGCAGGTGTGTGTAGAGGAGGCTGCCCTTCACATACTGGCAGACGGGAAGACGAGAAAGGGGAGAGAGGAAGAGCCCAGGCCAAGTTCTGGTCCTTAATGACACCCCCTCCCCCAATTAGCTATTTCTGAGAAGAAGGCCCCAAGCCTACCTTTACCACCTTACCAGAATGCTAGCACTGTGCATCTTTAGGTCGGATCCTAAGGTCACATCTGCTGCCTAGGAGCCCGAAAAGGACCATTCCCTGTATATTGCTAGCCAAGAAAAAGCTCAAAACTCAAACATCAGTGGGTGGTTTCTACTAACTATACCCGGCTTTCCCACCATCGTAACTCTGGGATTGCCGGCTACTTTCCCCCTCCCTGTCCCATTTCCCTGTTCTCTCTCTCCTGCTATGCTTCCTAGAGTCATCTACCCAGTCAATAACTGGCATTTAGATCCCAGGGTTTAATTTTGGGGAGAGTCAAAGGTAGATCTTAGTTAGGGTTTCTATTGCTGTAATAAAATGCCATGGCCAAAGCAATTTGGGGAGGAAGGGGTTTGTATGCCTTATACTTTCATATCACTGCTCATAAGAGAAAGGAGTCAGGACAAAAACTCAAACAGGGCAGGATCCTGGGGGTAGGAGCTGATTCAAAGGCCATGGAGAGGGTGCGGTTTACTGGCTTGTTCTCCATTGCTCGATCAACCTGCTTTTTTCCTTTTTTTTTTTAAATTTATTTATTTATTTACTTATTTACTTATTTACTTATTTATTTATTTATTTATTTATTTATTTATTGTATGTAAGTACACTGTAGCTGTAGCTGTAGGTTGTGAGCCTTCATGTGGTTGTTGGGAATTGAACTTTAGGACCTCTGCTCTCTCTGGACGGCCCTGCTTGCTCCGGTCAACTCCACTCACTCAGTCCCTGCTCACTCCAGACACATCAGAAGAGGGTGTCAGATCTCATTATGGTGGTTGTGAGCCACCATGTGGTGGCTGGGATTTGAACTCAGGACCTTCGGAAGAGCAGTTGGTGCTCTGACCCACTGAGCCATCTCACCAGCCCTCAACCTGTTTTCTTACAGAACCTAGGATCACCATCCTAGGAGTGGCACCACCCACAATGGCTGCCTCACCCCAAGCCCCATCAATCACTAATTAAGAAACTGCTCTACAGGCTGACTCACAGCCTGGTCTGATGAAGGCATTTTCTCAACTGAAGTTTCGTCCTCTCCAACAACATAGTTTGTGTCAAGTTGACATAAATCTACCCATCACAAGGTGACACTTGTTAATTCATGTACATGAGTGGTTTCCTTCTCTTGGGTTATGTTGATCTCTACAGACAGAAACATGCCACTAAGGGTCTTTACAAAGACTTACTTTTATTATTTTTAACTATGTGCCTGTGTATGGGTATGTGCGTGTGAGTGTGTGTGCTCTTGGAGGCCAGAAGAGGGCAAAGGATATCCTGGAGTTGGAATTACAGGCAGCTGTGAACTCCGATCCCCCATAAGGGTTCTGAGAATCGAATGATCCTCTGCTCTACTGCTCTTAACAGGCAAGCCATGCCTCCAGCCCCAAACACAGACATTTTGACAGTATTAATGTGACATACAGTTTCACTAATACCTTAACTGAATGTTCCATCAGGACAAATAAGATGTCACTGCGGTACAGCCCTGGGCTCCTGTGTTTATTTGTTTGCTTGCTTGCCTGCCTGCCTGTCTGCCTAGCCTACTCAGACAAGGAGGCATGGGCACAGTATAAATAACTCAGGAGAGTTGGAAAGATAATCATGCAAAGATTTCTTCTGCAGGCCTCCTATGCACAGCCAAGGACTCAGCAGTCATGCCAACCTTAGCATATGCTTTATGACTTAGAACTTAGAAGAAGCATAAAACAGCAAGTCTTTTCCATGTTAACTTGGAAAAAGTCCTGTAAATTTATAACCAGTGTGAAAGCATTGCCTCTTCTCCTTCCAGCTAAGTTGTATCCTCGCCAGCTAAGGGAGCCAAGGTATCCAGAGAAGCAAAGAAATGGCATATTTTACAGCATCCAAAGGCTTCACCTAAAATGAAGGAAAACACACACATCCCTAAGACTGGCAATTGCTCCACCCTCCTTACTTTTATCTTCAGACAAGCAAGATCAACTGGTACTCACAGATTCCACATCAAACCATTTTATGAGTGGAGCATGCTGCATACTCCAAAGGCATCATGAGTCTAAGATGCACAAAGTCATCTCCCAAAATAAGGCAAAAAATCCCAACCGATGTCAGAGATGCTGAGAGGTCTCTGTAACATAAATGTACACAGCATCCCACTAATTGCAATGAGCAGATCACTAAGGACCATCGCAGCTACTACTAAAATTGGCAATGGTACAGCAAACACTTTCAAATTTCACGTTCTGGTTTCCCAATCTGGCAGAAGGCAGAGGCGAGAGGGTGGGCTGCCCTACTGGTCTTACGCCAAGGTCAATATCAAGAACTCTCCCAGCAAAGGTGAATGAATATTCTGTTCCTCCTCTTGACTCAGGTTTGAGCATGACATGGTTTTTAGCCAATAGAATAAGAGAGAGATGGCAAGCCTAGGTCAGAAGAGGCCTTTGTGTTTCTACTTGTACTCTTCCTGAGCCATGCAGGACCGGAGAGAAGCATCCTTCAGGCAGCCCCTGCTCTACCCTGCTCTTAGGATGTGACCAGGATTAACAGCGTTCGGCAAGGAGCCCAGCTGAGCCAGAGCTGGCAAAGAAGCAGCTAGGTGAGTTCAGCCTCTGTCGGCCAACCCCTAGGTGCATGAGGTATGAGCAAAATGTATGCTGTATACTCTGTCACAGATCCCTAGTGAGACTCAGTCCCACATATCTTGTGGCTGGTTGGCTCATGGAGGCTAGAAGAGGATGTTGGACTTCTGGAACTGGAATTACAGATGGTTGTGAGAGGTCACGTAGGTGCTGGGAATTGAATCTAGTGCCTCTGGAAGGGCAACCAATGCGTGTAACCACTGAGTCATCTCTCCAGCGTGGAGATATGTTCTTGATCCGTAATTGATATGGGAGGCCCTATCTCACTACGGAGATTCCATCCTAGGCGGGTGGGCCTGGGCTGTATAAGAAAGGTGGCTGAAGATGAGCATGAGAACAAGCTAGTGGGCATGGCTCTGCTTGAAGCTCCTGTCTTAGTTTCCCTTAACGATGGACTATAACCTGTAAGATAAAACAGGCTCTTTCCATCTCAAGTTGGTTTCGGTCAGTCAGTACTTCATCACAGCAACAGACACCAAATTCTACACCATGCTTCTGGTATCGCTCACTCTGGGCGCTATATTCCTGTATAGTCTTTCATTTTGATTTTTAACAATTAATCATTTTATGTGGGTGATGTATACATGCCAGGGTGCACAGGTGGAGGTCAGAGGACAACTTGCAGGGGTCAGTCCTCTCCTCTACCACGTGGGCCCCAAGGACCAAACACAAGCTGCTCAGGTCACCAGGCATGGCAGAAAGTGTCTGAGCCATCTCTCTGGTCTTACATTCCAGTTCTCGACCCAAACTAAGACCTCGCTCTTACAAATAATGGTGACTATTCACTGAACACCAGACTGTGCCAGATGTCACAACTTATTTTCAACTCTGAAATGCAGACAAGAATGGCACCTATCAACCTTAAGTGAGGTAAGGGCATGCAACCTCCCTGAGAAGACCCAACTCAGCAAGCTTTTCCAACACAAATATTTATTTCAGGCAAGGTTTATGCATTATTTCTATATTAAGAATTCTAAAACCATCATTGAAAATAGGGTTGAGGGAGCAGAAAAGGAAGAAAAAGCATGCAGAGGAAAAAAAAAAAGAAATGCATTGTTACTGAACCTCTTAAGACTTTCAACCAGCTGATGGCAGCACATGCCTGCCTCTGCACAGTAAACACAGAGAAGCACTGATTTCTTTCTCTTTTTTTAGGTATTTATTTCATTTACATTTCCAATGCTATCCCAAAAGCCCCCCACACGCTCCCCCACCCACTCCCCCACCCACCCACTCCCACTTTTTGGCCCTGGCGTTCCCTGTACTGAGGCATATAAAGTTTGCATGACCAATGGGCCTCTCTTTCCACTGATGGTCAACTAGGCCATCTTCTGATACATATGCAGCTAGAGACACGAGCTCTGTTGGGTACTGGTTAGTTCATATTGTTGTTCCACCTATAGGGTTGTAGATCCCTTTAGCTCCTTGGCTACTTTCTCTAGCTCCTCCATTGGGGGCCCTGTGATCCATCCAATAGCTGACTGTGAGCATCCACTTCTGTGTTTGCTAGGCCCCGGCATAGTCTCACAAGAGACAGCTATATCTGGGTTCTTTCAGCAAAATCTTGCTAGTGTATGCAATGGTGTCAGCGTTTGGAGGCTGATTATGGGATGAATCCCCGGATATGGCAGTCTCTAAATGGTCCATCCTTTCATCTCAGCTCCAAACTTTGTCTCTGTAACTCCTTCCATGGGTGTTTGGTTCCCAATTCTAAGAAGGGGCAAAGTGTCCACACTTTGGTCTTTGTTCTTCTTGAGTTTCATGTGTTTCTCAAATTGTATCTTATATCTTGGGTATTCTAAGTTTCTGGGCTAATATCCACTTATCAGTGAGTACATATCATGTGAGTTCTTTTGTGATTGGGTTACCTCACTCAGGATGATGCCCTCCAGGTCCATCCATTTGCCTAGGAATTTCATAAATTCATTCTTTTTAATAGCTGAGTAGTACTCCATTGTGTAAATGTACCAAATTTTCTGTATCCATTCCTCTGTGGAGGGGCATCTGGGTTCTTTCCAGCTTCTGGCTATTATAAATAAGGCTGCTATGAATATAGTGGAGCATGTGTCCTTCTTACCGGTTGGGACATCTTCTGGATATATGCCCAGGAGAGGTATTGTGGGATCCTCCGGTAGTACTATGTCCAATTTTCTGAGGAACCGCCAGACTGATTTCCAGAGTGGTTGTACAAGCTGAAGCACTGATTTCTAAGATTCTACTACAGCACAGAGAGGAGAGGGGCATCTACAGGGGAAGTAGGTTAGACTGTGCTCCTGTGTGTACAGGGCTGAGGCCTGAGAGATAGTCCCAGAGTCAGTGCCCAGAGTGAGGGAGTATTTCAAATAGCCCAACAGTGGCAGAAGTTTAGGGCTGGCTCTGAACAGTACTAGAGCCCCGTCTGTGGTATGTAAAATATGGCACTTAAACTGTTGGCATCCTCCTTCAGGATGCAGCCAGGGGAGAAGAGGGAATCCAAAGATGGCACTGAAAAATGCACAGCCTAATTGCACAGGTAGAGTGGCGGACCAACTCCAAATAGTTCATTTACTGCTTGCAGTAAGTTCTCCATTAGTGTCATCCACCATCTCCTGTAACCCCTCCCCGTCCTGTCCTGGGCACAATAACTGTAACTAGGAAAGGGGAAGGAGTTCAAAGCTCTGTGACACTGGTTGTTCCTGGTGGGGAAAGCACCTTACCATTGGATGCCCAGAAGAGGACACTAAGATGCCATGCAAAGGCTACCTTAGCTATTCTCTGTGTGATCCAGGGTAAGTCAACCTGATCTCTTTGCTCTTTGCTCTCCATTTCTCCATGTGAAAAAAATTATATATATGTGTGTGTATATATATATATTCCTCCTCAGTATTCCTAGGAATTGGTTTCAGAAACCCCCAGTTAGCAAGATCTGAGGATGTGTAAGTCCCTTATATAAAGGAAACAAGTATTTGCATACAATCTATAAATACCTTTTTAACATTACATTTCTTGGGCAATTTAAAAGCTGTGTAAATTGGGAAAGGTATGTATATGTGTATGTGTGTGCATTTTCTGTTGTGTTAATAAGCAGATTTAAACTTTTTAATGCACATACAGAATGCTAGGTTTCCTTATGACATTTCCATACATATGTGCTTAGATCAATAAATATTCCCTCTGCCTGTCACCCATATCTCTCCCCTCTGTCACTTGTAGCCTCCAACCCCTCGGTCTTCCCCTTTCCTTGCTGTCACACTTGCTCTATAATGCTCTCCGCCCACTTCCTTAAAACATCTTTTTTCCCTCCCAGATTCTTCTTTCTCACTTGTTGACTTATACCCACACTCAGCACCACCTAATCACATGTATATAAACTAGAAACCAAGATGCTCGTTTGAGAGAGAATATACAGTACTTGTGTCTTTGTATGGGTTACCTTAATATGATATTTTCTAGTTTGACCTAGGCTGTCGATTGCCCTGTAATTGGAGATAAAGTAGCAGCAAACATCTTCAAACAAATGTGCCCTCTTTGGTATGATACAGCCCTTTGAGTCCATGTTCGCGAGCTCACGGCGGTAAGGTGGTTCCTGTGGTCATTCTATTTTTAGTTTCCTGAGAAATCTCCTCACAGATTCCCATCGTGGCTGCATCCCCCAACACTATTACAATAGTAATATGAGCTCCTATTTTTACACATTCTCCCTAAAATTTATCACTTTTTTTTCTTGGTGATAGGCATTCTGACAGGAGGTAGAATATCAAAATAGCTTTAACATCATTATACTGATGGCTAAAGATGTTGAAGACTTTAAAAACATTACAACTTTTTTTTTTGTCCATTCATGTTTCTTCTTTTGAAAAGAAGAACTGGTCCATGTATTTGTTGGTAGCTATAGTTTTTTTGATGTTTAGTTTCTGAAGTTCTTTTTTCTCAACTTTGTTTTGTTTTGTTTTGTTTTGTTTTGTTTTGTTTTGTTTGAGAGAGGGTTTCTCTGTGTAGCCCTGGCTGTCCTGGAACTCAGTCTGTAGACCAGGCTGGCCTCTAACTCAGAAATCCGCTTGCTTCTGCCTCCCAAGTGCTGAGATTAAAGGCTTGCCCCACCACTGCCCGGCTTTTCCCAACTCTTAACAGATTGTGAGGGTCACATCATACACCCCAGTCCCACTCATCTCCCCATCTCCTCATATCCACCTTCATATCCGCCCTTGCAACCTCCTCACCAAAAGAAATTATAAAACAGACAAAACAACAAATAAACAAAGCATCAAATCCACCTGATTGTGGAAGCTGCAGTATGTCACAGTGTGTCCCACAGTATACCCCTCTGTCCACACAGCTGCACTTACATATGTTCATGGCAGTGAGTAATTGGTCTGGTTTGAGGCCTCTGGCTTCTGCCACACCATCAATATTGGACCCTCATTGGGACTCCTCCCACTTAACCTGTTGTTGCCCTGTGTCATGGAGATCCTGAAGCTTTAGATCAGCAGGACTGGCTCTTTCCAGCACTCCAAGGGTTCATAGATGATGTAGACTTTGGGGTGGGCCGACTCAAAACCCTGGATCTGGGTGTGGGTGATAGCTGAGCTGGTCAGCCTGCTGGCTCTGCCGCATCCCCACAACCAGGGACAGCTGTCCAGCACTGCCTCCAGCAGAAGGCAGGGTCAGCTCTCCCACGCTCATGCCCTCAAGGCCATCTCATCTGTACCCACCAGAGTCAGCTCCACTGTGCTGTCCAGCTGAGGGGCAGGATCTGCTCTACCAAGAGCTGCAGCCATCAGGGACTGGGCCAACTCTCCCGATTTCACACACTTGTGGCTGGCTCACCAGTGCCTTCACCATCAGGGCCAGTTTCACTATGTTGCCCAGGTAAGGTGCCCGGCTCACTCTCCTGAGTGCTGTAGCCTGTGAGGGGCAGGGCCAGCTCTTCTGCTTTCATGACCTTAGGGCCAGCTCTGCTGATTATCCCAGGTGGTGAGGGGTGAGGGAGTAGAGAGCATCACCTTAACACCCACGACACCTCACAGCCAGCTCACGCACGCTTATGCCCTCAGAGCTGGCTAATCAGTGCCCTGGCCACTAGCGCCAGCTCTACTGTGGTGTTCAGGTGAGGCACAAGGCCCACTCTCTGGGTGTCTTTCTCTGCCTGCCTCTGTAGTTCTTTTTTTTTTCTAGATCTATTTTAATATTAAGTGTACTAGTGTGTGTGTGTGTGTGTGTGTGTGTGTGTGTGTGTGTGTGTGTGTGTGTATGCAGTCATGCGCAGCAGCAGCAGCAGCTCTGTTGGATCTAAAATCACAGGCCATTGTGAGCCACCCAATGTGAGTGCTGGGAGCCAAACCCAGGTCTTCTGAAAGAGCAGTATGGGCTCTTGACTTCTAAGACACCTCTCCAGCCCCTATTTGTGCAGTTCTTTATGTATTTCTACCTGATGTATGGATGGCTATATTCTCCATTCCTCAGGCTGTCTGCACTCTGCAGATAGTTTCTTTTGCTGGGTGGAAGTTTTTTAATTTCGTAGAATTCCATTGGTCAACTTTGAAGGCTATTTCCTGTGCTGCTGAGAGGTTCTTCTATTCAGAATCTCTCAGCCCATAGTTTGAAATGTTTGCCCTGTCTCCCTCTAGCAGTTTCAGTACTTTGGGCTTTAAATTTAAGGTCTTTGGTCTGTTTTTGACTTGATTTTTGGAAAAGTGAGAGATGTGGATGCTTATTTTTCTGTTGATCATCCAATTTTAGCAGCACCATTTGCTGAATATATTCTTCCATGAATGTGTTTTTGACACATATGTTTATAAACATATCTGGTTTTGTCCCAGTGCCATGCTGTCTGTGTTACTGTGGCTGCAGGAATCTGTTTTGTCCCAGTGCCATGCTGTCTGTGTCACTGTGGCTGCAGGAATCTGGTTTGTCCCAGTGCCATGCTGTCTGTGTCACTGTGGCTGCAGGATGGTTCTGATACTGCTAAGAGTGTTCTTTCTGCTTTAAACTGAATTGGGGAATCTATGATCTTTTGCGTTTCCACATGGATTTCAGGATATTTGTTTTTTATTCTGTGAAAAACATCATTGGAGTTTTGATGGGGAATGTATTCAATCTATATGTTAATTTGGTAGTATAGCCAGTTTTATACCATTAATTCTGCCAATCCAGGAGTATAGAAGGTTTTTTTTTTTTTTTAAATCACTCAGTGTCTTCTACAATATCGTTTTGGTTTTTATTTTTTTTAGTGTCTTAACTTTTTACCTCATTTGTTAGGTTTGTTCTTGATTATTTATCTTTGGAAGCCATTGTGAGTGATCTGTTTTTCCTAATTTCTTCCTCCACAAGCTCATTATTGGTATTTTTTTTCATTATTGGTATTAATGTTACTGATTTTACATGTTGCTTTTGTAACTTGCAACATGACTGGACGTGTTTTTCAGGTCTGAAGGTTTTGGATCCTTTATGGATATAATCATGCTACCTGCAAAAGAGGGGTAGCTTGACTGCATTTCCTAGTTTATCCTTTTTATATCTTTCTCTTGTCTAAGTGCTCTAGCTAAGAATTCCAGTCCTGTATTGAATAAGACCAAAGAGGCCACTCTTGTCTTGTTCCAGATTTTAGAAGCTCTCAGCTCACATAATATTAAGGTTGGCTGTGGCTTTGTTGTATGTTGCCTTTATTTTAGATAATGTGCTTCATCTAGTCCAAATTTCTTCAGAATGTTTCAGTTCAGTTATGTTGAACTTTCTCAAGGGCCTGTCCTGCATCTATCTAAATGATCATGTAATTTCTGTCCTTAAGTTTATTTTTATATATTTACATAAATTTATTAATTTACATACATTGGAACAATTGTCCATCCTTGGGGAGAAATCCATTCAGTCATGCTGTATGATTTTCTTGATGTGTTAACTTGATCTATATGTATTTTGTTGCGTATTTTCGCTTCTATGTTCATCATAGCCTTTAATTCTCTCCTATGTTCATCGGTCTGTAAGTTTCTTGTGTTTTTATCTGACTTTTATGTCATGGAAATATGAGCTTCATAGAATGAGATCAGTAGTGTCTCCCTTAGAAGTGTTGCCGTTAGACTTTTAAGGATGTTTTGTAGCCCACGTACCTCAACCTGCTCTTGGCAGTGAGTCCTGGGCTTTTCTCCATGGGGAGTCTTTTAGTTACTGCTCAATCTCATTGCTTAGTGTTGGTTCTATCTAAATTGTTTATATCTCCTGGCTTTAACTTTGTAGGTTCAAAGCATTTAGACATGTATGCATTCCCTGTAGGTTTCCTGGCTTCGGGAAATGTAAGTTTTTGAAGTATTCTCTAATGATCCTCTGGATTTCATAATCTGTTATGACAATTCCTTCTTTCCAACTTTAGCACTTCGTACCTCCCCTTTCTTTTGGTTTAGCTTCAGGTTCATTGGTTTTGCTCATCTTTTCAAATAACCGACTCTTTGAGCAATTCTCTCCCTTGTTCTTGAAGTTTCTCTATCATCTACTTCTGTTTTAATCTTTATCACTTCTTTCCATCTGATGAATCGGGATTTTAATTTCTGGGTTTTTTTGTTTTGTTTTGTTTTTTTGGTAAGAACCTCAAGGTGTATAATAAATTACATCTGGTTTTTTCAGTTGTAACCCTTTCTATTAGGCCTGCCTTGGCTGCACCCTAGGGTCTGGTAGGGTGTATTCTCATCTCATTCCTTCAATTCTAGGAACTCTTTAGTATCCTTTGGGAATGTGTATTCCCTATCTGTTGGATGGCATGTTTTCTGTAGATATCTGTTAAATCCAGTTGGTCTATAGTATAATTTAACTCTGAAGTTTTTTTGCTGATATTTTTCTAACTGTAGAAGCCCCATGTAGATATAAGAGTTGGGTATTAAAGTCTCTCACTATTATTGTATTGTGGTTTCTTATGTCTTGTAGTACCTGCTTTATGAACTAGGACCATGACTTAGTACAAAAATATTTACAGTAGATACATCTTGATGAATTGTTCCCTTTATTAGTAGGTAGCTGCTTCTCTTTATCTCTCCTGACTCATTTTGGATTGGATTCTTCTTTATCAGATGCAGAATCACTACACTGTCATCCTCAGCACCCATTTTCACGGTAAGCTGATTTCCAACCGGTGACACCAAGTTTAGGAATGTCTTTGCATATGACTTCCTTGGACGTAATAGATAGTTAGATCTTGGTTGAAAATCCAGTCAGTTAGCCTGAGTTTTTTTGCTTTGCTTTGTTTTACTTTTTTTGTCTTTTCCATTTTATAACTACAGCTGGTCAAAACCACAGATACAGACCCAAAGACATGTAAGGCTGATATCACTCCACCCTTATAAGGCTACAAACATAACAACAGATAGAGTTGGGTGGGGTGTTACCAGGCCAAGTAACCAGGCCAAGCTGAAGCCGTCCTTAACTTCAACTATGAAAGAAGGAGCCAGGGTACAGACGGCTGGCACTTCCCCACTCTTTATTCTTTGCTCTTCCAACACATAAAACCACAGTGCTTGAAGATGCAATGTCAAGAAGCGTGCAGAACTGATGCCAGTACAGGCATGTCAAATTAAAGGGGGTGGGGTCTGTTGTTGAGTGACAGATGAAATCACTTTCTTACATTTTTTTTTTTAATTTCCCTTCTGCCTGCCAAACCCTCATTGATGTCAGTATTCCCATCCCCATCAATAAGAAGGTAAAAGAACACAGGGGGGAACCTGTCGCCCAACTGTGCTCTGCTAAGCATCTTAATTCTGCTTTTTAAGACAGTGTGATGGATAAGAGGGACTGTGTATGGCTTTTCTACTCTAGGACCATTTCAGCATCCCATTAGATTTTTGTCATGTGTTATAAACCACACAAACAGCATCCTCTCCAGCATCTCTCTTTGTAACATTGCTAGTTCCCTCAGTAGATTATTGACATTTTCTGTGGTACTGCAGATTTCGAGGATGTGCTCTTATTTACAACCTTGTGTCCTCGCAGACTCCCTTTGCTAGGTTGCATAGGAGCTCCCCATCCTGTCAAGGGCTGAACCTTTCTGACCTCTTGAATCTGGCCTGTCCTGCTGTTTGCTTTGCCCAGCAGGATGTGGGAAAGCCGTACTCTTATTTTCAAGCCCTACTCTCTACACTCCGTCAAGCCGTCCATAAGCTCAGACTGGAGAATGGAGACACGCAGAACCAAGGGCAGCCACCCCGTTGATGCCATCTTCCCCCAGACGCCTGGCGGAGGATAACAATGCAAAAATGCAGCAGGACCACACGAAGTCCACCAGCTGGTCCCAGCTCAAACGGTCAGCCTACAGAATTATGTGCTAAGATGACTAAGCTACAAACTCAACATCCCTACTGTGAAAATTCAAAGCATTTTTGGAGTGCTTCAACTTTCATGTTAGGGAGCCCAACCAGTAAAACCAATACAAGTATTTGAAAATATGAAGAAAAAACCCAAAACCAAAACCAAAACCAAAACCAAAACAGAACTCTAAAGTCTGAAACATTAATGATTCTAAACTGCGGATTCTAAGCATTTCTAGAAGAGATATTCAATCTTTCCTAAGTGTAGGAGTAGGGGATTTTTATTTGTATTTTGCCTGCATGTATGACCATGTACCATGTGTGTACAGTGCCCAGAAGGGAGCACCAGATGCCCAGGAGTGGAGTTAAAGATGGTTGTTAGCTGCAATGTGGGTATTGGAAATTGAACTTCAGTCTTCTGGAAGAATAGTCAGACAGTGATCTTAATTGGTGAGCCATCTCTCCAGAGTTTGGGGTAGGTTGTTAAGCAGCAAGATAAATTAATTAATAGTCTAGCTAATGCAAAATACAATTAAATAATTAAAGTTAACTACCATTTTAGACCAATTTTTCCATGTTTTGTAATGTAAATAACTCCCATATTCTGATTTTTCAGTCACTTCCATTATCTCTGGGTTCTTATAGATTCTACGTATAGAGATAAGCATTGCCTATTCTGAAGGACGTAAAGGCAAGGTTTATTCTTAGTTTGCGGATAGCTGCAAGTGACACTTATGCACACACATTCACATAAGAGGTAAAAAAACACAGTACCGCAATTCTGATGAGCAAAGCCAACTGAAACGACGAATTTATCATTTGCATCATTGCCAGCCCCCTTCTGATGCTAACAGAATACCTATGATGGAGCAGAATATAGCCTCATGGTAGCGAGGCAAACAGGTGGGTCAGCCTCACAGAGCCTCATTTACAAACCGGTGGGCTGTCACTTAGAACCAGGACCACATAGTTTCCCCTACAACATGGTGGCCAGAAGATCACATATCCTAAGAACCAAGTCCCAAGATAATTAGTAAGCCAGGCAAAAGCCAGGTCCCCTTTGCTTTAAAGTTGCTTGCGATGTGTGTCAGTTCAGTTACTAAGTCCTGCCCAGATTCAAGCCGAAGGAAAGTAGTAGACCCTGTAGTTGATGGAGGAGTAGCAAGATTTTGGAAAAGCAATAATTCCACTTTGACCATTTGTTGTTCTGTCACAGTGATCTGAACTGATATTCTTCTAGGCTTACTTCCTGAAAGATAGAAATGTATATATGTACCGCTTTTAAAAAAAAAAAAAGCAAAATAACAACAACAAACAAAACAAAAAAACCCCAAAACCAGATGGAAAGAAAAAAAATGGGAGCAGGGAACCTGAAAAGTGACATGGTTTCTGTTGGTGAAGGCACTGGACTGACTCTGTGCTCTTTATATTCTGCTGCCAATAGCAATGCCTGCCCCATTCGGCTCTTGTGAAGATTAAACCAGTTAACCTACTAAGGCTGTGCCTGACTGACGTGAGGTCAATGCTCCCTGCAGTTTCTGGTTCTACTTTATGTTCTTGGGGTTCCTAAAATGTCCTGATTCTTGGGTGGCTCTGATCCTGCTACATCATGAATGGCATCAGTTTCCATGGCAACCTTCCAAAGCTGACACAGAATAAAATCCCAACCTCCATGACAGGGCTGAAAATGAACTTCCTCCCTGGGTTGATGAATCCTGGGTTTCAGCATCTCAGTTTTACCTACCTGTCAGGCCAGCATCTCTCTCTCCTCTCTCTTCAGCTCGGGCCTGTCTGCTGCGGAGCTCTGAAGGCTCACGCATTTGATCTTTCCAGATGGAAGTTCAGAAGTTTCTGTCTCAGGTCTCCATCTGCAACACACAGAATTCACTGTTTAGGATTTGTATACAGTTAAAAGCACCATGAGCAACCACACAGGTGACTTGTCCCCTGCCTGCCCTGGAAGGACACTGACAGGTGTGAGCACAGGATGGTTTCCTTGCCCATGTTGACCCCGGGCCTACCTCTGGACCAGGAAATGGGGGAGGGGTCTTCTGAACCAGCAATGCCCTCTGCATTCCCAGCTGCTGTTCGGAATTTAAAGACTCCAAACAGTCTTCCTAACACAAAGGATGGATCCCCGACATCCTGTTGTCACTATCAATTAAGTGACAAGTTTTCTTCCTTTCTCTTTGCAGCACATCAGCTCCTCCTGAGAGGGCTTTGATCATCCACTCTGGGCTTCTGGAATGGATTCTCATGTTGCCACAGGTCATTGTCAACTGTTCCTGCCAATTGCCTTAGTACATAAATACATCACAGCCCATGAAGGAAAACAAAACGCAAGCTCACAGCTAAGAGTCCCCTTTACCATCACCACTAATACCTGTATCCCAGCACAGATGGACGGTTTTTACTCAGGTCTTTTCTCACTCGTTTTATGTATTCCAGTATTAAATAATTCACACTCAAGTATCACTTTTCTAACTAGCTGCTAGTTATAGGTCCACTCCCCTTGCTTGTCATGTCTTTACAATGACTTGCTGCGGTTGTCTTTCTCCTTCACACTTTCATGCCATTTCTCTGTTTCCCTTCTCCAACAGACTCTATAACTGACCTCAGACTTCCCCTTTCCTCCATGTAAGCAACCCCCCCCCCCATCCCTCACATCTGGCCTGAAATATCCTCAATAGCCCTCTCCAGTTATTAAGAAGATTCAACTTTTAGGTGTGAGAATAATGCAGCCGGATCAGACCCAGAATTCTTTAGGGCAGAACCTATACACAGTCAGACCCAGAATGCATTTTGGCAGAACCTAAACATGGTCAGACCTAGAATGCATTAGGGCAGAACCTATACTCAGACTCCAGAGCAGCCCTGCCTTCGAGGCTGTTTATAGCATTCCCTCATCCAGTGGAGACCTCCAGAGCAGCCCTGCCTTCGAGGCTGTTTATAGCATTCCCTCATCCAGTGGAGACCGAGGTTCTGTGATTAATGCAGTTCAAACCCACTTGACTTTCACCCACAGCAGTAACGTATTTTCCATCACAGTTTATACCCGTACCCACATGTGCAAGACAGAAATAAACTCTATGAAGTACTTCTTCCCTACCCCTTCACTTTTATTGAAAAGTATGGTCAATGTGCGTCTTCACCCATGTGCCAGTCACAATCATTGGAGGAGGGGCGATCATGACCCACACTTAATAACAGTGCTTTACCCCAGAATGTCATCACGTGTGTGAATGCACATGTGCACATACAGGTGTGCTCACCTCTACACAGGCTTGTGGAGGCTAAAGGGTGGCCTTGGCATCCTCCTCTTTCGATCTCCACCTTACTTTTTGAAACAGGTCTTTTCACTGGACCTGGAACTGGTAGTGGTGGTGGCTCACACCTTTAATTCCAGCACTTGGGAGACAGAGGCAGGCATATCTTCTCTGAGTTCAAGTCCAGCCTGGTCTACAGAGCATATTCCACGTGATCCAAAGCTACTTAGTGAAATCCTTTCTCGAAAAGCCAAAACAATCAAACCAAACAAAACAACAAACAAGCCAACTTACATCACAAATTCCAAAAGGTTGCTATGTGAATCTGAAAATAAGCTCTTGCTGTGGCTGCCCATTTGAACATCTTCATTACGTACCAAATACCTCTTTTGCCAAACAAGCAAACCTGAGCTCACGTGTACTTCCCATCTTGCCTGGGCTTGTTAAGTGTTTTCCACCAACTGGATTTCACATCCATATTTTCATGCAGCTTCTTTGTGTGAAAACCCACTCTCCTTAAATGGCTCTGCTGTAGAGCCTCACACCTGGGGCTCACATTGATTACTGATGCTGTCTGACTGTGTGCTGTTCAGGGCCCTGGCTTTATGTCATCCCCTGTCTGAGGACAGCAGTATGGAGCATGAGGCCAGTCTTGTCATCAGGACTTTTGACTGAGTTTTAGAATTCGGGCACTCATTTGCCATTTGGATTTAACAAAATAGCATTCTAGGGGAGGTGACAAAAGGTGCACATGGTTCTTAGAGACGAGGGAGGCTGGCTGTCACTGGGATGTCTAATAGTTCACTACAGTCTATCACGGAGCCCTTCCTACAGAGTCTGTAGTTTCAGGTTTCTGACGTCTTGACCACATGGGCATGACAGAGAATTAAATATGGCTCAACATGACCCAGTTTACACGAATAAACACTATCCAGAAGAAGGCCCAAGGCAGGGAGTGGGAAGGATTATCTATCAGATAAACTTTACTAAGCAGCTTCAAAAGGCACCTGACGTTGCAGAACGCAATGATTTAGGAAGCCGGAACTAAAGCATGTAACATAGACATGAACCAAACTGAATTTACACTCCAGAGGTGTGACATGACAGGCTGTAAAATTTTATACAGAAATACAAAACACTAGGCCTTCAGAGAACAGAACTATGCTCTGAAGAGAGACACAGGCTGCCTACAGCTCCTTCCTGCCTACAGCAGGGGTAAGCAGCAGGAACAACGTGGGAACGTGTCCCAGCGGTTCCTTAGTGAAGGGTAGCTGTTGTAATTTGTTAGTGAACTTGTACAAAACTGTGTTCCCAAAAGGAACACAAACTTCTGCCCAACATACATGGGTTCCTAAACACACTTGATATTGTCTAATGACTATTAACCCCCAGGCTTTTAAGTTATTTTAATTTTTAATTTAATTTCTGTATGGAGGAAAGCCAAGTTTGTGGGACTAGAAAGGTTTTTCTCATCACAACTACTTGTTAAATAAATGGTGAGTAAGTGTCAGGTACTGTGAGAAATTCTGAGTTAGAATTCTTCTTTGTTTGTTTGTTTTTTGGAGACAGGGTTTCTCTGTGTATCCCCCTGGCTGTCCTGGAACTCACTCTGTAGACCAGGCTGGCCTCAAACTCAGAAATCTGCCTGCCTCTGTCTCCCAAGTGCTGGGATTAAAGGCATGTGCCACCACTGTCTGGCTGAATTATGATTCTTATTAAAAAAAAACAACAACAAAAACAAAAACCCCTCCACTTATAAAAAAATTTTAGAAATAAAAATGCCCAAGGTAGCCAGATCTGGTGACACAGGTCTGTAATCCCAGCCACTTAGGGTTGTTAAAGCAAGATCTTGGGTTCAAGGGTAGCCTGGGCTACAAGAAAAAAAAAAAAGGAAAACTAGCCTGGGCAACTTAGTAATAACCCTGCCTCAAAATAGGAAGGAAAAGGAGAGCTGGGGATTAGTTCAGAGTTCAGCCCTTGCCTAGCATGTGAGTGGTCCAGGACCACAAGACAACAACATCCTCCAGGTAAAAGTAAGTTAAAGGGGCCAAGATTACCAGCTAGGTTTGATTTTTCAATGCAGACATAGTTACTCTGGAAATTGAGGTGGTTGTTAATTTCCTCACGTATTCTGACAAAGTCACCTAAAAATTATGGCCCATCGTTCACTGTTACTGAGCGTGATTAAGCTGGCTGAATGCTTTCACAGGCAGACGGCAGGATCAGTGGTTTTTGAAAAGCTGCTCTAGAGAAGGTGTCTAACAATTCTTTTTATCACATCTCATACTTGCTGACTCTGGATGCCATCAGCGAGGGCCTTAGGTCTGTTGCTGGCGTGGTTTGAAGGTGCTCCTGAAAGCCAATATACTGGACACTTACTTCCTAAAACCAGTGTTCAGAGGTGGGGCCTCTGGACTCTGACTGTGTCCTGAGATGCTCCATTCATGGCTTAGTGGATTTTCAGGCAGAGTGGCTTTGTTTATACAGGCGAGATCTCTCTACCACAGCTACCCAACTCATGGATGCCATCTATCAGGTTACAATGAAGTAAAAAGAGTTCCAGTAGACACCAACCAGATGCTAGGCTAGCCTCTGACTCCTGGACATCTCAGTCTCTAGAAGCATGAGTTAATAAACCTCCATTTCGTATAAATTATCCAGCTAGGATATTCTGTGACAGCATCAGGTAATGGATTAAATAACTGGTTCCCCTACAAAAGTAAAGTTAGATAGGTCCGTTCTATCTTATGTCGCCAAGTTTCTGTTGGTACCAAACACTGCCCATGGCATCTGCATGTGTAGGCCACATCTTTGTACTGGCTTAGTTTAAGAATCTATTCACTCGTAATTCTGTGTATACACTTCCTAGAAATTCCATAGCAACCATGATTTGGGATGCAAATCTAGCTTGCTTAGCCTTCCTCACAGATTTTCCTACAAAATCTGGACTCCTGAATTTAACAATTGTTCCATACACTTAACTAAGAAGTATGGAATTGCACTAAGTAAAGCAGGTTGTTTGTTTGTTTGTTGCTATTGTTTTGCCACAAGATTTCTAAGCATCAGAAAGGGTTAAAGGCTGTTTCATGAGCTCCCAACATCTTTGGAGCCTTTTCTTCTTAGAATTAAGCCTCTTACACCCCTCCTAACCACCCTGTCTTTTCATTTTCTGGTTTTGTTTGTTGGGTTTTTGTCTGTTTAAATTAATTGTATTAGAAAAGGTCCTACCAATGTCTTAGTTTTCACTCTTTTTAAAATTTAACCTTTATTTTTATTTCATATAAATGAGTATTTTGATTCCATGTACTGGATTCCTTAGAAGTGAAGTTAGATGGTTGGGAGCCGCCATCAGAGGGCTGGAAAGCACACCCGAGTCCTCTGGAGGAGCAGCAGTGCCTTTAGTTTTTTATTCTTTCATTTATTTTCAATTCATTCAATCACAGCCCCCCCCAGTCCCACCCTTACAAATCCTTCCCCCCACTGGTCCCTCCCCTTTTTCTTAGAGAGGGTGAGCCCCCCCCTTGGGAAAGTTTTCTGTTACTATAAAAAACACCCCAATAACTTTAGAAAGTCTTGGCTCACAGTTCTGGATGCTTCCGTCCACAATCAGGTGACCTGTGGCTTTCACCCTGTGGTGAAGCAGCTCCTTAAGCTTTGAGGACCCACCCGGCAGAGCCAAACCACAGTCCTCACTGTAGAGAACATAAAGATGGGGGTGGGGGGCCAGTGTCCCTCACCTCCTTAAGGACACACCAGCAGTGACCTAAGGACCTCTCAGGAGGCCCCACTTCCTATAGAGTCTATTGCCTCTAAACATATCACCCTGTGGGGACAAACCTTAACTTGAGGCCCTTGGGACACTCACGATCCATACCACAGCACCATTTAATCCCTAGTCAAAGGTTAGAGGAAACATAATATTCAGAGAAAAACTAAGTGACTACTGCCAGAGTTAGAATCCTGTGTGTCAGGGTCGTACAACAGTCCTAGGTGGCTTTTGTCACTTGAACTTTTGCTGTCCAAATAGACATATACAGCAAATAGAGACTTTACATATTTTGGAGTTAAAAAAAAACAAATCAAACCATGAATTACCTCAATAACACATGTTCATATTTATCAAGTTGAAATACCTGGAAATTTAGTATTAAGTATCTTATCAAATTAACTATGTTTAGCCTTTTAACATGTGATTTAACAAAAAGTATAAATTTGCATATGTTCTTCACACTTCATTTCTATTGGACAGTGTCATGGCTGCTCTGTCATTATCCTCAAAGCTTTTCTGGACCTCAGTCTCCTTTGGCTGGGCTGGGGTATTTGCTACATTTTTAACACACACACACACACACACACACACACCCCTCTATGTTATCTTCTGAACACGAACACACATGCAGAAATTCCCTCAAAAACACTCACCCAATGCTATTTCCTGAATACACACATGCCATATCCACAATGGCCTATTCTGAACACATTCTGGCACACACACAGAGAGATGCTATCTGGCCCCTAACACCTTACCCTCTGCTGCCACCTTCTCTTACCATCTATTTACCCTTTAAGACCCTTTATTAAGTGATGAACGGGAACAATGTTGAACCTTTTTCTTTCTTAAACCAACCTGCAGTCTAGGAACTTGTAGTCTTATGCCATTGTTCCGTAGCTGGAAGATGTGAGACCTGAGCAATGCCAGGGACTGGTTGGCAGCAAAGCCCAGATGTCCTCTGTAAAATCAGTCACCTTGATGCCCACCCTTGTCTCCTATAGGGACCCGTCACTGTTCTCATCTGTTCTTCCCTAATCCCATCCACGCCTCCTCACTCTGTGAACCTCCGCTGCCCTGCATACCCAGAGCTTAGTACCTTCCTCGGCATGTATTACTCACATGATGATTATTCTGTGAAGTTTGTCTCACCCACGTGATTCCTCTGATGACCATGATGGAGTCTACCTACTCTTGCTTAAATTTCACGGAGTTATACTCTAAGCTTTCTGCCATTATTTGATTAATGTTCTAAAACATTTTACATACTCGAATGTTCTCTTTATTTTGTTTTGTTTGTTGAGACAGTCTCAACAAGATTGCCCTGGCTGACCTGAACATCTCATGTATCTCAAACTTGTGACAGATTGTGTATGTGTATGTGTGTGTGTGTGTGTGTGTGTGTGTGTGTGTGTGTGTGTGTGTGTGAGTGCCACCATGCTTGGATCTCTCCAGACTTTCACATTTTAATTTTGTAAATATTTGCTTGTTGGTTGGTTGTGTGTATACACAAGTAGAGGCATGTGTGTAGGGCCATAGAACTGTGGAGGCAGGAGGAGCTGGTCTGGAGTAGGAGTACAGTCAGGCCATGTCCAATCCCAGAAATTTTGTCTCAAGAATGGTAGGAATGGGACCACTCCTTCCCCTGCCCCAGGCCTGCATGTCCTGCAACCCCAACCTTTGCTCACACCAGAGGAGGCTGCAGGCACAGCAGCAACCAGGCTAAACTTCCTTTCCTCTGTAAGGTCATGTCTAGCAGCACCCAGATTTTCTTCTTATGCAAATGAAACATCCCCAGCACCCTGGCTCCCTAAGGCCCCCATGCAATCCCAAAAGGTTTAAATAGCCTTTGTTCCCCCAAATTAAAGGAATCCTCTCACTGAAGCCTGTCCCCCCCACTGCCTGAGGGCTCATTACCCCTGGCCTTTCCAGACTCACGCTTCCTCTCAGGCCATCGGTCCTGAGCTCAGCAATCATGCCACTGTGGGTGAGGGAACAGAACGGGAACACATGGAGGTCTGAGCACAACTCTCCTTCCACCAAGTGGGCCCATGGCTTTGTAGCAAGTGACTTTATCCATTCAGCCATTTTTCTGGCCCTGTACACACCTTGTAAAACTAGACTGTAAAATTGGCTATTAAGCTTGGGATTGGGTTAGCTGCCCATAGATGAGGCATAAACATAAGGGGACATCAAGCACGCATGCTATAGAAAACGTCCCAGCAGCTCCTACTCAGAAGGTCTTTCCTCGGGGGCTTCCTCTTCCTCCTCGCACTGTCAGCTTGACCCTGTCACCTTCTCTGGCCATATCTCTAGAAGAAAGTGGCCGAGGAAGGAAAGGAGGAAATGCACTTTTCCTTTTCAATGTTACAGAAGGAACGAAGATAATAGTTCTGCATAATTCCGAAAAGGAACATTTCTGGCAACTTTGGAAAACTTTGTATCTCTTATCTATTGTCTGAAATGGACACAATATAACAGGATAAAGAAACCTGGTGATCCATTCCAAAGAGTCACTTGCTGTTCACTTCTGTGTTTGACCTAAAAGCTCTTTGGAATATAGAAGCAGATCTCTAGCATTCACAGACCTGAAGGCTTACAAATGCCGTCAGATAGCAACTGGGGCCTATAAGTAGATTCTCCCTCTTTTCTGCTGTTATAACTCTTCTGTTCCTACCAGTTTTCAAAGATATGGTCTCACTGTGTATGTAGCTCACAGAGATCTGCCTGCCTCTGCCTCCTGAGTGGTGAGATTAAAGGTCTGAGCCACCATATCTAGTTCTGCCAAATTTTATTTTATTTTTTAGATTTATGTATTTTTATTTCATATAATGAGTG
Organism: Mus musculus; assembly: GCF_000001635.26. Taxonomy (NCBI): domain Eukaryota; kingdom Metazoa; phylum Chordata; class Mammalia; order Rodentia; family Muridae; genus Mus; species Mus musculus. Next base: position 145,704,449 of record NC_000068.7, on the reverse strand, counting down.
TCTCTCCTGGATATGTATCTGTGTGCCATATGTAGGCAGTGCCCAAGGAGGCCAGAAAAGGGTGTCAGATCCTCTGGACTTGGAGTTAAAGATGGTGGTACTAAATTGCCATGTGAATGCTAAAAATCAGACCCATAGCCCCTGCAAGAACACTGAGTACTATTGACCTCCGAGCAATCTCTCCAACCCCTCTACCAATACATTTTTAAATATATCTTGGTTTATGATTTTATTTTTTGCTCTCTTGCTATAAAACCTTCATAAAACTTTTCCCATGTTGGAACATGACGTTTGGGTTAACTTAAATCTGCATTTCTGGAACACAGCCATTCATGTTGACTCTTGAATAAACTATCTCTTATTTTCTTTGAGAATTGAATTTTGTATCAATATACTCAAGAATGGTCAGGATTTGTTGTTGTTGTTGTTGTTGTTTTTGTTTTGTTTTTTTTGGGGGGTTTTTGTTTGTTTGTTTGTTTTTTGAGACAGGGTCTCACTCACTATGTAGCTCTGGATGTCTTGGAACTCACTATGCAGACCACATTGACCTTGAACTCACAGAGATCCACCTGCCCCTGGATCCCAAGTACTGGAATTAAAGGCATTTGTCAGTACACCTGATTCTTAGGGATTTTTCAATCATTTCTAATTCCATCTTTATAAGTAAAGAAATAGAATAAGAAATTTATTTGTTTGCTCAGTTTAACCAGTACCCCAGTTGTCTCTGTTCAGACTCTATGCTGGACACTACAAGAACACAAATGGAGTTCTGTTTTAGACATGGGCCATTTCCCAGGGACATAAAAGATGGGTGCTGTTTTGGCTGGGGTATGGTGGGGAAAGGCATTTCACATAGTCAGAACAGGTTGGCTAAGAGAGGGTGTGGCTGGAAAGAAAAACAAAAGTACTGTCTGCTGCCAGTCAGCCCCAGGAACCTGGCTGGGGATTACCATGGAAAGATAAGCCAGATGGGGACTGGGCAAATGACTGCACATCTACACTGATCACTGACAATCTGATCCGGATAGGGCACTAGAGGCAGAAGAAATACTTAGGTCACGTGACAGGGGCCTGAACCTACTGACTCAACCTAGAGAATGGAAGCTATAGCCAACTGCTCCAGACCCGAGGAGAAGGGGACAGATGTGGTTTTCAGGAGGAGGTGTGAGGCAAGGGGATAATTTATTACATTTGGGGAAAGGTGAGTTGAACTTGAAAAGCCCAACATTGGTTGAAAAATTACTGGAAACAAATGGCTAATTCTGTCAGAATAAAAAATTCTCTACCCTAAAACTCATATCCTCAAATAGATAATGAAGGGAGAAAAGAAAACTATCCAACCCTTCCTAGGTCATAAGGCCTGGGATCTAGATATGAGATACAGGCACTCTGACCTACTGACCTACTGGCCTCATTAAGTCTGGAGGGACTGGTGTCAGTGTGGGCAACCATTTCGTTTTTGAATGAGCCGACTGTGGCTCCATGGAAGATCTAGACTGAGGCACCCAAGAGATGGCTGTGGAATCACAATCTATTGATAACACTGTATCCAGAAAATGGAACATTAACAATGAGGAAGCTAAAGGTCAAAAGAGTCCAGGCCACTCTCTGACATTCTGCTCAGAAATTCTGGGTGCCGCTCTTAATAAGACTGTGATAAACCTGAACCATCCAAAAGTGTACAGAAACAAAAGATGTGGCCATATTTAGAAAAACAGGTTTGATAGCTACTGAAATGGTTTGTTTCAAAAAAGAAAAAAAAAGGTTCCTTTCTCATTGAAATGGAATTATTCTTGGTCTGTAACATGAAGAGGTTTGTCTGGGACCAAGAGATTGAAATTGGAGGAGGGGCAATTTGAGACTGGAGGTGAGGAATCCTGTGCCAGCACTTAAGATGGAAGAGATTTCTTTCTCATCAAAGATAAAAGTGGAGACTGGACCTCAGCACCAGAGGATGCTACAGGCAGAATGAAGTGAATGAGAAGGACATGACGACTTAGGTCAAATGTCCCTGTCACTCTGGTGACCCCGCAGGAGAAAACAGATTGGAGCAATAGACAAAAGGTGACAAAGACATTTTCAGAGAGCAGGCCACTGAAACCCCAGGGAAGATGTCTGAAGGTACAGGTGTTGGTATGAGGAAATCAGCTAGTTGTAATTATCTAGCTTTATAGCAGGTGTTAATCACTGGTAAGGTAAAACCAACGTTGAGTGGCAAGCAGGGATCCCACCAGGACCGGGAATAGGGGTCATTTACATAATATTTCGATCAAGAAGCTGCCTTAATTATGCCTGCGTCCTTAGAACAAGAGTGAAATGGAATGTAAAAGTTACACACTAACTTATTTAGCAGAAGTAAGTTGAAGCCAAGAGGGCATTCAGACGGCGCTGAGAGAGCAAGTGAGATTATTAAAGCAATTAATGCCACAGAACCCCCTGCACTGTCCTGAGACAAGGCAAAAGGAGTCCGGAGGGCAAAGCTCTACCCATCGGAGGCTCCATCCTGTGAGGATGCCTAACTTGAAGGGGTTCCCTGGGCCTCAGAGGCAACTTGCTCAGGGAAGTGTTTCCTTGGGATTAGCACGCTGGTTGCATCTAAAGTTGGCAGCAAAACTTGCCAGCACTGCCCACATGGGTAGTTACACAGTCTGCTTTCCTAAGGGACCTTTGAGACAATTTCCTGGCAGTTATTCTTGTCTCTAATCTCAACGCTGTCCCGACTCTAGGCTCCAGACAGGTGTGCATGCCTCTGAGAAGCCCCAAGGCACAGTGGCCAGGGTTCACATCTGCTGGGTCATCATATCCATCTGCACCAAGCCACATTCTAAAGAACATACGATTAAGGACCCGCCTAGAACCAAGTTCCATTTCCCTAGCTGCTGGAAGATCTACATCTCAAAGAGGCGGGGCTTCACTAAGTTTAATGTAGATGAATTTGAAGACGAGGCGGCTGAGAAGTGGTTTGTTCCAGCAAGCTATGGAGTCAAAGATGTCCTCAACTGCAGCCTCTTGGAGAAGTGGTGGGCCCTGCATAACCAAGGGCTTCTACTATGCTCACCTATACCCTACCGAATTTTGTTCAGTAGTAAATCTCACATCCAGTCTGGAAGAAACCAATCAGTCATACCTCTGTGCAATGTACTACAGATTCCTGCATCCTTTCACCTTTGTCTCAGGCATGGACGTAGTGAATGGTTCTAACAATCTGTCCCACATCTTTTGCCAAAAGCCATGGAGAGTTAAACCTTCCCAGCTACAAAACAGAAAGACAAAAGGAAAAGGAAGTCATTTAAAAATATCTCAATTCTTCTTCAGGGGAAAGGTTAGTTTATAAGCCAAGTCAAAGAAGGACATAATTCTTCTCCAAAATCGACATGTTCTGTACTGTCAGCTTCTTCGAGAACTGTCCAAAACAAAAAACGAACATAAAAGGTTGTTAAGTAAAGCTGCTGTTTTTCTCTGGAACTCGTTTTTATTCCTTAAGGATTTATTCATCCTAATTATCCATTGTTGTGTAATAAGACCACAAGACTCGGTGGCTTAAAACAATACTCATTTCCTTATTGCCATGGTTTCTCAGGGTCTGGAATTCCAGAAGAATTTAGCAGAGCAGTTCTGGCTGAGAGTGTCGGATGAGGCCATGGCCAGATGGTAGCTGGAGTTAGAATGTGGGGTTGGGGGGTGAGAGGAGGCATGGCCTGGCAGCTGGCAAGCAGTAGGTCGCTTCTCCATGTAGCTCGGACTTTGTCATCGGCCTCTCTGGCTAAGGTTGGCTTCCTCATAGCATGGTGGCCTCGGAACAACCTAACTGCTTAGAGGATGCAGCTCACAGATGTAAGAAGAATGAACCAGGAAGCAGAAGGGACATCACTGGATCTTTTCCTTTTCAATTTATCCTCAGAAGAAATGTGGCAAAATTCCTCTTCCATCCTAGCAGGTACAAGTAGACACAAAGCCCCATAGGCTTGAGGGGCAATAGCTAAGACTTTTCATCTTGATGGGCCAGTGGCCAGGAGAACACCTAGGCTGGATGGTGGCTGCTGTTCAACTCTATTGGAAAACTACTCTCGGCCCCACAGCCCAAGGTTAACAACAACTGCAAAGTCCCACATACAAGAGGACTATAAATCCACTCTCATTTTTCCTTTCTAAGTCCATTATTATCATCACCATTTTATGTGTCTGAGTGTTTTGCCTGCATGTATGTCTGTGCAGCACTTGCATGTTGGACACTTGGGGAGGACCTTACACGCCCTGGAACTGGAATTACAGATGGTTGTGAACTGCTCCCTGGGTGCTGGGAATCAAACCTGGATCCTCTGAAAGAGAATTTAACCACAGAGTTCTCTCTGTAGCCTCCCTTGGGGGGGGGGGGGGGAAAGATTGATATTGTGTGTGTGTGTTTACACCTAAGAGATGATAACAACATTTATGATGGGAAATGCTTTGACTTTCAAACTCTATTTTCTTCAGGCTGTAGCTCTGCTTAGTACACTTCTGCTTCCTGGGTTTGCACCACATTTCTTTTCTGACCATTAGTTAGATCCGGTGCAAGCAAGGGCAGCGCCTGGGTGGCTGACTGGGTTTCCTGATTCAAGCACGCCCTCTAGTGTTAAAATGGTGTCATTTCTTTATCAGTTGGGTCTGCTCTCAGGGTCGTCTGCCCTCTGTTGGGATGCCCTTTGCTTTCTTCAGGATCCTCCATTTTATCTCTTTTGCTGACTTTCTCAACATCACAAAGTTTCCAGAGGCAAGTGTTCCTAGCACCCTCCATCTCTCCCAGAGTCCCCTTCCTCAGGATGAGACTCATCTTTGACAGTTGGTGTAGCCTGTGCTGTCTCGCCCAGCCTCTGCACACTCGTGTCCTCCACTCAATGCTCCCACAGGCTTCTGAGCCTGCCAGGTCTCACCTGGGCTCCTAGCTGGACTCAAACAGGGGATCTGAAGTTTGTAGAATTCTGTTTCTTCACAATGCTGAGGGGGGTATATAAATGATTACAATATTTGCTCTCTTTCTAGATCAAGGTGACATAGGCCATACTTCTACTCCAACTCAGAGTTTTATACGCCAAAATAATAAAAATGCCATTTAATGCACTTAAGAATATCATTACCCCAAGCCTATTTGCTCAACACTATACAAGTATTTCTTAGTTTGGCATCCTTAGGAACCTTAGGCAGGTCCCAGGGCCCTACAAGTTACCAAAACTCACATTGCCAAAACTCTTACATAAATGCTGCCCTCCATATAATCTATACATTCTCCTGTGCAACTTACACCACCTCTAGAGGATTTAGAACTGATACAATACAACACTGACACAATACAACACTGATACAATACAACACTGATACAATACAACACTGATACAATTCAACACTGATACAATACAACACTGATACAATACAACACTGATACAACACAACACTGATACAATACAACACTGATACAATACAACACTGATACAATACAACACTACATGACCAGTTACTATGCTCTGCTGCTTAGGGGAAAATCAGAACTCCATGCACATTCAATAAAGACCTCTTTTTCTTTTTAATGCATTTTTAATTATTTTATGTGCCTGGGTGTTTTGACTGCATTTATGTCTGTGCAAGACCCTCAGAAACCAAAAGAGGGTGTCAGGTCCCCTGGAACTGGAGTTACAGATGGTTGTGAACTGGCCATGCTGGTACTGGAAGTCAAACTCTGGCCCTCTGTGAGAGCAGTCAATGCTCTTAACCACTGAGCCATCTCTCTAATATCAAATATTTTCTATCCAAAGTTATTCAAATTATTAGATCCAAGTAAAACTGGCCAGTATGGAGAGTCAACTGTACAGTAATATATATATATAAGGTTCTAAATAAGTAACTTTTTATAATAACGCACATTCGTGTGTATGTGTACAGAATTGTTTAAAATCCTTTCTGACCACTAAAGCATACTGAAAGCCAAAATTCTTTAATTTCACCAGCCATTGCCAAGACAGAGAACAGTCCTGTCTCAAAAGTGGAATCCCTTGAAGGCATCTTTTTTTTTCCCCTGGAATAAAAAATCGAAGGCTAAAGGAGTTAACAGGAGTCCTACATCTGACTTTCAAACTCTCTTTGAAAAAGGAGACATTTGTAAATGTTGAACATAGCTAACTAGGGCCATATGGCTCAGACACAAGACAGCATGTCATGAGTTAACCTGGAGCCTCAGCCCCACAGCAAACAATGTGGATGAGACTGTGTCACACTGCCAGTATCTGCATTTGTCCCTGGCTCTTTCAGTGGGTCCGAAGTACCTGGCATCACCCCGCCCCGCCCTCCACCTCCAATAGCCTTCATCTTATGACTGAGGGAGATGGTCCATGAAGACCATCTCCACACTCTCCCAGTCTCAGATGAGCAGGACGTGGTTCTCATGATTCACAACCTCCTCCCCAAGACCACTTCCCTCCTATCTCACATCAACATCCCCAAGGGCTCCTGGAATCCATCCCTATGTAAACCACTTCCTACTATCCTTGTTCAGGGTTGCTTCGAGAGGGGACTTGGATGAAGACAGCTCTCATTTGGACCCTTGCCTCTAGCCTCCCAGATCCTCACTTGGACTGAAATCCCTAAGGGCAGAGGTAGCAAGATAGATGTCAAACTGGAAACCCATCCAAACTGGGCAAGAACAAGACTCAGCTTTGGATGTGAAGCCCAAAGACTTGGAGTCCCAGGGAAGGTCCTCAGAAAGTCCTGGTGGAGAGCCTCTATGAGCAATGGTCAAGATGAACAGGTCCTCGGGTGGGGTAGGGGCGGTGAGGTGAGGGGCTTTGCAGTCTGTGGGCAAAAGCTCGATAACGGCACCTTCTCTGGAAATGCATATTGAATGAATTGAAAGATGGAGGGTTTCATTTGAGAAAGACACATTATTGGAAATCCAGTTAAACACAGAAAATGTTTTTCAGGTACAACTCTAATGTCATTTGTTGTGCTCTGATGTGACAGAACAAGGGCACCAGGACAGGTGGGAGCTGCGTTCTGCAGAAGCTCGGCTGGAATGGGCCATCTTGAAAGGGAACCTGTTGTTGAACACGGATGTGCACTGGGGGCCTAAGAGCCAGGAACAGTAACAAGTCAGGGTGCCTGGAGACAACCTGTCGCATGGTCAGAGGGAAGACAGCATGGAAGGCAACCACCGAGGGGAAGAAGGCTGGATACAGACATCCTGAGGAGCTAAAGCAACGGGACAGAGGATCATCTCAGAGAGAGAAGGGTGCACTAGGTAGTAGCCCTGTCTTCAGAGCTTAGCGCCTGTCACCTGAGGATAACTGCAAAGTCCTGACAGTCAAGAGTCTGAGGTCAACAAGTACCCCATTTTCTAGTGCTACCCACTGGAGATAGAGTTTCCTGCCATTGGGACTGAGAACTCTAAAATCCCCGGGGAAAGCTAGGAACAGAAATAATCTACCTTAATATAATAAAACCACAGTAAACCCGTCCCAACATCACACTGAGTGCGGAAAGCCTTTCCTCTAAAATCAGGAATGAGAGAGCTGTCTCTGCCCTCCCCTCTTCCACTCAGCATCGTGCTTCAGGGTTTAACAAAGAGCAATAAGACAAGAGAAAGACACAAAAGCAGTGGGAATGGAAAAAAGAAGAACTCAAAACTATCTACATTTGAAGACAACATGCCCCTATACTTAAAGGACAGTTCCTGACTAACCAAAACACCTCAAAGCTGATAAATACTTTCAATAACATATTTATCAGAATATGAAACCACCACATAGAACTCAGAAGCTTTGGACTAAGGAGATGGCTCAGTGGTTAAAGGGCCCGTTGTGCAAGTACGAGGACTGGAGTTTAAGTTCCCACAACAGAAGTAGATACCTGGTGGGCACAGCGGCCGGCCTGCAGTCCTAGAGCTCAGAAGGCAGAAACTACCTTGATGGGTGACGTTCCTGTGGACTGTATTCACATGCTGATTTCTGTACCTAGAGATCTGGGTGCAGTCTGGAAATGACTCAGTAGTTTGTAAAACTGTTCTCCATCATTCTCAGATTGGTTAATAACGAGCTGATCAGAGCTGGAGAGGGGAGTTACAGAAGATCTCTTGATCCCAGGAAGGGAGTCCCAGGTAGAGAGAGGAGAGGTGGACACACAGGAGACTCCTTGAGGACCTGAAAGAAGTAGGAGGTACCAGAGGGAACCTGAGCTGGCAGGTAACACCACGCGGTGGGGAAGTGGTGGGAACTAGGCCAGGCCAGTGTATAGCTGGGTTAGAATAGATCAGATTCCCAGGCCAGGCCAGCATATAGCTGGGTTAGAATAGATCAGAATCTGTCCAGCTTAGTGTCCAGAAGCTGCTAACAAATATATGAGGTCTCCGTGTCATGATTCTAGAGTAGGGGCGGTGTAGACAAGCCCCATGCTTTACACAGGCAGGCCAGCTTATCAGCAGATTGAAGGTTCAATTGGAAGTCTTATTCAATTCATAAGACGGAGCATTGTTAAGAAAGACCCTGTATGTTAACCTTGGCCTCTACACACACACACGAGAACCTGCATATACGTGTGCACTCACAAACATGCAAGCACCCATACACACATGCACACATACCATACAGACATACACATGAAGGGTTTGGTTTTGGTTTTTAAGCAGTAGTTTTTCAACATACCAACAATAAGCTTACCGAGAACAAAATCAGAGAAAAATGCCATTTACAAAATACAAAAATAAAATGACTATATATAACTCATCCAAGGAGGTAAAATAATTCCACGTTAAAAAACTGTAAAATAGTAAAGAAACAAAAATTAGGAACACACCAGAAAAAGAAAGACCCCCACCATGCTCATGCATCAGCAGAATTAATATTGTGAAGATGGCTATTATCAAAAGCAATGCACATATCCAACACATCCCTTCAAAATCCCCGACATCCATCACACCATGGGACAGAACAATCCTAAAGTTGATGTGGAAACACACGAGCCCCTGAATAGAAATCCTACACGGAAATCAACTCCAAATGGCCCTAAGAGTTTAGTGTAGGATCTACAATGCTGAAATTGCTAGTGGAAGACACAGTGTGACACTGTAAGATACAGGCTGGGCAAGGGGTTTCTGAGTGCTCGGATAGCTCAGAAAATAATAACAAGATTTGACCAATGGGAGTACTTGAAACTAAAAGGCTTTTGTATAGCAATGACAATAACAGTTGTGTGTTATGGTGTATAACTTTAATCCCAGCACTCCAGGGGCAGCGACAGGAGGATTTCTGAGTACAAGGCCAGCCTGGACTTTGTAGTGAATTTCAGGATACCCAAGACTGCATAAAGAGACCTTGTCTCAGAGAGAAAAAAAAAAACAGAACAAAAATCAACCAACCAAACAAAAAACCTTTTGAGCAGCTAAGGCAACAATCAGTAGAGTGAAGAGATCGCCTAGAAGAACATGTCTGTCATATATACATCAGATGGGTGATTAATATCTAAATATATAAAGAACTTCATAGGCAGGTATAGTGACGCATGCCATTAATCCCAGCACTAGGAAGGCAGACACAGATGGATCTCTGTGAGTTTGAAGCTAGCCTGGTCTACATAGTGAGTTCTCCAGAAATTAAAACTCAAAACCTTCATATAAACATAAATGGAAAAATCTGCCGAACCGTTTTCAAAAGAACTATAAATGGTCAATTATCCTTAGCCATCAGAGAAATGCAATCAAATTTACCCTGAGATTCCACTTCCATTTTACCCCAGTCGGAATGGCTACCATCCAGAAAAGAACAACCAATGCTGCTAAGCCTGTGGGCAAAGAGAAACCTTTATGCACTGCTGGCGGGACTGTGAGCTTGTGCTGCCTCTGTGAAAATCAGTATGGAAATGCTGAGGCTGGACAGCGAGGACCACCAGAGCCTTGTGTAAATCCTTTGAAGTCAGCGTATCATAGAACCAGGTATCCCAGAGGAAGATAGGAAAGCCCAGAGGGTCTGATGGTGACCTGTGATTTGCCATAACGATAAACTGCATACACTTGGGACTTAGGACGCTAACGAGACACGTGACACATGACGCTGTATCTAGAACCTGGAATCCCTTCAGAGGTGCAGTGTGGACGAACAGTGGGAACTACCAGACTGACACGTTAAGATGAACATACCAAAGAAATCAGTTGACAGAGAAAGACTGGCAGCCCTTCCCTACCTGGGCCTCACCTAAGGAACAGAACAAACGCAAGAAATCCAGAGCTATACAAACAGGAGAAACGGATACCTTAGAAATGTCTCACAAAGGGCTGTGCAGCCTGTGGCCCAACTCTCTGGGGGCTTTCCCCTCGGCTCAGCAGCCTAATGATATTCTCTGGAGTACATCCCTTCCTTTAGTGAAACTGGATCTCACCACCAAGTGACTGTCTCGGAACTCAATGCATAGACCAGGATGGTCTTGATCTCACAGACATCAGCCTGCCCCTGCCTCCGCCCTGCACTAGGGGATTGAAGGTGTGTGCCATTAAGACTTCCAATAGTTTCCCTTTTTAAAATAAGACTCTACTTCTAACCATGTGTCCTTTTGTTTGGGGACACCGAGCAAGCTTTGCCTTCTCTTTATCTTTTTCAGCTTCTGGGTAAAAGCCAAGCACGTGTTCCCTGACGCTGGGCTTTCTCATTGGTTCCATGAATCTCCCCTCCTGTCCTATGCTCCAGTTGCTCTCTGACCTCCATTGCTGAACATGCTGAACATGCTGAACATGCTCTTGTACTTAAAAGGATGTGACTCTTTTCTGGTTCTCCTTCGTTGTCCTCCCCAAAGCTGCCAAGGTTCACAGCTCTCCTGCCCCACTGTTTTCCTTTCAAACTTTATTAAAAATGTCAACTCCTTGCTGAGTCCATTGTAAAATTCTCTTATCAGTAAGTCTAAGAATGCAGAAAGGAACCTTGGATTCCCCAGTGACACAAATGTCTGTTCCTCTAAAAGTGGGAAACAAAACTACCATTTGATAAAGCGATCCCTCTTGGGTATGTACCCGAAGGCCTCTAACTCAGCATACCACAGGGATGCTTGTACATCCACAGCCACTGCAGCATGAGTCAAACCTGCCAAGACATAGAACCACTTTAGTTGTCAATCAGTGGATGAGTGGATAAGGAAAATGTGGTACATAGATAGGCAATAGAAGTTTATCTGCTCCATAAAGAACAATGAAATTATGTCTCTTGTAGAAAAGCAGACAGAACTGGATATCACATTAGATGAAATAAGCCTGACCCTCAGAAAGACAAGTAAGATCTTTCCAGCAAGTGAACTTTTCTGCACACACACAAATACACGCACATATGTACACCTGCACACATACACACGTGACTTGGGAAATAGCTCAGTCAGCCCAGAGTCTGTTGCATGACACGAGGATCCAGCACCTATGGGAAAAGCTGGGCATGAAGGTGTGTGCCTGCGATCCCACTGCTGAGGAAGTGGAAACGTGGTGAAGACTCTTGGGGCTCGTTGGCCAGCCAGCCTAGCCTAACTGGTGAACCCCAGATCCCAGGTAAGTGCTTTCTATGCATAAATCACAAATGCATCCTCAAAAAGAACTCATGGGGCCCGCACACTAGGAAGTGTCAGGGGAAGTCCACCCTGGGCTTCTGAGCCAGCCTTTGTGGCCATCAGCCCTAGTTGCACCTCCATGTCCTATGCTTGCAATCTGGAAGGAGTTCACCCAAGCTCTTGGCGATTTTGCTCACTGGGAAGTTTCCATCTGGGAAGTGGGGGAACAAGGCACTTACATCACAAAACAGTGTGGGGACCCCTCCAACACCCAGGGAATTAAGCAGGCTAAGTTCCTTCCATGGTCTAAGACACACCAAACCTAAGGGTGCTCCATGAAGGAAACTGCATTTACTTGATTTTTTCAGATTCAATATACTTTTCTGTAAAGTTGGGTGATGTGACTGCCCTTCCAGAGGTCCTGAATTCAATTCCCAGCAACCACATGGTGGCTCACAGCCATCTGTAATGGGATCTGATGCCCTCTTCTGTTGTGTCTGAAGAGAGCAATGGTGTACTCAAATACATAAAATAAATAAATAAACCTTAACAATAAAGGACTAGGTTTCACTATGTAGCCTTGCCTACCTGGAATTTCTATGTAGACCAGGCTGGCCTCAAACTCAGAGACCTGCCTACCTCTCCCTGCCTCTCTCCACTGCTCATTGGACTAAAAGGTGTATACTGGCAAGCCTGTTAAAAGTGTGTCTTCTTCATTTGAAGACTTCAGCTCTCCTGTCCAAGTGTTACAGTAGCTGTGACCAGGACTTGGTTGAGGCCCATTAGGAAACATCTACTTCTCTGGCCTGGGTGGAGATGTACCATTCCAAGGTGCTCAAAACACAGAAGTTGGTAACCCATAGAGGTAGGCTAATAATCACCCGGCCAAAAGACCACCCCTTGGGAAGGCCAGTTCACCTAAAGCCATTCTAAAGAGATAGGGGGAACAAGCAGCCCTTTAAGACAATCCGCGCCTCCCTCGAGGGTTCCCAACTCCTTTCGCAGTAGCACACACAGCCACGGGCTGGCAGCACCATCAGTTGGCTGCTCTTCTGAATTGCTCAGGAAAAGCAACCTTCTTCTTCCTGTCCCTTTTGATCTCTTCTCTAAGCAAGCTTTCCCAACTCTGTGGCCTCACTCTTTCTCTAGAGCGTTCCTCCTCTCCAGGAGGCTGCTGGTCCACCCTGTGGCTGACCCCAGACCTCATTCAGATAGCATGGCCTTTTCTCTTCCTCTTCTCTAGCTCCTTTGGGGGGCAGCTGCTGAGACAACAACCCAACAGGGTTTTTCTTTTAAACTTGAATGGAATTACCCTCTGTGAGGAGTGGGTGTGGCTGAGGCCCCAAGATGGCTCCTGGGACTGCTGCCAAGTCTTATGCCTGGCACCTGACTTCCTCATATTCCTCAAGATAACCACGTACCTTGAGCTGCATTGTGCAGATGCACCACGAAGTAAGATCGGATGATGTGAATATAGTCCTGAGCCAATGAACTGTGCCTACGTGGACTGGGGTGAGGGGGTGTGGACTGGAGGGGATAAAGGGGGATGGCCGAGAGAGGTCGGGGGATTCTTTTTCCTACACATTTGTGAAGTTCCTGAATAAACTGCCTTGAGAAGGACGTCGATTTCGTCGCTTCTTTTCTGATGGTCGGAGACGGTAGCGACAACCCTCAAATTTCCTTTTGAGTCTATTCCTAGATTCTTTTATAAACAAGACTAAGAACCTGAAAGGGAGACATCTATTTCCCCAGTTAGCATGTGTTGACTCCCGTGGGTCTCCCTCCAATTTCCCATACAGGAAACCAAGCAAATAAAGAGATATTCAGATAGCCCCCAAAGGCATGCTCTTTGCCCCTTTGCAAACGCAGCTTCTCTAACAGTATTGCCTCTCTAGGATTTTCTATAAATGTGGAAAGAAATCATACCCCAGTTAGACCACGTAATTAACTGGTCATATGTTCTGAGATTCTCAAAATTCAAGTAAATCAGATTAGCTCCAGGAGTGCAAATTTTGATTATAAAGAATCCAAAAATAAAGTTGGGAATGTCAAAAGGAAAGAACTTGAACATTCTGTTTGGTTATTCATGTAACCTTTGAATGAATGAATGAATGAATGAATGAATGAATGAATGAATGAATGAAAATACCAGAATATTAAAGGTTTCATGTGAACATGAAGTCTTCTATTTATTCTATTTTCTCAACCAGAAACTAATATAGAGTTTGAGAAAGAGTAACGGTGCCCATTCTGCTCTGAGGAAAGAGGGCTAGTTAACTTGAAGGTACAGCTTTAAATACTATTTCATAGAACCTGAAGTGGTGAGGTCACACTTAATCAATAAACTTTAAAGGCCTGTTAAATCCCCTGATGAGGTTTAAGTAACTGGAGTATGTAGTTTTAAAATCTCTGGTGCTGGGTTGGGTAGAAATTGTGTGCAGAATACAGAGACCTCCCTGTTCTTCTAAAAGCAAGACTTTAGGCTAGCCTCTGCCACCATGCCATCATTGCTCCTCTGACTCAGATTCCAGGCTTTCATTTCAGGGGCCAACAGAGGAAGTGGCCGGAAGCAGAGGCCCGGTGGGATGAGGAGTAAAAGGGATTCCTGGGGCAGAAATGGGATCTCCAGAACTCCCCCTCCCCCAAGCCCTCCCACTGAGCTGAGGCCCCTTAAACAACAATCCATCTTCCACCCACTGAGAAAGGAGGCCAAGGCCAGGCTAAAATCCTTGCCTTCTCTGATAGACAAACTTCTCAATCCACTTCAAGCATTTCCTCATACAGGGAGTACATTCCCAGACGGCCAGATAATTCCTGAAACTGGTTACAGACAACACCAAAGCGTCTGGAGTTTTCCTGCACATGAAGGGGTTAAGTACTGACCCCTCAAAGTTGGCCAAATGGGTACATTGATTATTTGAAGCTAAAATAATCGTCAAGGAGCTGTGACCTCAGAAACAGCCATCTGGCCTGTCCTTTCCTATGTACAGCAAACCATAAAAAGGGTCTTTGGGGAGCCATGTTCTTCCTCATGCCAAGGCAGAGAGGCAGCCTTGATCACCATAGGCCTGTAGCTAGGGATGGATGGAATGAACCTATGTAAACACACCCTGAGCTAACTCTGATTTTCTACACCCTCTCACTTCTGTCTCACTAGCTTTAGAACTAGCAGTCTGATCCAGATAGACACCCACCCCTCCACTCATTCCTTTACAAATTAAATGCCCATTACTTTGGACTTTATTCTCTTCTCAAGGGCCCTGTATGCACTTAGAATTAAGAAAGGCCACATGCTTTTCTCTTGTAAAATAGTCTTGAAGTAATTTGGTTCCCAAACCTAGTTCAAAGGCCCACATAAGAACTAGGGTCAGCTAGGACAACTCTTACATCCCCTTTTTATAATAAAAGTTATAGGCACAGAGAGAGGCTACCAATAATGACTGATGGTAATACAGAACACTATGATGATATACTAAGGCCACAGTTAGTCCAATGACCAAGAGGCTCTTAGGGTACTAAGTGGTAGATATTGAACACAGCACAGATACATGAGACAAAAGGGTGATACATGTGCTCAGTAGGACAGAACAGGGCACATGACATTTCAGAAGTATGTGCAAGTAAAAACTTATGAACAGTTTCTGGAATTTTCCATATGGCATTCTTAGATTGTAGGTAACTACAATCATGCAAAGTACAATCATATACAAGAGGAAACTCCTACAGCTGTAAAGACGTGGGCAGTAGATGTTAGGGCAAATGCCTGGGGCTGAGAATGTTGTGAAGACACCATAAACACAGCAAAACTGTTAGTGTTTCTATTTCAGAGAGAAACCATAGAATTGAATTTCCTGGGTATTTTCCTAAAGTTTCACTTGGTGTAGAGCTTGAAGATCAGGCAGCCCTTGGGAGATGAGGCTGAGGACCAATTGAGGACCAGGGATGGAGATACTCCTTCCATGTTCTTCTAGTAACACCCTGGCCTAGCACTTAGGTATGTAAGCTCTGCCAATGGGTAGAGCTAGGATGGTCCATACCCTGTTCTACCTCTGGTGAACATGACAGGTTACCTAGTCTCCAGACCTCTGTTTTCACAGTGTGGAATGGGTATAAGAGCATTCATCTTAAAAGAGAAGTATTTTAAAAAGATAGTGTATAGGTGATGCCCCACTTAGGACTGACCCCACCAAAACACACACACACACACACACACACACACACACACACACACACACACACACATCATTGTGGTTCTTATGACAAGCAATTGTGATCTTGCTTCTGCACACTACCGATAGTATTTTATTTTGCAATCAATCAATCAATCAGTCAATCAATCAATATCCAGTTATGTCCTCTGTTACAAATTAGAAGGCAGGCTTATCTCTGCCAGGCTCAGAAACCTTTCCTGTTATAGACAACCAGATGCTTATGTTCCAAAAATAACAACTTCAAAATAGGTTTGTTGTGGGCTGCAGACTGACCAGAGACAGCTTAATGGTTAAGAACACTTGCTGCTCTTGCAGAAGGTCCAGATTCAATTCCCAGAACTCAAATGGCAGCTCACAACCTTCTGTAGCTCCAGTTCCAAGGGATCCAGTGCCCGATTCCCACCTCCAAAGAGTACCATATGGCCAAAACACTCGTGTGTATAAAATAAACAAAATCTAAAGAAAGTAATAAACAAATCAAGATATAGGAGATTAAATAAAAAAGAAAAGAAAAGGTAGGCTCTGTGCAGGAAAAGTAGTTAGTCAAAGGGAATGAACCAGCAGCAAGCCTTTAACTGCAATGTGTCCGAGGACTTTGGATGCCATACTGAGAAAAATAAAGTTCTACGTTCACTGCCATGCTCCTAGCCCCAGGACAGCATCAGCATCACCCTGCCCTGGCTTTCTACGGAAACTGCTAACTATACATTACAGCCCAAAGCTCCTATTTAAGCTCCAGATCTTTCTACATAGCCTACTTGATATCCGACCTTAGGTTGGCTCTTCTATGGCCATCAAACCTAACATATACAAAATAGAAGTCTTTACTGACACATCATTCTTTCCCAGATTTGCCAACACGGCACCTTCATTGATACAGGAGGTATCCAGCATCACTCAGTCCTCGCTTTCACACACTCCTCACATCAAATTTACCACAGCTC
Organism: Mus musculus; assembly: GCF_000001635.26. Taxonomy (NCBI): domain Eukaryota; kingdom Metazoa; phylum Chordata; class Mammalia; order Rodentia; family Muridae; genus Mus; species Mus musculus. The sequence continues at coordinate 145,687,756 of NC_000068.7, read as the reverse complement.
TGATGAACTATTCTCCAAATCTTATCTCTGTTTCTCCGCCACAATATGGCATCCTTTTGATCTTAGCCTTCTCCCATTTGTTACTGAGACCATTCCCACTCCCCTGAAATCCTGTCTGCAATCAGCAGGCAGGGAGATCTTTGCAAAACTACTTCCTGCTATAACATCACCTAAGGGCTTGTTGTGGGGCAGTAGGTGTGAAAACTCAGGGCACACTTCACGATTCAACATAGCCGACCCAACCTTGTTGGTACGCAACAGCAATTGATGGTTAGGCAACTGGGTATCACTCCCTTCTGCCCCTTTTCTAGACTATGAACTATTTTGTAGGTATTTCTGATTCCTTCTCTCAGCACTGAGAAAGGAAAATCGTGACTTTTCTTGATGGGAAAAGTTTCCTCTTTTGCTCTTGATTTTTTCCCCACTTCTCTAGTAGCACAAAAGAGCATGTTTTCACAGACTACTCAAAGAACAAGAAAATACGCCCAGTCCACGGTTTTATCTGACTGTTTCTGGAAGCACACATCAGGGCTGTGTTGAATTGGACACCTTATACAATTCCATAACCCTGTTCTCTCAAGCAACCCCAAAGCTCTCTCCTGGGGCCTAGCAAACACAGAAGTGGATGATCACAGTCAGCTATTGGATGGGTCACACGGTCCCCAATGGAGGAGCTAGAGAAATTACCCAAGGAGCTAAAGGGAACTGCAACCCTATAGGTGGAACAACAATATGAACTAACCAGTACCCCGAAGCTCTTGTCTCTAGCTGCATATGTATCAAAAGATGGCCTAGTCGGCCATCACTGCAAAGAGAGGCCCATTGGACTTGCAAACTTTATATGCCCCAGTACAGGGGAACGCCAGGGCCAAAAAGGGGGAGTGGGTGGGTAGGGAATTGGGGGGTGGGTATGGGGGACCTTTGGGATAGCATTGAAAATGTAAACGAGGAAAATACCTAATTAAAAAAAAAAGGACCTGATGCTTGAATACTCGGGGGTAGAGAAAGAGAAGAATTGATCTTCACCTCGCTCTCAACACGTCAGATGCTGTACAACCTGTGTTAGGATGCTGGCGCTCTTGTTCCTTATCGTTTTCTAGAGGTAGAGAACTCCAGATCCTGCCTTCGGTAGCTGTTTAGTAGGCACCTAGAACAGCTATGTCAGGGAATGAACTTCAGGATTTGAATGAAAAAACCTCTAAGAGCAATAGATTGTCATGGGCACATCCAGGGAGCGACAAGGAATTTTATATAAGCTAATATCACCCCCTGTGTGCTGATTACATTTCATAGTATTTTATAATATGTCAACACTGAATTATTTTTTTGTTTTCCTTATCACAATCCGTGATACGATTCAATAGCACTCACTATCAGAGTCAGTATTAGTAGGAACTTTAAAATTCTACTAATCTCCAAGATGCAGCCATTTGCCCTCCAGCAGAGCTGAAGCCAGCAGCACAGAGAAGCTCCAGTTCGTCCAGTGGTGACACCTCAGGGGACACTAACCTGAGCCACACATCAAGAGCCAAGTATGGGAATGAGTCACCAGTTTAATGAATAGCCTGTGACTGTCCAGTGGTCAAGAACCACCCACATTGTCCATTAAAGACAAGGGCTGCAAAGCAAAAGGCACAAACTGAATGGGAGAAGTTTATTGCCTGACAGTTCCGGAAGTAAGTTAGAAGACACAATGCCAGCAGGGCCACACTTCCCTAAAGATGCCAGGGAAGGATGGGTTCCTCTCCCAGATTCTGATAGCCTCAAGTATTCTTTCTATAAAGAGATGGTCTACGGCTATGAGAGTCGTTGCTACAAGCACAGGTCCTCATTTTGACAGACAAGAGTTGAACTGTAGACTTATTTTCTTAAAATTTTTGACTGTAAATACATTTCTCTACCTCTCCATGCCTGGATTTCTACAATCTGAGAAAAAGAGGGAAAATACAACTATTTCCCATGTGCCATAGGGATGACACATAAGGTAGCCATTTTGGATTTGTTAGCATTCTGAAACAAGGCCATGGGACCAGAAGCGCCGAGGAGAGAGGCAAGCTCATACAATGTACTAAGTACTCCCAGCTGTCACAACTACTACTTGGGATCAAGAAGTGCTTCTCGGTGGCACATCTCTCTCATGTGAAGTGCTGTGTGACCCCACATAACTCCAAGGCCAGCTTTGTGCCGTACAACCTTGGCATTCACAGGGCTATGAATTGAAAGCGGTTCCCGCCTAAGTTTCTCATTAGAACTGTTAATGAGGTGAGAATCAAAAAAAGTGACAGCAAAGTCATCGGTGGTCCTGACAGGTCCATTCCAGGCACAGCTTTCCAACTGAAGCAGAGCTCAAAGGTGCTCAAAGGACCTGGAAACAGTTGGGCGCAGACCTCCCTGTGAAGAGCTATGGTAGAAATGAAGTTGAGGAAAAAGGCGATAGATGGATGCTATGTCAAAAGAAATCTCGATAAAGATGGATAATATTAAGTTAGGATTTTTCCTGACTGGAGAAGGTGACGGTTGCTGCGGGAAGGTCCTTGACCCCAGACAGGAACAGCAACTTCCCATCCTCGGAGAAAAGAGGAAGGCAGGGCATGCAAATTAGAGCAGGTCCTGTAGTGGTGGGAATGATGGATGTCCCTCTAAATGAATGTTTGTTGCTCAAGGAAGCAAGAGCAAAGAGGAAGGAAGGCAATGGGGTGTTTGAGCAAGAGGAGTCCGAGTAAAATAGTAATTACCCTGAAGGTGAGTGGCATTGTTCCATGTGTCAGGGTCCAGGGCAGCATGAAAAACGGAACGGTTCTTGAAAGCTAGCATTGGTCTCTTTCTGCGTCCTATATGGACACAATGTGACCGATCACTTTCTAGTACTTGTGGTGATATATCCCCAGAACTGTGAGTCAAAATAAACCCTCCCTTCCTTCCTCCCTTATGCTGTTTTTCTGTGTGGTATTTGGTGGCGTCAGGCAAGTAATTTATACAGTTATACGAAGATTTTGAAATAAAATTGTATCATAGTTTGGACAGTTTTCCCAGTAAATATGCACACACACACACACACACACACACACACACAGACTTTCGGTCTTCTAGAAGGTGAGCATCTTTGCTTTACAGTGTGAGTACTGCCTTGACCCGGGCCTAAATGATGGGGCCAACCAATCATAGCTTGGAACCTCAGAAATTATAAGCTAAAACAACTTTTTCTCTTGTAAGTTGCTTCTCTTTGGTTATTTGACACAGTGGCAGATAGTTGGTAGGAAAAAGTTCCTGCTCCTTGCACAAGCAGATGGTGAGTCAGAAGAAACGCAGAAGGGGAGCTACTGGTAACCACCCACCACACAAGGCTAAAGCCATACAACATCAACTCTGGCAGGATCCTGAAGGAATAAAGATGCTCAGAGAGAAGAGCTACTTCTATCCCTTCCTTTAGCTATCCCACCACTGAAAACACTGCACCCAAGAAATTGGAACTTGCCCAGGAATCTCACACACTGGAAGAAGGATGCCAGCTGGAGGAGGCACTTGCCTCTCAGGAGGAAATTCCATACAGTTCTCAGTTGTCAGATTGCTTTGCAAAAGACTCTAAAGCTGTGACAATGATAGGTGGGACCACACCTTGACCAGGACTGCTTAAACACACCTCTTGTTATTCTATTTAAATCTCAATCTTACATCATGACTGAAGATGGATGGGGGAGTCACTGGTGGACCTCTTTGTTTCTCTTCCCAAAGTAGCCATAATGGATAAATCCAGTTTCTCTGCTTTGCACTGTTATATCTACCCCTTTAGGGTTGCCAGGGCCCACATTCTGACCCTAAGAACTTTGGTAATGGCGGGTACTGCAATGATCAGCCCACATGCCCTGGACAGCAGCTGATGCAGAGGCCAGCCCACACAGCTTGGAGTCCTTCCGTCACAGTCCTGTGCATCTCTGCTGGAGGACATCCCTCCACCATGGGACCAACTTTGTCCATACAGAGATGAGAGCTCAGGAGCTTGGCACTGCCCTCAGCCAAAGTCTGACCGATGTGAATGCAAGAGTGCTCCAGCAAGCCACCTCTGCCCTGGCTGCTCTTAAGTTTACACTGTTTCCAGAGCCATAGGGCACAGAGCCAAGTCTCCCTCTGTGCAGTTTGCTAGCTGTGCATCCTTGGCAGGCTTCTTTCCCAGTCAGCTCCCTTTCTTGCACCCCATTTCTCTGTTCATAGGAACTTCCCCTAGTCTGTGTTTACCTTGAAACCTACTTCTGGAGAACCTGGTCTAGGACAGAAACTTCATAAACTCATTCTAGGTAAAGAAGGCCGCTTTCCATGTATAATTTTAAACACACCCACACATCTGTGTAAGACTCTGAACTAGACTCTTCTTTTACAGACTCGTACCTCCTCCCCATGTAATAATAACAATAATAATAAATAATAATAATAATTTTTAAAAGCAAAACAAAACCAGAAAGTAGAAACTATTTCCCAGAAGGATACTGTGTATCTACTCTTCAGGGAATGATGTTACCCAACATTGCCCTCTGTTTATGGTGCACATGTAAGTTATTACCTCCCTTCCTGGCCTGAGAGCCCCCAGAAGGCCCTGCCCACATCCTTATCTCTCTACTGGCTTCACAAGGCCAGTTGGAGTCCAGCATCCTAAGCCTCTGCAGGCTGAGTTTTCCTCCCCCACGCACCACACTCCTTTTGGTCCTCATTCCACATGTTTATCATTCCTCTTTGAAATGACTCTGCCTCCAGATCTCGGAGATCCATGAAAACAGAGGTAAAGAAAGGGAGCCAGTCACTGGGGCCATTAAGCTGTAGAGAGTTTCCCGTCTTGTTTACGTCATTGGTATAGTGTAGAGCCACTCCATAAACTGGTTAGGAAAAGCCAAAAGCAAAATACATTCCAGCAGAATTGAAGTTTGAGATAATACCCTGAAGGAAAACTGTCTATAATACTGTGTACACACCCTCTGTTAAGACAGGAATTCCAGAATATAATAAGGCATCCCACAGACAGATAGCCAGGAAGGGTATCTACATGGAAGAAGGACAGGATAACTGGCTACATTTTATACCCCACTCCTTAGTTAACCCTAATGGGGAACCAAGAAACTTTCTGGAAGCCACTGTAAATGAAAGACCGGTGTTACACTGGGAGGCGAGGCCTCCTGTCTGCAGTTGCCATCAGTCGCCAATTCCTTCCTCTCCCTCTCTCCACAGACTTTGGGATCACCGGCCTCTCAGGTAGGTCTTGGTGTCTACAGGGGAGGCCTTGCTCCTCAGCAGCATCAACCACCACTTGGCTCCCCATTCCAACCCTGTGGCTTGCCTACTAATGAGAGCAGGACTCCGTCCCTGGCAGAATTTGGGGTTTCCCTAGGAATCTCATGCTAGGGAAGGAAAAAGGATGAAGCTTTAGTGCTGGACAGAGGAGGAGTTCAGTCTCCCAGGAAGAGATCTCATATAGTCTGACAACTCTCCACCTCACCCTGCAGAAGAGACTGGAGCTGAGACAATCAGTGGCCTCCACCAAGGGCTAGAGCAAACCTCCACCAAGGCTGCCTGGTTAGGTATCACTCTTCCTGGTCTATTTAAGCTTAAACACATCAGCAAAGACAGACTTGGGAGTCACTGGACTTTTTTTTTTTTTTTTTTTTTTTTGGTTTTTTGAGACAAGGTTTCTCTGTATAGCCCTGGCTGTCCTGGAACTCACTTTGTAGACCAGGGTGGCCTTGATCTCAGAAATCTGCCTGCCTCTGCCTCCCAAGTGCTGAGATTAAAGGTGTCACTGGACTTCTTTTGTTTCTCTTCCCAAAGTGACCAATACATCTCCTTTCTCCGATTTTCACAATTTGTCTCTTTAATTGGCTTGCAATTGGTGGGCAGCAAAGCCAGGGCTTCTAGGCCCAGGCTTTAACCACAACAATTCCAGGAATGTAAATATGAAGATTCCATTCATTAAAGGGTATAGCTACAAAAGCTTCCCAGTTTGAACTTAAAGATGACACAAATTCTGAGATTTCAGGCAACTGGAGGATTACACGCTAACACTCCACACGGTCACTTGGCCAGACCATCATCAGACCTAAGCTCACAGCAGAAAACAGAATAATTCTCGGGTTTATTTGCTATTCAGCTATTAAAAGCTCATCAATACTATTTACATCACTCTTACAGATGGTTTAAACAAAACACAGCATATCTTTATAACTGTTTATAACGCAAAACCAAATCAGGGATTCACAGAGTCTATCAGCCTGGATGGTATTCAGAGACTCCAGAAACCACAGACTTGTGATGACAAGCAGGCTGTCTTACAGACTGGAATGTCCACAGACTCATCTTAAAACCCAACTTTATTTTCTTGGCCTCTTCCATAAAATATCTGTGTATAAACTACTACCAAGTTGAAGAACATTTCTGCCGTGGAACTAAAAGCGTCATCCAATCAAGCGTTCACTGTAGAGTGATTACAGGATTCACTGTAGAGTGATTACCCTTTGCTGCTGCCTGTGGTAACTTGTGTGGTTCTGTCCCAAACTCTCCACACTTCAGGGTGGATGTTAAAAATGCCTAACCAGGGAATGCTGCGTCCCAATCGATCACTACAGATGCCGGCAACCAGCAGGCTGAATTCTCTGTATCACCTAGCTTGTCATCGGCGCAGGCTCTTCCTGTCCTTTTCCATACACACCTCAGGCATATTTCCAGAACTCTGACCTCCTTATTTAACCTGGAGTTTCACCCTGGGTGAGTTCCTCAACTCCTTGTGCTCCAGTGACTCACCGTGTGTCCTCCTAACTCCTGTGCTTCCTCCTGCTCGCTGTGTGCTCCGGGAACAGCTAGGTGGCATAGAGACTCTTGAACTCTGCAGGTTAGGGCTGGAGGTTCTATCGCTAGTAACGCAGCACCTTGAAGATGCAAGGGCCTGAGAGTGATCTACAGGAGACACATAAAAATGCCAAGAGCTGTCGCTGGTACTGACAATCCCAGTGTGGGGAAGACAGACGGGAGGGTCTGAGGCTCCCTGGCTGGCCGATCTACTGAAGTGGTGAACTTCAGGGTGGTAAAAGATTCTGTCCCAAAGGAAGTAGCCTACACACACACACCACACACATGTACTACCCACACATATCACACACACTACATACATACCATACCACCATACACACACTACTACACATACTACACACATACACACACCACACCACACACACCAAACCCCCATACATTACACACACTCACACACACCACATATACACATCACATGCACACACTGCACATACGACACCACACACACACACACACACACACACACACACACAACTTTTAAAAGGTTGAGCCAGAAAACAGTTTAAAAATTGTACCGAGAGCTACACATTCTGGGAGCAAAGGTCCCAGCACTGAGAGGCTCAGCCAGGATGATTAATTTAAAGCCAGCCCAGGCAACTTAGTGTAACCCAACCTCAAATAAAAATAAAGACAGGCTGATGCTGAAACTCAGCAGTACAACCCTGGCCTAATACTCAAGGGCCTGGGTTCAACTCATAGTGGCTGGGGAGAAAAATCCCATGTGTGCTCCCTGGTCACACATCCAAGAACATGCAAACACATGCCTGCATAGATCGCTGTGTGCACATGTGCCTCACTCCAACACACACACACACACACACACACACACACACACACACTGGATGAACTTAGCTGATGACTCTAGCCTTTCTGCCATTTCTTCACCCCATCTGGGTACCCTACCCTGTCTGACAGGGAAGCTTATTCTTGCTCTTGACCTTAGTGATGCTCCCTTTACTGACTACATACAAATGTCACTCTTCACACACTTTGAAGACAAGTGACCGTACTCCATATCGGAGATACAGAGATGTCACTCTATCCATCTTTCCCGTGGTGTCAGTCCGTAGTTGTCCTTTGAGTCTAAAAACGCTAACTCTGCATTTGCCTCCTCTGGTGTCTCAGGTTGTAATGAAGGCTGAACAGTCAGGGCTTATAAGTCTGTGAAAGTTCCCTAAGAGTATAGTGCAGACTACCTTTGATTTAGAAACACCTGGCTTCAAACAATCGGCTCACAGGGACTGGGGGGGGGGGGGGGCGGGGGGCGGGGGGAAGCTGTTAGAATTCCTTTGTTCCAGGTCAGAACTCCTTCACAGAATGGCTGCTACTACTCTTACAGCAGTAACAGCAGGCATCCTAGAATATTCACCAGCAAGAAGTGAGTGGACTGAAAACTCACTGAGTGGGATGGGAGCATCTTCTCACTCAGGGATTGGATGAACCCGATTGAAACTGTGCTTTCTGGCTGCAGAGGTGGCTCTTGCGTTGTGAATCAATCTCTCTCTCTCTCTGTCTCTCTCTCTCTCTGTCTCTCTCTCTCTCTCTCTCTCTCTCTCTCTCTCTCTCTCTCTCTCTCTCTCTCTCTGTGTGTGTGTGTGTGTGTGTGTGTGTTTTCCTGGTACATCCCCAAGCACCTCAGAATTATGCTCTTAGCATAAGAACCCTGGGGTGCCCAAATCGCATGCACATGTGGTACTTTGAAGCCACTGCCCCTTATAATTTCAGGCATTTGGAAGCTTGCTCCCAGACACTTGGGGAGGTTTAAGAGGTATGGCATTGTCAGAGGACGTGTGTCACAGGTCAGCTTTGAGAGTTTAAAGACTTCTGCCAGAGATGAGTTCAGTCTCTCTGGTTCATGTTCAAGGTTCAAGCTGGGAGCCTCAGCTTCAGGCAGTTTCCGGCTCCTGCCACCATGCCTTCACCCACCATCGTGGACTCTAAAGCCCTGGAACATAAGCCATAGGAAAGCAGTGATTCGGCACAGCTGCATGTGAGAACACGTAGAGATGGTACGTCAGGCTGAGGGGAGAAGGCTTCCAGGCAGTCCCTCAAGGCAGCTCCAGAGTCTCCAATCTAACAGAACCCTGGGGAATTGTTCTCCACCAATCAGTACAGAGCGGGTAAAGAGCGGCTACCGTGCTGGGTGGGTTATTATGGTCTGCCAACACCAAACATGTAAATTCTTTTCACCACTGGATGCAATCCACCCTTCTTGAATACTGACAAAGTTGGCAGCAGGTGCTGAATTAAGTGAGGAACATCTCCCCAGCTAGACTCCTGGGAACGTCTTTTCCAGACGATGTACAAGGAGAAATATCCTCTGTCACCACGTGGAGTTGGCAAACATGCCACATCATGGTGACATCCTAGAATCCCTTTAACATTTCCCTAATAGGCTGCCATGCTGTTGTCACTGGCTACATTTCATACACCAGTCCTTAGTTAAGGACTCTCTTGTCCTGGGTCATAATGTGACAGTCTGGGCAAATCCTCTGGGGTGCAGCTGGACCCGGGGACTGGCCTCCCTCAGTACTTTGACCCCTCCAGGGATCCATATCCTCTTCTACAAAATGTGATTTGGGTTGTGTGAGAAACAGCTGAGTTACTATTTATCCAAACAAAGATCTATGAAAACATTATCTGCTTTCTTTTGACTCATTACTGCTCTAAGGCATACATCCTGTTGTGTACTATTCAAAATGCTTCCGCACAGGGATACTCTGTTCGTTCATTCATTCATTCATTCATTCGACCCACACTCCTTCAGTGGCAAGTCACAAGGGTTAGGGTTTGGCTTTGGGAAGCTGACAGTGGAGAAGTAGAGCTCAGGGCATATGCATTGGGAGTGATATCACATATGTTCACACATGTACACACACACACATGCACGAACGTACACACACGCACACACACACACACACACACACACACACACACACACACACACACACTCTTCCAGTGGTGGTAGCTGTCTCACCAGGCAAAAGGAGGAGGAAGGCAGGGCAACCTTCCTTACTAAAACCATTAAGACTCTTGAAGGATCTTTAGACAGCCTGGATAGACCGATAGGGGTTGGACAGTACAGCAACATGTTATGGTACAGGATGCACATGAAGAGTGGGCTCAATGACGGGGATCTCCCAAAGCAACTCACCCCTGAGAAAGGATAGGATGTATCTGTCTCTAAGCAGAGGACCAGGACTTAGTTAAGTAAGGAGGTTGCTTCTAGGGAGCTAAACAACTCTTTCAGTAGGCACAAACCTTGACTTTGGAGAGGCCCTGGGGAGGGCCCCCTTGGAGGAGAATGAAAGTCACTGGGGGGTGGTGTTTTGGTTGCTTTCCTATTGCTATGATAAAACATTATGGCCAAGGCAAATTAGAGAAGGGTTTATCTAGGGCCTGCAATTCCAGAGGGATAGAGGACAGGGGTCCATCACCATGATTCAGGGAGCATGGTAATAGGCTGGCAGATATGATGGAAACAGCAGCTGAGAGCTCATATCCTGATCCACAAACAGGAAGCAGAGAGCACACTGGGAATGGCATGAATTTTGAAGCCTCAAAGTCCACTCCTAGTCCCCAGTGACATATCTCCTCCAACAGGGCCACACCTCCTCCTAATCCTTCCTAAACAGTTCCACCTACTAGAGACCAAGCATCTAAACACATGAGCCTGTTGGGTCCATTGGAATTCAAAGCAGCACGGGTGTCATCTCTCAACAAGCACTCACCTACCCTAGAGGGAACTTAATCAGAGAACCCATGCACATGAGGGCATTCCTAGGAGCTGGTTGTCCTTCTCCATCACATGCCTCAGCCTCAATGACCTAGAAAAAAAAAACCCAAACTAAAGGTCCTGTCAACGCCCTTCTTCCCAAGTCCTAAATATAAAGGCTCCTTGCAGCCCCTCTAAAAGCCAATGTCCCCTAAGGAGGTGAAAGCACTAAAGGATATGAAAGTCCAGAGACATAGGGAGCCTGAGGCCAGAAGGAAAATGAGCCCCTCTGTGCCCTTATCAAAACATCCTCCCCAGCCTGAACTAGGGGAAAGGTTAATAAAAGCTCTGCAGTCAATAAACAAGATGATGAAGAAAGCCCAGCTTGCCCAATCTGCTGCATGCCATTGTCAACCCTCATAAACCACGAAGCAGGGACAAATGGGGGCTCTGGTTCCACTGAGCAACAATGCCCCAACAAAACAGCCAGCACCTGTGTTTATTTAAAATGTTGACATTTTGCTCGTCACAGATCTTTGGAAACAAGTTTCTTTTTAAAAAGCATTGTGCTGGGGTTACTATTTATCTTAATTTCTGAGTGTTGCCAAGTGTTTATTTTTGCTTCAATATTTACAAAGTCCGGTTGGTGAATGTACCATGGTCCTAAGAAACCACAATGTGTCCAAGCTCTGCAAGAAAGTGAGGCTGCACTGTGTTCAGAGGCTGCTTTTTTTTTTTTTTTTTGCTTCTGCAGCAGAACTAGGAAAGCCCCCAGGGACTTGAGGGCTCTGAGAAGAGAGGCGCCTCTCAAGGCCCAAAGGCCGACCTTGCCTTGTATTTCTTGGCAAGGCAGCATCACTTTCCGGCTGAACTTCGGCAAACCCTGCAATGCTCCAGCCGTCGAAGAACCTCCATCGCAGGATGAGTGTGGGACGCCAAGCTCCAGGGAGCCCAGGCTAAGAGAGGAGTAACAGCTCAGAGGGGGAAACCCATAGGCCTTCAAGGGGGAAAATGGCCCTGTCCCTTCCCAGCTGGAATCCAGAACCCCTGCACTAATAGCTGTACCGCCCTCAATCACTGCCTGCAACAGCCCAAGCACCCTCCTGCCGGGGGTTCGCTGACCCCTCTGCCTCGCTGTAAGGAGAAAGTGGCGGATCACAATGTGTGCTCTGCAACTCAGCACTGTGACTCTTGGGATCTGGCCAGCACAGGCGCATTTGACACACGGCAGGCGGCGCCGCAGGTAGAACTCAACAAAGATCTCTCTACCTCCCAGCTCCTGGGTACGCTCGTATGCACACGCACCTGCACCGCCAATCATCCGGCCCTCACCCTCGGTGGCTTGCCCCCTACCCAATCTCTGCAAAGGTCAGCCGAGGACACCCCGTGATCTTCCTTGAATCCGACTCCAGAATGTCACTCTGCCTCAAGTCCTGGTGTCCTGGCTGCCCATTGCTCCTTCCACTATCGGTCCTTTAGGACCGCTGAGGACGCTAGCTGGTTGGCTCTCTCCTTATCTCAAGCGACAGTAGGGCAGTGGGGAACTGCACCTCGCGCATGGTGCCCGGTTCTCCCACTTGAGGTGTGGTCTCCGCCTCTGCCACCCCTTACCTTGCTCCCTTGGTGCAGATCTGGGAGGCGGGGGCGACCGGCAGGTCAGTGACCGAGTAGGACTAGAATTCTCCGCCCAGGAGGAGGAAGAAGAGGCCGAGGAGAGAAGGGGCGTGGCCGGAGGGAGGAGAGAAAGGCTTTGTGTGCCTCCGCCCAGCCCCTCTGAAGATCTCCTCTGGGGTCCCCTCCCAGCTTCTCTGGGACCCAGTCGGGGCGAGCTGATTGGAGTTGAAGAACAAGGCGCCTGCGCGACCCCTGGTCCCGCCTACCCTCGGGCAATCGCCGGGTTACCAGGAACTTTCAAACTGGGGCGTATGGATTGGGAATCGAAAAGTTTACCTAACCCGGAGCAAACTTGTCTGGACCCGCCCTGAACCTCCTCCGATCCACCCGGTTCCCTCTGCGCCTGTCTCCACTGCCAGAGTTTGTTTCTGGGAGGTTTCCCCTTTCTCCTTTCTTCCTCAGATGCGTGCAAGCATTAGACCGACTTCGGATCCGGGGAAAGGGCCACGCAGGCTGGAGAAGTCCAGCTGCGAGGAGATGGGGAGTTGGGTGGTGGTGGAGGGGGTGGGAGTAGTGGGGGGGGGCGTGAGGCGCGGTCCACACCCTGGGGTCGGCGATGGCGTGGCTGCTGGGGTTTGTACGCGTGCTGCCGCAGGGCACCAGTCTGGGAGATGGGGTTGGCCCTACTCTCCAAAGTCTAACCTTCGCAGGAAGGAAGGGAAGGAGCGGTGTGGGAAACGGAGACCCTGTAAGCTGAGCTAGCAATTACCTAAGTGGCCGGTGTCACAAAGAGAGTCTTAAGGGTGTTCAAAGAGACTCTTGTTTTGCCCAGAATTGGAAAAGGAATAGAGACCTTATCTTTGTATGTGCTTACTTCCCACCTAAGGCAGAGAATAGATGCTTGTGAAAGCAGGCTTCTAAATTAAAAGCGAAAACAAGCCAAAACAGTACTTACCACTCAGTACCAGCAGCCCAGCACCAGCAAAACCTAAGCCATCAACTGCACTTCTCTTTGTGTACCGAATCGCCTGCTTAATAATTTAGTAATAGCTATGCATCCGGCTGGGTTCTAAGCTTGAGATGTATTGGAGAAGAAATCATCTTCCCTCCTCTGGTGGCTATGACATGCAGAGGGATAAGGATGGGCTGGCAGAAGGGAAGTAGCGCACACCACAGGCAAATTACTGGGACATTAGACTAGATAGCGATGAAGGAAAAAAAGGATAGCTGGAACCCTCGTGTGTGTGTGTGTGTGTGTGTGTGTGTGTGTGTGTGTGTGTGTGTGTCCCAGGTTATAGAATGAAATCGTGTTGGGCTGTGGAAGACCCCTCCTGCAGGTGGTCCTGGGAAAATAAGAGAGGGAGTTTAGCAGAGTATCTGGGGGGAATGGGGGAGGGGCATAGACTCTGAGGGGAAAGATAGAAATTCGCGAGGATTTGAGCAGTGGATTTCACCATCTGCTGTAGCCGGAAACCCCAGTGTAGAAGCAGAGAAGAAAACTAGAGAGAGACAGAGAGACAGACAGAGAGACAGAGAGCGCCAGGGGGCACAGAGCAGGCTCACAGCCCTGCAGAGGCACTTGGAATCCCACCGATTTTGAAGGGACCACTGACAGTTCCTAAGCTGGATATGTGAACACAGAGTGACGGTGCTCCTGCCCCTCGTTTTCTCCAGCTCATTGAGCCTAAGAGGATGCACCTTAGTAGACAGTGGGCCCCAGGTTAGTGCTGGCCTTCACCCTTTTCTTCTGATTCTTTCATCTTACCTGCCTACAAAATTCCTTGGACACTGCTTCATGGACCACCCTTGTCTTCAGTCTCTTCAGAAAATTGGAGCCCATTTTGTCCTACTCTTCCCTCAATCTGGAAAATGTCTCAGAGTTGGGATCCATCTGTGGAGTCCCTACAGAGGAAATTCTAAATGGACCACTGCCAACATATACTTCTTTAGCATATTTCAAGATGGCTGTTCAAAGGGACTGTAGACCTGGGATAGCTCTGAAAAGCTATGCTTTGTGGGTAACTCACACCTGTAATGAAGGCATAGAGTAGTTGCAAAGAAGCTTTTCATTGCAAGAGGGAGACCAGGGTGACACCTGGCCTAGAACAGCTTTCTAGTGACTGTCACTTGGGGGAATTTCACTTCCCCAACAGAGAAACTAACGTCCTTCAGTGTCTTTAGCTCTCTTCTTTACAGTAACTCAAGCTTCCATCTCTACTGGCCAAGAATGCTGTTCTAGCTCCCGCTGTCCAGCCCCCTTATTTTGAGTCTTGCCCTTAGCAGATGGTTCCTGTTTCTACACATTAGTAAATTCATATGCATTTTCTTATCAGCGTGTTTATCACTAGTTAGTTTTGTGGGTCAAAACTGCTGAAGCTTCAGAGAGAAAAGAGAACACAGGACTTCCCTGCAGTGTCACGTTCTAAATACCAGTGTAAGTACTGAGGCTCTAGTCATACACCTGACTACACCGTGTTATTAGGATTCACGTCCACAGTATGAGGGGATGTTATAAGTGACAGAAGTGGATGTCCCGGGGGATGGAGAGATGGCTCAGTAGTTAGGAGCACTATCTGCTCTTCCAAAGGTCCTGAGTTCAATTGCCAGCAACCATATAGTGGCTCACAACCATCTGTAAAGGGATCTGATGCCCTCTTCTGGTGTGTCTGAAAACAGTTACAGTGTACACATATAAATAAAATAAATCTTAAGAAAGAAAGAAAGAAAGAAGGAAAGGAAGGAAGGAAGGAAGAAAGAAGGAAGGAAGGAAGGAAGGAAGGAAGGAAGGAAGGAAAGAAAGAAAGAAAGAAAGAAAGAAAGAAAGAAAGAAAGAAAGAAAGAAAGAAAGAAAGGGAAGTCCCCCAGGGTAGTGCAGTGTGATGGCTTTGGTCCTTCTCATGCATTTGCTTCCTGTTTGACAGATTTGACTTCCCACCCAGTGGCCTGTGGACTGGAGTGGCTACACCTCTCAATGCATATTCTCAGGTCACGGTCGTCAGCAGGGAACCAGCTAGCCAAGAAGTCATTTCTAATGATGTTGGTTTCCCTTTGACTTGACCAAGCAGCCTTAGGTCCAGAAGTGCCATCCAGACTGACACCACAACATTGTTTCTTTTCCTCGTGTAACAGGCCAGGTAGAGATGAACGTCATGGGCTCATAAAATGCCTGGAGGGAAAAAGTTTGCTTAAGCTGAATAATAATAATAATAATAATAATAATAATAATAATAATAATAATGATGATGATGATGATGATGATGATGATGGTGGTGGAGTAATTGCTTAATTGTCTATGATGATAAGGGGTGACATATAACCTTGCTAACTATTCTTATTCTTCATTCTTTGCTCTGTACACCCTCAGGAGACAGATGGAGATTGACTGAGGAAAGGAGCTGCTTCAGTTAGTCTGAACTAACCAAGTTAGAGTCAGTCGCTGGGGCCCACATCTATAATCCCCGCCTGTAGGAGGCAGACAGCTGGGTCTGTGTGAGTTCCAAGCTACCCTGATCTACATAGCAAGTTCCAGGCTTTCCAAGCCTAAGAGAGAGTCCAAGGCCAGCCAGGCCTACATAGCGAGGCCCTGTCTCAAAAACTAGGGCAGGGGAGATAGCTCAGTGGGTAAAGTGTTTGCCATTCCAGCATGAGAACCTGAATCCCATGCTGGGGAGACAGAGACAGGAGGATGTCTGGAACTCTGGTCAATATGTTCTGACATTTTTTTTTTTTTTACTTTTATCCTGGCATCTTCATGTCTTGTTACACAATGCATACTTGATTTTTGTGTACCATAGCGTTACCATGTGTGCACTGTGGATTTAGTTAATCACCAAGATAGTTTCCCTTTTGCCGCATTTGATATTTGTCTTGGGTGCTCCTTGGACAAAGTTCATATCATGGCCCCTGCTTCCAGTCACCTGATAACATTTGTCTGTCCTATTTTGAAGTTCTCTGAATCATTTTATGCTAGATAAATCCTGTAAGAAGGTATAAACTTTGTAGTTATTTTTCTATTTTATGTGTATATGTATGGGTATTTTTATAAATGTTTTAGAAATTGTTATGTTTTATGTAGATAGGTGTTTGGCCTGCTTGTATGTTTGCACCATGTGTGATCCTGGCATTCTCAGAGGCCAGAAGAGGTCACGAGATGCCCTGGACCCAGAGTTACTGATGGTTGTGAATTGCTGTATGTTTGCTGAAAATCTAACCCAGATCCTCTAGGAGAGCAGCCAGCGCTCTTAACCACTGAGGACTTTTGTCTGAACACCTGAGTGAGTTTATGGAAATGGGGATAATCTTGAGGGGATGGCAAACAGAATCTTGGTTATCATCACTTGATCTGCCAAACACGGCCACCAAAATAAAAATACAATCTTCCCTTGTGCAATGTGGAATTTAGCTGCTGGTGTGTCCTACACTTACAGCCAAGCACAACCTTCATATTCTGTGTATCTAGTCTTTGTTTACGTGTAGGGTTGTGGGCCCGAGTCTGCTCTGCCATTGGGCATAGTTGCTTGGAGAGGCGGAATGCAGGGAGTTTGACTGTGCTTATCTCTCATGCAGCCCACCGCTGTAGAGAAGAACTGCGATACCCCTCTGGGGGTGGGAAAGCACAGCCTGAGGCATGGGAAAGCCAGAGTTGGTTGGGAGTCCCTGGGCCTGCAACGAGGCTGGGGCCGTGGGGTTCTCAGGCTCTTGGACATCCAGGCGCCACTGGAAGTCACAGAAGAGCCTGGATGTCCAAGAGCAGAGAAGGGAGTTGGGGCCCGAGGGCTAGAAGCACAGAGAAGCTTTCTCTGGGAGAGTAGGCTGCGGCTCTATAGGTGAAGGCCTTCTCCGTGGCTCCCAATGGCAAATGTCAATAAAAAGGTTCTAAACAGTTTATTGTCATGGTGGGAAGTAGATATATAAAATCATACCCTACTTCTCAAGGTGGACCTGAGATTAAATACCTTTTGTAGGGAGGAATGTAGGGAGGGAAGCTTATTGGTTACTCCCTCCAGGCCTCTAGGTACCTCATTAGTATATAGAGAGAACCTGTATGTTCTTTTATGTGAGAAACATGACATGTATTCTCAGTCAGGAGTCTGACAGGGAGCTGGGAGTCACCCAAGACTCAGGTGTGTGCCCACTGAGTTTCCAGGTCTCGACCTACTCTACCTCACCAAACTTCCTGTCATGGTTTTACATCCCACATTCATGTGCGCTAAGCTTTTGGATACACATTCCATTAGTGAGTCGTTATTTTTAGGCAACATGACTCATTTTTCAAGAACTGTACCAATTCTATTTATAACAATTTGATTTAATTCTGTTTCAGCTTGTCTCGTTTTTCCTTCACAGAACAGTCATGTCTTTGCCATGCATGATGTTTTGCTGTTTCATTAGACCCTAACTTAAAATAATTTTCCCTAACAGGACATGAGGACTTGAATATTCTATGGGTTCGTGTTTCTGAGAAAAATCTAATCTTGTTAAACACAAATTGTATGGAATTGTCATTGTCAGTTGTGGACTGTGACAGTGGCCCTCAGCATTCCTGTGTACACATGACTGTCACTTTTCCCACCCAGAGGCCGGTTGTTCTCACCTCCACTTAACTCTAGTCCAAAATCTGCCTTGTTTGACCAAAAGAATAGGCAAAGGTAACGTGGAACTGTTCGTTGTCTTAGGATTTTCTGCATTCCCATTGTTCGCTTCATGGGTCCAATGCCAGGTAAAGTCTTGAGATATTTTAACAGTTGGTCTCCACAGTCCACTTGGTGAGACTTCGAATGATTTAGGAAACACCTAAGTGTATGTGAGAGTGTTTTTGTTTGACAGGGCTAGGACCCTCCCTGATTGGTTGGCACAATTCCACATCCCAGACTGAATAAAGAGGAAAATGAGGGAAGTGAGCTGGGTACCAGCATTCATCTCTCTGTTCCTCTTGACTGTGGATGCAGTGACCAGCAAGTTCATGTGTCTGCCATGACTTTCCTGCTGTGATGGATCGTATCCCTTCTTAAACCATTAGCCAGATTATCTCTTTCTTATTTAAGCTGTGTTTGTCATGCACTCAGTCATAGTGATGAGAAAAGTCACTAAAAGAGACTGGCTACTGAACTGTGAACCTGTGTGTGGAAAGAAAACCCTGGACAATTTCCAGCCAGTCAACCAAAGGCTCAACCGTCTTGGGTTCAAACCAACTGAGCTTCCAGATGAATTCAGGTACAGCAGTGACTTCAGCTGTCACCGCCTTGGGTAAAAGAGTCACCAGCTATACCCTTCAATCCTACAAAATGACAAAAACCGAGCAGGGGTTGTTTTAAGGCACTAAAATCCAGAGTTGTGCAAGCAATATCACAGACATAGTTACTTTTCAGAGCCCTGTAGACATCGCTTCATCATGGCTGTCATTTGGATAGGATTTGAGTGTATCCACTAAAGATTCATGTTTGGAGTCTTGGGCTTCCCAGGAGCAATGTGGGGCAATGGGTTCTAGAACCTTCAAGAGATGGAGCATAGTGAGACTCAATCCCTCCACGGGAAATAAGAGACTCTCTTTTTTTCGTTGAGTTCTGTGGGAATGAGATAAATGGTTTATCTTATGACTTCCTACCTCATCACAGGCTCAGAGAAAACACCACTTTCCATCTAGAGGCAGGAGCCAATGAACCCTTTTATCTGCATAATTACTTCAAGCACTGGTAGACTGATGGTCTGAAGCCCCATCCTCGTGGAAACCATAGTAGTTTTTTATAAAGGCTGTCCTCTCACTCAGTGGCTTTACCATACACAAATGATTTACAGAATACATTTAAAAAAACCCACAAAGGTGCAGATATCATTATTTGGTTTTTTATAAAAATGTATTGATGAAGTGTACAGGAGACTGAACCTTTCATCTTTCCATCAAGAAGAGCAGAGGGGCTTATGAGGCTGTGCCCCTCTCTGAGGATCTAGAAGCAGTTGCTGAGGGAAGAAGAGAGATTTTCGTCAGTGGTGTGGCCACTGATAGCCCATGTCCCTGTAAGCAACTTTAATGCAACTCACTGGGAGACACACACACACACACACACACACACACACTTTACTGACCCCCTACATTGGGGTCATTTTTCCTATTCCTCGTTTCTCTCTCTCTCTCTCTCTCTCTCTCTCTCTCTCTCTCTCTCTCTCTCTCTCTTTCAGCGCTTCAGAGTTTCTTTGATGCTGGGCAGATGTTCTGGCATGGAGCCACTCCTGGGACCCACACATAATTCTTAGGTGATGTCACTAAGTCTTTATTAGGTGTCTTAACTTCCTCACTGACTGTTGTCCCGCCTGCCCCAATCTGCCCCCAGCTCTGCACTGCAATGGCTTCCATTGACACCACTGTTGTCCAGGTTATGGCCAATTCCTTGCCTTGTTTTGCTCCCCACTTATCATTTCTCCAACCTTATTATGTCCGGTTTTCTCTTGGCTTCTAGGCCACCGCCATGCTCTGTGGATCTGTTCCTGCCTCCTAGGGTGCTCTTTATTCTCCTTTGCTGGGTCTACCTCTGCCACCAGACGGGAGCTGCCACCTCTGCCACCAGACTGGAACTGCCACCTCTCTTCCTCCCCTGCTCTACTACCCTCTGTACATAACTCTTTCTGGTGAATGTCCTTCTCCACGTGACTTCTCCTCTACACACAATCACAAATCTATTACCCTAGCCTTGACCTTGCTGCTGAACACCAAATCTCCACATCTGATTATCATCTTTCAGCTGCACACTTGGAAACATGGCCTGTGTTTTAATGTTTTCTCTTCAGACTGATTGTCCTTCAGGCTTCCTTGGCATTTGTCTTAGTTTTCTGTCTTTGGTTCGTGAACAACACATCAGTAGCATCAGCCTGTTGTCCCTACACAATATACAACGAATCTTCTTTTCTCCATATCCACTGCCACCTACCTAAGTCAAGCCATCAAGAATGTTCATCATCTCCAATCCCCAGCCTTAATCCCACTCCCTCACTCTACCCCCACCCCCTGCAACCACCACAGAGGGGCTCTCTGATTGGAATATTGTGGCTACTCCTGTTTCCAACTGGTCATGTTCCATACAGCTAGCAGATGATATACTCAGAAGAGAAATCTCATCAGGTCACTTGCTGCTCAAGAAATCGTCACGATCTACATAGCCCCCATGCTCTGGCCCATGCCTCCTCTTTAACTTCATCCTTGCCACCCTTTCCCTCACCATTCTGCTTCCTTCTGTCTTCCTTCCCCGTTCCTTGAGCAGTCCAAGCAACTTTCAGCTGTTTCTTCTGGGTGAAGTCTCTCACTCCCTGCACAACGTGTCTGAGCATCTTCCAGGGATGCCATGGTGATGACATGATAGGCTCACATGTGTTTGTTTTCACATCCTCTCTGTTCAGTGATGCTTTGATGACTTATAAGCTTCTAATATCCAAGTCACAGTTCTCTCGGACTTTGGAAATGTTGTCCTGTTGGCCTCTTCAGCCAAACATCAGGGCTGAGGGGCATGGGGTCACTGCGATCTGCTTTGGTAATCTAGAAGCTCTTGAGAAGCAGCCTGGTCTTCAGTGTCTTTAAATTCCGCTGTGATGTGATCTCGGCGTATTCTTTGCCTTCTTAAGGGCCTCTGCACTCCTCTCCAGGCTCACTTCTCAGCTCACGTGGCCGTTGGCAGAACTTAATTCTTTGGGGCTGTGTGACTGAGGCTGTGGCTCTTTGGAAGTAAATGAAGCCAAATTAAATGAGTTTAAGCTAAGGGTGGGGATCCAGAGCTTCCATAGCAAGGGGGCACTTGTGGTTTTTTTCAGATGCTCCCATGCAGGCAGTGGACTTAAAAGGCTTCATAGTGGAAGGAAGGAAGAACCCCTATGCAAGAGCCAGCCATGGCGGAGCAGGCTGCGATCCCAGCACTGAGGAGGTGGAGTCAGGCAGAGGCTCTCTGCTAGTTTATATTGGGTGAGCCTTGGCCAGTGAGAGGCACTGTGCTGAGGAAAGACACTTGAGGTTGGTCTCTCGCCTCCACATATGCCTGCATATACAAGCACATTCCGGGCCCCAAACGTGGGGTACTCATTTCTAAATTAATATCACTACTAAGTGAATAGTGGTAGCTAGAAACCCATGATCGGTGTTACCTTTTTTCCTGGAAGCTGAAAACATGAAGATTATTCTTCATGGGAAGACCGTGTTTCCTGTTTTCAGAACGTTTTTTCCAAACAAGCATGGAATTTCCCCCTTGTTAGCATGGCTTGTGTGCATTTTGCTTTCATGAACAGCATTAAGAAAATGATATTCACAGTCTCTGCCCGGTAAGTCAGTTTGAGTTTGTAGCCTAGTCTCCAAACATGGCTCTGGTTTCAGCTGTGAGGTCACTGTAGATGGGGGTTGCCAAAGGCTTTCTGCATGGAGAAACTGATGCATGGGCTGTGGAGCAAGAAGAAGGTCTCACCAGACTGGGAGACACACAGCGAGGCCAAAGGTGAGGAAGAGATCTGCACATCACGGTGTGATGAACAGTAGACAACACCACTCAAAGGACACAGAGGAGAGGGCTTGAGGGAGGCCAAACACTTTCTAACTACCTTAGTGATAGATTGTTTTTCCTTCCTATTATCTCCATCACCTACATATTTAATTTTATAGGTCTTCCTGCCCTACAATCCAGATAACTAATTGTCATTATTGCCATGATTCCTAAGTCAGTGTGTCAGCAAAGCCCAAAGCATTCTTTTCTGGCTTATCTTAAATTTTCCAAAATCATGGCCTGTGTTTTAAGCCTTTTTTTTCTTAGCTTGTTCTATATTTGAACTCTATGTTTTTAAAAAGAGAGCTGAAAGCATCTAACTGCTTCTCTTTTCCCTCTCTCCTTTCTTTCTCTCTCTCTGTCCTTTTCTCCTTTCCCTTCCTTATCCCTCTCCTCTTGTTTCTCCCTTCTTTTCTCATTCTCTCCTTCTTTCTCCCCCTTCTTCCATGTTTATGTTCTTCCCTCACGTCTTTCCCTCTTTTCTTTGATAGAGCATATTATTTCCTTTTTTAAAAAATAATTTTTATTGCTAATAGAGGATATTTATTAATAAAGATTTTTCAAAAGGGTCTTTTCCTTTTCATTACACTGCTTGCAGGGGTCCAGTTTCTCGATGAACACACACTTTCAGAGACTTCTCTCTGTCTCAGATCAGTTTCATTCTAGAACTGCTAGGAACTTGGTTAGGGCTCCCCCTTCCTTTTATGTATTTTTCTTTATCCATTTTCTCCTAGAAAGGCCTCTGAGAAGCAAGTCCAGCGCTCCAGTTACATTGCAAGGTGATTCCAATTAACAATAGTGCTTTATCTATTTCAGAACATTGAGGAGGGGGATTTTGACTGTTTTACCACAAAGAGTAAGGATGTAGTAATTACAGTGATTTCGTCATTTCTGTGTATATACATTGGAACATGTATTCTGTAAGTGTACAGTTATGTTGAGTAAACTTTCTTAAAGATTTATTTATTTTATATATGTGAATAACATTTTCATTGTCTTCAGACGCACAAGAAGAGGGCACTGGACTCAATTGCAGATGGTTGTGAGTCCCCATATGGTTGCTGGGAGTTGAACTCAGGACCTCTATAAGAGTGGTCAGTGCTCTTAACCGCTGAGCCATCTCTCTAGCCTGACTAAACTTATTAAAATGCTATGTAAAAATGTTCCTGAACAGGGGGCAAAACACTTCTAGAGGGCTCACTTTCAGAGTCTATGCATATCTAAAACAAAATTGTTTTGCCCCCATGTTTGACAGATATTTCAGCTAACTGACATTCTGCTTCAAAAATACTTTTCATCTTAATTGGAAGGCTCTGCCCCCACCCCCCCCCACCCCCCCCCCCCCACCGCCATGAGCGTGTGGTGCAGTCCTGAGTGAATGTGTTTGGCTGACATGAGCACAGCCATGTCAAAGATGCTAATGCTTCAGAGCCATGGGAAGGGAAAGGCTTTCCCTGGGTCAGCCCATAGGAATTTCAGGGCCTACAGGAGCGATGAGGCCTTCCCCTAGTCCCAACACAGATGTTGACAGTGTGTGCAGCAAGTGTCAAGCATGGCTGCCTCCCTGCAGAGGACTACAACCTGAGTCTACTCCCCTACACAGATCCCCTACTGAGATTAGCTTACCTGCCCCCTCTTTCTGTATATAATTAACTTTCTAGGTTTCTGGACTGCTGGCGCCTGGCTGTCAGAATGCAGAGCCCACCCAACCTCAGCTTTTCTCAATGCATGCCTGCCATCTCTTCATTTCCCAGCTAGATCATTCCTAAAGCTGTGCAGGCCTCAGGGCTGGGGGATATAGCTGACATGGGTCCGGAGTTCTTTCTAATGGCTCTCATTTCTTTTCCTGGTGAAAGGTTTCTTCATTCTCCCAGTTTGAAGAGTCAATGGAATGTGTCTGGCCAGGTCTCTCTCGCACTGCTTTGTTGTTCTGCCCGATCAATCTTTTCCCATCTGGGTTTTCACTGGGATTAACTCTAGGTTCAAATGGCCCACGAGGCCGCCACAGACCTTTTACCTCTAACAGACTGCTTCTTGCAGCTCTTCATTTTAAGGGATATGGGGGATGGTAGGAAGAGAGAGTAAACTCATACAATTAGCCACTGACCACTCCGCCAGCCCCATACAGCAGATTGTTTACCCTCACAAAGTCCACCATCGAAGAGGGCCTGTGCCTTCTTTTTTTTTTTTTTTTTTTTTTTTTTAAAGATTTATTTATTTATTATATGTAAGTACACTGTAGCTATCTTCAGACACTCTAGAAGAGGGAGTCAGATCTCATTACAGATGGTTGTAAGCCACCATGTGGTTGCTGGGATTTGAACTCCGGACCTTCGGAAGAGCAGTCGGGTGCTCTTACCCACTGAGCCATCTCACCAGCCCGCCTGTGCCTTCTTGGGCTCTGAGTGTTTCATCCTTCTTCTTTACTGACAACCTTCAGCATGTGGATGCCTGACGCCAATCTACCTCCACAGTGGCTTGGCCACTGTGGTTGAGTCTAGGGCCACATTTCTTTTCCTCATAAGTAAGTACTCCAATTGCTAGACTAGGAAATGCCCAAATCTCAGATGATATATCATCTTAACTTGATCATGTCTGCAAGACCCAATTTCCAAATAAGGTCACCTAGGAGAGAATTCTGAGATATCCTAAATCACAGTACAGGTCTGCCTCGGGAGGGAGGACATCTCCCAGACAAGTCTGTTTTAACCTGCAGTGACCAGGTAAATGGACAAAGGAAAAGCCTGTCCCACATTCTTCCCTCATGAAGATGACCTGTCAAGTCCATATTGCAATCTTTGAATCAGCCAACCAAAGATCAGTGGTGTCTTCTCTTCATGTCCCAGGACGTTGTAAGCCTCTGAATTCCTATTTGGTGTGGGTTAGTGGGGACTAGACATCGTGGCATTGCACAGTAACGTGTGGTGCCCCATCCCTCTCAGCTTTCACCAGTGTAGCTTCATTGTAAGGGATTTGTGTTTCTCCTCCAAATTTTCTTCTAGAACGCTTGACCCCTTAGGTCAGCAGGCATTTTTCTACCAGCTGACAGTCCAGGGCATTTGTTTCAGGGCTGGACCTCATCCTTTTGGCCAGGGTCTGTGTAGCTCAATAAAGGCCCTTGTTTCTTAGCCCTCTGTGCCTCAGTGAACAAACAGACAAACAGACAAGCAATCACCCATTCACATATATTCTTGAAGGCACACAATTCAACCTCCAGCAATTACCAAAGTAACTCAGAAGCTAATGAGAACAGTAGAGCATGATGAGTCTAGGGCATAAGTCTTCTTATTCTTTGAGCAATGATGTTGTGAAGTTATCTTAGGCTTATTAATAGCCACACCTCTATGAAATGCAGAAGGACCGGTGTGTAAATACTTAGATTGCGGGAAAGTGGGGACAAAATGTTCTCACCTCAATTACATGCCTAATGAAAATACCAGGAGAAAAAGCAGTAAAAGCTCGACAGTAAAAGGGAAAAGGAAAGTGGAGAAATCTGTCCTATGAGTATGAAAAGGTATAGCTCTCATAGAAGGGGACCTGAGCTGTCTTTTGTTTGATTGTTTGTTTGCTTGCTTGCTTTTTAGATGTTTTGTTTTCCCTTTAGAGACCAGGTTTCACTGTCTCGAGCTCATAGTGATCTGCCTGCCTCTGCCTCCAGAGTGTTGAAATTAAAGTCATACATTACACCATGCCTGGCCTAGTCTTATTATATCTTTTAAGATTATTTTAAAAATCCTCATTAGTAGAAAATAATTTTTGGAGGATAAATTTCTACCCTCCTAATTCTTTCCTTTTTTTTTTTTTTTAAACTTGAGAGTTCCAAAGAATAGAAGTTAAAAAAATATAGCTTGTGTCTCCCCGACACTTTTTAGTTTCATATATATGTTGAACTTAAGTATCACATAACTTAATTCTGACAAATGAGGTGAAAATCTTGTATTTTAAAATCTGAACACACTCAGACTTTTCTGCTATACTTTCTTGAAACTCTGAATCAAGCATAGATACCATGGAGAAGAAATCAATGTCTGCAGATATAAGGAATTAAGCTGCCAGCTCTGACGTGTGTGTGTGTGTGTGTGTGTGTGTGTGTGTGTGTGTAATAAGAGATTGAGCCCAGGAATTGTGCATGCTTGGTAAGTCTAAGTGACTTTAGTCATTGTGAGGGTTGGAGTGTTGCAGCTCTAGAGCCAAATTATCTTTTGTTGTGTCCGGCCAGCAGACCACAACCTGGGTTCTAGCCTGGAAAGGCATTTTGGAAACCTGGAAGAGAAGAGGGGCTAGGTGGCGAGAGAAAGAAATGTAGCCAAGACAGTTATTCTGATCAAAGCTCAAATTTTACTGTTGCGACACTCAGTTATGAAGGAAGGGGGAGGGGACCCGATTCCCGCCGAATAATCTCAGGTCCAGTAGAAAGGTGAGCACGTGTGTGGCTCCAAACAGCAAAGCGGCAGGTTCCAGCAGTGGGCGTGGCAGAACGAATGAGCAGGAAGCTCCACCCCTGAGCAAGCAGGTTTCAGGCTGGAGGAGGGGAGACTACAATTTTTGATTATCTTTACCTGTTTATTAGGCTGAGGAGATGGCTCAGTGAGTAAGGGCACTCGTTACAGAAGTGTGAGCACCTGGGTTCAATGCCCATCACCCACATAAAAGGTTAACTGTGGCCACGGTGTGTGCTATAGCACATGCACTGTTGGGGGCACACAGTGGAGGTCACTGTAGCTTGCTGGTGGTCAGTGTAACCAAAATGACAAATTCCAGCTTCAGAGAGAATTCAGCGAGAATAAGGCAGGAGGATGACAGAGCGGGACATCCAGTGTCCTCCAGTGGCCTCCACACGCTATCATACAAATGTACATACTCACATAGCAGAAAAAAATAGTCACATATCACTCACCTGTTTTTAACTTAGCATCCTTGTGAGTACCAGGCACATTCCTTTTGGGATGTATAGACTCCCAGCTTCCACAAGAGCATTGTCAGTTTCTGAGGCCCATAGCCGAGCCTTCTCTTTGTTCCAGCCAACCCAGTTTCCACTAATGTGTTAAAGCATGTCTTAGTTAGGGTTTTATTGCTGTGAACAGACACCATGACCAAGGCAAATCTTATAAAAACAACATTCAATTGGGGCTGGCTTACAGGTTCAGAGGTTCCGTCCAGTATCATCAAGGTGGGAGCATGGCAGCATCCAGGCAGGCATGGTGCAGAGCTGAGAGTACTACATCTACATCTGAGGGCTGCTAGCAGAATATTGACTTCTAGGCAGCTAGGATGAGGATTTTATAGCCCACACCCACATTGACACTACTCCAACAAGGCTACATATCCAAATAGTGCCACTCTCTGGGCCAAGCAAATACAAACCATCACATAGCACTCTGGTTTTTTTACTTTGTTGTATAAAACCTTCATGAAACTGTTACCATACTGGAAAAACACAATTGGGGCAACTTATATCTGACATGGTCACTCATATATGGCTCCAGAGTCAACTATCTCCTGTCTCCTTTGAGATGAAAGCTATATTTTGTTGTGGTCACAATTCTCTATAGTGTCCCCTTTCACTCCATAGATATGAAAGTGTGGGGGAACTCTTACTTTTTCCACTTCATTGATGGAGGTCCAGTTTTGAAAGGTTTCTCTGTAGCTCTGATGCCTGGCCACATACAGGGACCTTGTGAGAGGGGCTGAGCAAATGGCTTCTTGTGGTCACAAAATATAGAGCAGAGAGCTCCTGGCAGCAAGTCTCTGACCTGAGCGCTCATTACAAGTCATGTAGAGATCTTCTTAGGAATGTGGGCTCTGACTCAGGGTGGATCTGAGATGATATATTTCTAACAAGGTCCTGAGATGCTGTTGCTGCTGTTGTTGCTGTTGCTGTTGCTGTTGCTGTTGCTGTTGCTGTCATAGGACCCTGTTTTGAGAATCGCTGTTCTGGGACATCCCCTGTACCTAAGAGCAGTCTCATGACCTGGCTTTAAGATAGAAGTGCTACCATAATTTTTTATGGTCATAGCCTAGGCCCTGGTAGCTCTAACAAGCTGGGCTCAGACACCTGTCCTCTGTCTCCCAATTAAAGAGATGAGATACAGTAAGCAGCAGAGAAAGAAGATGCATTTATTATGGCAACACTGGGAAATGGAAAAAATAAGGAAACTCCATGACTTTACACATCCATCATCAGGTTATTGGTATGAGGTTTAGGCTTAAATAGAGGGCAAGAATTATGTGTAAATAAACAGTCCTGGGCACAGCCTGGCTCCCCCATTGCTAACCCACCATTGTCTTAGCTTCAGTCTGCCCTGCAAGCTGATTTCTTAGTTGTCAGAATCATGTGAAATATCTCCTAGAACACAACTTCCTTCTTGGCTGGTACCAGGCCTCGTTGGTTCCCTTTCCCAGCATAAGATTTCCAGAGAAATTTTGATCCCTGACATGTACTGCTTCAATAGTCTGATTGCTAACAGAAGTGCAAGCATCTCTCTTGAGAGCATCCTCTCTTTTGTCGTCATGGTTACAGAAGCATGACCTTTTCTACACTTTGGAAGAGACTGTATGGTCTTTGCTGACCAAATGGGTCCCTCTATGTCTATTTTCCATTGACCCTGTCCAGTGTTGTAGCCACAAATCAATGCACCTCTTTAAAGAAAATTCAAAGTAATTAAAGGTAAAAAAGCTTAAAATGTTCCTCAGTTGCATGAGCCACACTTCCAGTGCCCAATAATCGTATGTTTCCAGTGGTTGTCACATTGTATGGCAAAGCTACAGAATGTTTTTACTGCAGAAAGCCCTTCTGGAAAGCACTTTGCTATAAGAATTCCCCAAATCAAAAGAGCACCCCCTTCTTCCTTATTATCTCTCTCTTCATTCTTCCTTCTTCCTTCTCATTCACCTCCCCTTCCTTATTCCTTTACAAGAGACTCCTAGAACATTAAAGCTATCACTGTTGTTGCAGGACCAGATATCCATTATGATGAGATAGTGGGACACACGCCTTGGTGATAACCAAACAGCCCTCTCATTGGACTTAAAACCCACTCAAAGAGAGAACTCACTCCTGGTACTGGAAACCTGCCAACTCCTCAGTGTAGCTGGAGCAGCCATGTTGATTTCATGGTGTAGCGTCTCTGACTTCTTTAGAAGACACAATCTCACAATGAACTTCCCTTTCCTCTGACTATTACAATTAGTTATCCAATATCAAGTGGTCAGCTCTGAAAGCATATGTACGAGTAATATTATATGAACTTAAAAGTATTTTATATATCTTATAAAATTTATATTTTTTATATATGAAAAATATAAAATGTTTAACAATAATTAAAGGGACAGAGGTCATGAATTTGAGAGGCAGCAAGGTGGGGGGGTCACATAAGAAGGGCTAAAAGAAGGAAAGGGCAGAGGGAAATTACATTTAATTACACTTTAATTTAAAAATTTAAAGACTGAAGCTTGAAATTTTAGTATGTTAAAATTTAAACAGATAGTAAGTTAAAGAAATCTTCCTTATGTATTTCTCAACACAAAGAGATCTTTGGCAGCCCATGATGCCATCTTAGTTTTATTTCTGTTGTGATAAAAATACTCAGACAAAAAGCAACTTATTAGAGAAAGAGGTTTAGTTCGTCTGATAATTCCATCTATCATTGTGGGGAAGTCTAGGCAGTAACTTCAAAAAGTTAGTCATGCCATATCCACAGTTGAAAACAGAGAGAAATGAATGCATACAGTTTCACTTGCTTGTTTTCTTGTGCTTGAGTCTATATCTCCACCCTTACACAATTCAGGATCTTATACCTAGGGAATGGTGCCACCCACAATGGACTGCAATTTTCCCACATCAATTTGCTTAATTAAAACAGTCTTCCAGAGATATCACCAAAGGCAGACCCAATGTAAACAAGTCCTCATTAAGACTATCTTCTCTGGTGATTCTGGGCTACCATTTAAGGCTAACAACTATCATACAAGGTAAGCCCAGCTTCCTTTTGACAGTTTCTTATTTGAAGAATTCCTGATTCAACACTAATGAGATCAAGTAGAAAAAGTAAAACATTTTTTCTTTTTCTTTTTTTAAAATTTTTTTATTATATATTTTTTATTATGTATTTTCCTCAATTACATTTCCAATGCTATCCCAAAAGTCCCCCATACCCTCCCTCCCACTCCCCTACCCACCCATTCCCACTTTTTGGCCCTGGCATTCCCCTGTACTGGGGCATATAAAGTTTGCAGGTCCAATGGGCCTCTCTTTCCAGTGATGGCCGACTAGGCCATCTTTTGATACATATGCAGCTAGAGTCAAGAGCTCCAGAGTACTGGTTAGTTCATAATGTTGTTGCACCTACAGGGTTGCAGATTTCTTTAGCTCCTTGGTTACTTTCTCTAGCTCCTCCATTGGGGGCCCTGTGATCCATAGTAAAACATTTTTATGTTAATATGCTCCTTACACCCATCAATGCCCTCAAAAACACTCCCACTGCTGGAAAGTAACTAGTGTTCAGGCCTGGAATCATGAAACCACTCAATCAGGTAACTTGTGTCTCCGAGTGGTCCCTACTTGTATTTAGGTGATGTACTAGGGGTGCTTGGGAAGTTCTGAATTCTTTGTGGTTGATGCACACATTAGGAAAATACCTTTTGTAAGCCAGACTTCCAGGTAAAATGGCAGTCTAGAAGCTGCCGCCGTCAGACTCAATGCATCGAGTCAGAATAATCAAAAATAAATTCTATCCAAAGTCAGAGAGTAGAGCTTTGGAAATTCATAAAGACAATATCACCAGGATCTTAGTTCAGCCACTCTTCAGCAACCTGGTCCTTGTGGCCTCTACTAAAAGAACTCACATGAGAAAGATGGTGGTATGAAAGGTGGATCGGAAAGAGACACTTTCAAAGTAAAGTGAAGCACAGGCAGTGAGGAGGACAATCGCCATAGGTCCTAAATATAGGTCAGGTTGTAAATATAGGTCAGATTGTGAATGTAGGTCAGATTGTGCTGACCTATATTTTAGGTATGTTTTATTACAGTTCTCAAGTCTCTCCAACAGACAAGAGCTCCCTGAGGAATGTTTTCCTACCCAGGTGACTGGCAGGCCCATGTGTACTGACTCCTCTGGGCCGAGGCTACAGCATGCCTTTGTTTTAGTGCCAGAATGCCTTTGTCTAGAGTCTAGACTTCAGCCTGTAATCTTATGATCAGCTGCTAGTTTAGAATGGTATGTCTAGACCCAGGGCCAAAAGTATGACTCAGACTCCATTCTTTTGACCAGTAGAATCCTGCACTTTCAGTTCTTGGTTTTAGAAGCTGTTGATTCTGAGAGATGGGTCCATTCTCAATGTCTCCCCTGCCTGCTGCTATCTAACTAGTTACTTAATAAGTTATCCGAAAAGAGCCGGGATAATACGGGTTATCCATGGAAAGCTAGCCAAGTCCAAAATAGCTCTAGCCATGCAGCTCCAAGGTGCAGGAGAGAGAAGCAGAGGCTCCTCTGAAAGGAAAGACAGGCAGCCCTGGTGGAAGAGCACTGAGGGTCCCACCTTCAAGTGCACAGCTCTTATAAGCCTCAAAACAGCTGTAGTTGGTGAGACAGTGATTTTCCCAGTGGGAAGTCAGTAACAAAGACATACCTCTCAAATCCTTTCACTCTAAGGATAAAGGCAGGGCACCATATTGAGAGGAAACCTAGTGTTTGAAACTGATCCTCACTGGGAGCCTGAACCCAGGACAGGGGGCTGGAATTTGATTGGGCACAGCCCTGGAACACTAGGCAGCCCCGGGAGGCGCCTGTGAAGAACAACAGTGTGGTTTGAATATGAAATGTCTCCCTCAGGTTCACGTGTTTGAATACTTTGTCCTCACATGGTGAGGCTGTGTGGGAGGGTTGTAGCACTTTGGGGATGTGGAGTCTGGATGGATGAAGTGGATCACAGGGGCAGACCTTGAGATTTTATAGCCAGGCCCTACTCTGTTTCCTGACTGTAGATGCAATGTAACTAACCAGCCTTCTGATTTTGCAGCCATGCCTTCCTTTCCGGGATTAAAGGCACCTCCTCAAATCGTGTTTGGTTGGTTGGTTTTTACCTTGTTTCTTGTCAGGCATTTTGTAACAGCAGTAGAGAAGTAAGGCAGAGGGCGGGAGACTGATAAGCTAAAACCTGCAGGCACCAGGAGAGAAAGCTACCCCTGGCAGCCAGGAGTAGATTTTACTCCAGAGTAAACCTGGAGTCTGATAGCCCCTGTGTAGGTGATGTCAGTAGCTGGGTCAGCCTCTGCAGGGCTTTCATTGGGAACTCTGGAGCCCCAGGGGCATATGGTGTACTTCATCTCCACAGCTGCATCCTCCCAACAGGCAGACAAACACTGAGGAGGCCGGGAGAAGATGAAGATAGGTCTTCCTCTTGTACAAGACTTTGGCTGTGGTTGCTTCCCACACTCTATGGAATTGGGAGATGTGCTCCAGCTGGCCCTTTAGCTACCTCAGAGGGTGTGAGCGGAGAGTCTAAGGGGAAACCGGCCCAGCCTTCAGGGTGCAAAGCTTAGCGTAGCCAGCAGGGGCCAGCCGGGAAACTGTTGAAGGGAGGACAGACCCTGGACCCTTGTCAGACACAGGCTCACACTAACATAAACCATAGGAAAGGCAAGCCCGCACGTTTCACTGACACCCGCACCCCCGCGCACCCCCCACCCCCCGCAGCAGATACCAGCAGCCTGTAGTTTGAAGCTGCTCCATCACTTCATCTCCATCCCACCCCTGGCCCTCTGCGCCCCACCCCATTGGTTTTTGTTTTATCTCTTTAAAAAAGATTGTTATAGCAGCAATTTTGTTTTTATTAAAGTTTTTCATTCTTAAAGACATTCCCCTTCACACCTTCATCTAAGTTTGTTGTATGTTATGATATCATGGTAGGACAATATTTAAACTTTTCTTTTCTTTCCTTATTGCCCCTATGCCTTTCCTTTTTTCTCTATAATGAGCTCTGTATTTAAAACATGCTTTATTTTTAATTCCCCCTTTTGATTTATCTAATTTTGTTTTCAAACCTTCTTATTATTGAGAAGACAGTTTTATCCCTTTCTCTTTCTTAATCTCTTGTTCCTTTCTAGCCCTCTCTCCAGCATCCTTCTCATATATATGTATATATATATATACACATACATATATACACACATACACATATATATACAGATGTGTATATATATATATATATATATATACTTAAACAATTTTTTTTCTGAGACAGGGTATCTCTACATGGCCCTCGCTGTCCTGGAACTCTCTATGCAGACCAGGCTGGCCTCAAACATATGCAGATCTGCCTCTATGTGCCTGAATTAAAGCTGTGCACTATTACATCCAGCCTGAATAATTTTAAATTTCATAGTATAGTCTACATTAGTTTTCCTATTTTCTGGTTTATGTTCATTGGTGTATTAGGTATGTGAAAACAAAGTGCTGTTTCTATTTTGATGTTAATTCTGCTCTCCTGGGAGGGGTGGCAGATGAGGAGTGAGTCATGTACTCAGGTGACTTCTTGTAAACCATCCCCTAATGAATAAAGGAGCCAATCACTGGGTGAGTAGGAGGGACTTCTTGGTTGGATAGGGGAAGAGAGGAAGAGGAGAGAGGGCTTTTGGACAAGGATAGTGACAGGACAAGATGTAGCTACTAGTCTCTGGATAGTCCATCCTTTCTTCTTTGCTCCAAACTTTGTCTCTGTAACTCCTTCATGGATATTTTGTTCCTATTCTAAGGAGGAATGAAGTATCCACCCATTGGTCTTCCCTCTTCTTGATTTTCTTGTGTTTTGCAAATTGTATCTTGGGTGTTCTATGTTTCTGGGCTAATATCCACCTATCAGTGAGTGCATATCTAATGACTTCTTTTGTGATTGGGTTACCTCACTAAGGATGATATCCTCCAGATACATCCATTTGTCCAAGAATTTCATAAATCCATTGTTTTTAATAGCTGAGTAGTACTCCATTGTGTAAATGTACCACATTTTCTGTATCCATTCTTCTGTTGAGGGACATCTGGGTTCTTTCCAGCTTCTGGCTATTATAAATAAGGCTGCTATATATGTAGCAGAAGATGGCCTAGTTGGCCATCACTGGGAAAAGAGGCCACTTGGTATTGCAAACTTTATATGCCCCAGTACAGGGGAATGCCAGGGCCAAGAAGCGGGAGTGGTTGGGTAGGGGAGCAGGGTGGGGGGAGGGTATAGGGAACTTTTGGGATAGCATTTGAAATGTATATAAAGAAAATTATCTACAAAAAAAAAAAAAGATGTAGCTACTAGTGTTTCCCAGCTTATGGTGAATCCTGGAGGATTCACCACTGGAGGATTTAGATTTAATATGATTTACAAGATTAGGATTCTAGTTGTTGCATCCAGTGATTGCGTTACCGTTGTTTCTGAACTAAGTTTGTGTGGTGTTTTCCTTCCCACGGTGGATCGACTGGGTTCAAAAGAGAAAGATACGGTAGTAAAGTGTGGGTTTGCCAGATGTGCACCACAAAGGCTGTGGGGGTTTTGAAGTGTGGGGTTGGTGTGGTAATGACCTGCCAGTGTGAACTTAAGAGACTGGAACTGGAGAGATTTTGTAGCTCCAGGCCAATAGAGGCTGTTGAGATGAGAACAGCTGGCTGGAGCCATGTGGACCACCCGGGAACCTGCCGGTCCCTTTAATATTTCCCGAAATATTTGTGTATTTTAAAAACTGCAGTGGGAGCTCACTAGAAATCCATTGACAGTATATTCTGAAAATACTCTATAGATTTTACTGCCAATGAGCTGGTTTTCTTTACAAGAAAAAAAAAAAAAAGCTCGCTGAACTTAGTGAGAATCATTGCTTTCCTTCGGGCCTGACTTTGCCTAGAGAGAACATGGATGAATAATTGATAGATGAATAGCTATTCCCTCAATCACAAACCTTTCCTGGGTATTAAAAAATAGCTATATTAGCCATTTTTGCATGGGTATGGCTCCCAATTTCATGTTTGCATCATATCAAAACTAGGGAACTTTTAGTATTATAAAAAACAAAAATAAAACTCAAACAATTCAGAAATTTTGGTAGTCATGATACAGGAGAGGAACCTTAAGAAAGCCAAATACCTTAGGTAGGTATGGTGGTACATGCCTCTAACCCCAGGACTTCTGAGTCCAAGGCAGGAGATTCAGCATAGACTACAATGAGGCCTGTATTAAAAGAGGACCCATTTCTCTTAAACAAAAAAGAGTAGCAACTAACCACTGTCACATTACAATCACCACTGTTACAACCACCACGTTCATCATCATCACCGTCACCATCACCATCACACACCAACACCCAAACAGGAAGCTATAAAAAGGATTCTGCTAGTTTCTTTTCTCTGTGTTTAATAAACATTTAAATACTCTTGTCCCTGACCTGTCTTCCCTACTCTGGGGAAATCAAGTAGATAAGAGAGTCCTGAATTCCTCTATGCCAGTGTGGCTCATGAGATTCATCAAAGGTGGCTGGCTTCTTCTTTGAGCCATCACATCTATAGAAAATCTCAACAGGTGGTTGACTGAGAGCTACTTTTCATGGTGTGACCCCATGGACTCTGTTAGCCCTAGAAGTCCCTGCCTTCTGTTTATCTTCTCATCAATTTTCTAGAAGACAGGCTCTTTGGAGATTCTGTTCTTCCCCTGTAGGCTCTTAACTCACATACATGATCTTAGAAAGGATACACGCATCTGTAGCTATTGCCAAGCAACAAGCATACACCTGTGTCCTCTTTATAATGAATAGATTTAGGCCTAGGGAGTCTGCAGAATGCTTCCCTAGATTGCCTGAGGCCCGCATTCAACTGCTAGCACCAGGAAAAAAAAATAACTGATTATTTTGACCTTGGAACTGTGAAATTTCTTCCTAAGAATGACATAGGAGTAAGGCCTTGCAATATGTTAGCAAACTCAACAACAATAAAGATGAATTTCAGGCACAGAGGAAGCAAACAGAATAATTTGTTATTTTCTTATATCAAAATTCATGAAAATCTTCGTACATTTTTAATTTCTGGATAGAAACCACCATCCTCTCTCTTGTCAAATAGAACATTTGAATAGGTGGTGACCATATGATCTAAGGCCCTCGTTTGGACGGCGGGAGGACAGGTCAGGATTCCTTCCTTTAGTTGATAGCCCACTGACTCTTTTGAATTAGGGCTGTAAAGGAGGAGACTTATGGCCATGATGGCTTCATCTAGAGTTGAAAGTTATAGTAGTTATAGTTATAGGTCTTTGTTTTTATTTAATGCACATTATAGAGTCTGGGTAAACTGCAAACCTACCCATCCCTGTTTTGAGGTATCTAGGAACGAGTTATCGATATGGATAAGAAGAAACTTTGGAAAGCTTACCTGCAGGAAGTTGGGGAGATGGCTTGGCAGTTAAAGGCCTTTTGGTGCAAGTAGCATGTGTGAGGACCAGACAGACTTGGGGTCCCCAGAAGCCATGTAAATGATAGGTGGACACAGGACCCTGTCGGTAATTCCAGCACTTAGAAGGCAGCCATCAGTGATCCCTGGATCAAGCTGGTGACCTATTCTAGCTGTATCAGTGAGCCCTGGGCTCAACTGAGAGACCCTTCCTCAATGAATATGACGAGAGCAATCAAAGAAGACACCCAATGTCAGAACTCTACATTCACATGTATAACATATGCACACCTACCTGCAAACACATGAGAGACCCCCACAAACACGAACACACTCATGCTTACACCATGTACAGATAAACATGTAGAAGAAAGAGATCCATCTGTGTTAGTCATTTCTATCATTGTAATAAAATAGCAAAAGCAACATAAGGGATGGGCTCACAATTCAAGATTGTGATCTACCGTAGAAGGGAGGTGAAGATGGCAGATGTTTGAAGAATCTGGTCACATGGCTTCCACAGTCAGGAAGAAGAGAGTGATGAATATTTATTCTCAGCTAATTTCCTCCTTTTTCTGCAGTCTAGGGTCAACTCAAGCCTAGGAATGGAGCAGCCTTCTGGCCTTTTGGGTGGGTCTTCTCATCTTAAGCAACTTAATCAAGATAATCCCTCACACACATATCCAGAGGCCAACATACTCTAAATAGCCCTCCACAGGTGTATTTGGAGACTTGCTTCCTAGTGTTCCGTAACAGGATCCCCCAAGATTGAAACACTCCACCTGAAGGTACTGCTCTTTAAGACAGGACATAAACAACTCCAAATAGCTTCAGGAAGTCCCTAAAACTAATCAGATTCACTAGGCCCTTCCATCTACAAGAATTTAGAAGCAGTAAAGACTGCTGAGTGTCACTCTCAAACAAGACAGGCTGCAAAGAAGATGCCCAGACAAGCCCAGCCACCTAGAAGAAGCAGACATCAGTCAATATTCACAGAAGACTCTCAGACAAGCTGAATTTCCTGGAAGAGGCCAAGATTCACCCGAAAGAGACCCTCCCCAACCTGTTGAGCTACTTCTGTGTTGTGCTGTGGGCTTCACGTTTCCAGCTTTTGTGAGTTGTCACCAATGCCTTTGGTAATACAGTCATCTTTGAGTCATTTCTGTTCCTGTAAGTTTAATTCCTCACCTATATTCCTGTACTTAACCTCAATAAAACTCACTGGGTCATCACGCCGGACTTTGTTGATATCTGTACTTTGGTCTGTTGTCAGTAACCCATCTGGGTTGAGTAGATACTTGCTCACACCTTCCTCATACAACATCTAAGTAAATCCAGAGCCTGTCAAGATGACAGTCAGCACTAACCATCATAACGCCTCTGACCATTTCTAAACCAATACTAGGGAGAAACCAAGTGACATTGTTTGTGTCACAGGAGAATCAGGACAGTGACTGGTGTGCAACAAGGGGGAAAACATGCACTATTTTGGACCTCATTACTTCCTGGACTACTGTATCAGTTGGTTTTCACTGTCAACTTGACATAGACTAGAGTTGTCTGAGAGGAGAAGCCTCAACTAAGTACTTTCCTCTATCAGTCTGCAGGCAGTCTGTGGAGCATTTTCTTGATTGCTGATTGGAGTAGGAGGGTCAAGTCCACTGTGGATGGTATCATCCCTAGGCAGATAGGCCTGCATTGTATAAGAAAGGTAGCTGTGCAAGCCAAGTGAAGCAAGCCAGTGAGCACCATTTGTCCATGGTCTCTGTTTCACTTCCTGTCTCCAGGAGAGCTTCCTTGCTTGAGTTCCTGCCATGTGTTTCCTAGATGATGGCTATAAAGTATAAGATGAAGTCAATCTTCCCCAAGTTGCTTTGGTTCTGTTGTTTATCACAGCAACAGAAAGCAAACTGGGATAATGTTTGTAGGGACCCAAATACTGTGGGTGTTACCACTCCTAATTTAAGAGGTTCTGGGAAATATCAGAAAGCTAGCTAAGCATGAATCTGGAGTGAGCCAGCAAACAGTATTCGTCCATGGTTTCTGGATGTGAGTGAGTTAGCCCGTGGAGTAATCCTGTGTGGAATAGCACTCTTGCCTTCAGGCTCCTTCCCTTGACTTTCTGCCTTGATTTCCCTCGATGACGGACTATGACCCCGGAAGCATGAGCCAGATAAATTCTGTGCTTCTCTAAATTGCTTTTGGTCAGGCTTTTCACCATAGCAAGAGAAAGCAAACTCAAACAGCCACCCGCTGATGGTTGGTAATCCTAGGAACAATTTTAGCTGCATGGTTTGTAGCTGATGGTAGGCAGGGGCAATCTGATTATCCATCCTACAAAGCTGGTTTGGCCCAGAAATTACACATATAAATTGTGGAACTGTAGCTAGCTGACCATGTTAGACCATCAAGGGGACATTAAAAACTCTCCAGAAAAAAAATAGTCAATTGTTGCAACTTGGGATCTGTATTTAGTTCCCTTTGAGAGTAATGCAAGTAACTTGGCTATCATGTTCATCCAAGGCACACTGAGTTCTAATGCCTTTAAGTCACTGATTTGCATATGTGTTAGAAATGAATAGATTTCCTGGCCTAGATCTCAAATTTTTGTTTCATCCAGATCCTTGGTTTCCTCCTGAGAAGTTTTTTAGTGTTTAGTTGGCTGATTAAATTCTGTCAGAAGTATAAAGAGAGTCTTAAAAATAGGAAGGAGTACCTTAAATTCAATTATGTGGTGACATAGGCAGGTCTCAAGGGCTCACAATGTTACCATAAGAACGCATTCCAGTCTAGAGATAATACCTCCATGGAGAGAGCATCTTAGATCATGGAGTCACTGAGGGTGATGGAATGTATTCTCTTGCCTGTGGGCTGGTGTGGACCACACATAATGTTCTATCTCTGAAGGCGAAGGCCTCATTCTTCCTCCTTGCCTGGCCCAACCTGGTTTATGCTTGCTAACATTTGAATCCACTTACTGACTAAAAGGAACATTTTCAGTGGGCCCATAAAATGTGCCTTTTATGGCATTATGTGGGAACACAGTATGTCCTTTGAGCCTTGTGGATTAGTTAAGAGCCCATGTCTGAGGAGAGAGATTTCCACAGGTACAAACCCTGTGTGACTATGTCTTCCTTGGTGGCTTTGCTCATTTAGCACTTGGAAATCACCACCTGAGCCCAGAAGTGATGTAGGTGTGTGGTTGGATGTTGGGAACTAAAAAAGGGGGGGTCCTTGGGGAAGTGGGGGAAGGGAAGACTGATGCCCTGCCAGAGTTTTCCCTATCCTCTGGTCAGGCATGGGAGGGCTGCTAACTACCTTCCACTCATCCCTGGGTGGGCATTCTTCTATCTCACTCTTCAGGGGGTGGCCAGGGGCAGCCCTACCTGGGGACCCTGGAGCTACCTTGCTAAAGCCCTGGGGATATAGGAGAGAGGGATGAGGGAAGGGAGAGAGAGAGAGAGAGAGAGAGAGAGAGAGAGAGAGAGAGAGAGAGAGAGAGAGAGAAGAAAGGTTAGAGAGAAAGAGAGTAAGGGAGAGGAGAGGAGAAGACAAAGAGAGAGGAGAGAAGACAAAGACAGAAGAGAGGGGGTGAGAGTAAGGAGTAAGAGGTAAGAGATCGAGGTGGGGCTGAACAGCCCTTTTATGGACTTTACTGTTGCTAGGTAACTGGGGAGGAGTTTAGCCTGAAGGTCAGAAGCTTGGGCCATTGTATACATGACTACTGACCATGTTTCTCTTATGGGGGCTGTGGAGGGCGATAACTTAGGCAGGAGCCAGAGTTCCAGGAGCATGAGGGAATGCCTACCTTGTCATGAAGGTGAATTATGACCATCCGGGTTCAGACCTCAGCCGGGTTCAGACCTCAGCTCAACTGGAGACCAGCCTGCAATTCCCCACAGTTGGATGCATTCTGGTCTTATGTCTCAGACAAGAACACAAAGGAGTATGGATGAGTATCCAACATGCTTACTAGTCCATGCTGGGACAAGCTTTTTATTTCTTTTTCTGAGATGTGACATCTTTGCTAGATAAATTTAAATCAAAGCAACACATTCAGTGCCAGGTGTAGTGATGCCTGCCTATAATCTCAGAACTTAAGGGGTGGATGCAGGAGAATTACAAGTTGGAGGCTAGCTTGGACCACATAGCCAGACCTTATATCAAAACCCAAAAGTTAGGGAGGTACCTCAGGAATAGAATGCTTGCCCAGCAGGGTCAAGGCCATGTGTTTGAACACAAGGCCATGTGTTTTGTTTTTTTTTAACATAAAAAAAAAACACAAACCAAAACCAGAAAATAGCATATTTATATTGGTAATCTAGCTATCTATGATCATACTGTACAAATACAGATTCCTGTGTCTCCATGATTGTAATGTACAAATACAGGAAAATGCTATTCCTGTATTCTTTGTTTCTTTCCCTTGTCATTTGTGATTAGCATCTTTTCACCTTGAAAGACCTTTATAGTCTTCGTCTTAAGCCATTTTCTTTTATCTAGGTGGGTTCTAATTTAAAAGTTGTTCATTAGTTGTTAGAGGGAGAGACTGCAGAAAGATTAAACAGTATAGTCAACAAAGAGCTGGATGCACGGGTTGTTGTCTACTTTCAGCCAATGATATAGCTCAGTGGAAGCAGAAGGAAAAGATAATATTGAAATGGTGAAAATATAACACACCCATCTCTGTGTATGTTTTCTGACACACTAATGATAGTGGTGAGGTTGAAGTAAGACAAATGTGCCTTTACAGCACACACTAGTTAGGGCAGTAGCTCCCAAAGTGGGTTCTATCCCAACAATGATTAGTGTCTGGGAGTTGTAAGATGTGTGAATCTTGAGTTATCCACAGGCCTGATGAAATGTTTATCAAGTAAGTCTTCAGGCAATTCTGTAGTGTGTTAA
Organism: Mus musculus; assembly: GCF_000001635.26. Lineage (NCBI taxonomy): Eukaryota > Metazoa > Chordata > Mammalia > Rodentia > Muridae > Mus > Mus musculus. The sequence continues at coordinate 145,646,753 of NC_000068.7, read as the reverse complement.
AGGCTTGAAAACACCAAGACAGACAATCAGGTGGACAAATGCAGACAAACTGAGATCTATTTTCGATAGATGGAAATTATATAGATTATTTAAACAACCAGATGGTGACTACTTGTGGTGACAACAGGAATTAGATGGTGGGGCTGACATATGAGAGACCCGTATCTAGGAGGAAAAGTCTGAAGCATGAGGCAATTTGGTCCACGCCCACTGTGGGGAGAGCACTGCTGACTGAAGAGTACACTTCTCCCAGTTCTCATCTGAGAATTCTCTCTCCTCCATCATGGTAGGGAGGTGGAATGCCTACTCTATCTTAAGAAAGAGAGGCATGGCATTGAAGGGTGCCTCGCTTGCTTTTTCTAAAATAGGCACAAAATACCAATTTTAGGCAGAAGCATTTTCATACACAAGTGTGCTCATTTTCAGGATGACCAATAGACACATGCCAGATATAGCCAAAAGTGCCTGCAGAGACTCTGAAATTCCTCATTTCATCACTCCAAGGTCTGTGTGTGAGTTTGCCAGAAGTCTGAGGCTGTTTATGCTCACAAACGAGATGCTGCAGCATCGTCAAATCCGCTTTAGATAAGCAGAAGAAACTGTCATGCAAACAAACCAAAGCAAACAAAAAAAAAAAAAGTCTCAAGTCTCCTAGGCTGGTGTCAGACTCATTGCAGCTGAGAATGACCTAGAACTCTTAATCCTCTTGCCTCTACTTCCAAAGCATAGAGTTACAGGCTTATATCATCATGCCTAGCTTAAGAAAAACAAATTTAATGTATCTATAGTTGCATATGTTTATGCAAATTAAGTAGAAAAAACATTCAGTGCCTTGCCAAATTGTAATTTAAATCTTCCCCCATTCTCTTCTCTGTTACAACAACACAAGCCAAAAATAAAACAAAATGAGAATAAATGCTGTGTTTAAAACTTCTAGCACTTGGTAAGAATGTTTGCTATATTGAGGTTGAGTGAAACTACTTAAATGACTGGGGTGACTGAGTGTGGTTTATTAAGGATGTAATTATTATATGTCACCCTGATCATAACATTTCACCTGACAAATGTTGGTTGAATTTCTTGTCCTCTGCTCTGTGTTCAGAAGGTGAGTAAAAAGTTCAGTGTAAAATCAGTTCTGGCCGAGGCATAATTCATCCTGTGCACTGCTGGCCTCCTGTCTGCACCAGCTTGGCTCCTGGCCCTTTAAATATCATGGTGGTGCCCACAGCTTTCAATGATATTCAATGAATATATTTTTTCTTTTTACTTATCAGAAACAAGTTTGCTTAATTTTCTTCATTCCTGTAGTCTTATGAAAATAGACAGATATCTCAATAATTAAAAAACATCTATTGGACAGTTTTTGTATTAGACAGGCTTCCCCCTGCCGTGTGTGTGTGTGTGTGTGTGTGTGTGTGTGTGTGTATGTGTGTATGGATGTGAGTGTGTTTGTGTGCATATGTATATGTTGTGTCAGCGTGAAGCTTAAATCCAATATGGGAATACTTGACTGAAATGGGTTGGAACCACCTATTAATCAGATGGTTATCCCATTTTGAAAAGGTGAAAATAAATTTTGATAAGGACATCTTGTTTACTATCAGTTTCCCGCCTTTACTTTTTTCCCCACCAGTTGAATGTTTGTGTGAACAGTTTGGCCAGCTTTCAGGCCACTCCACTGGTGATCAGTAACTTAGTTTATGCCAAGACTCAAACACTGACCAGTCTTTACTGATATTGTCAGCTACTATCTTTCTTTAAATGTTTAGATTTTTTTCTTTGAGACTTGCGTGCTTAAAACCAGTTTCAACTTACTGTTTGGGATATGTGAGTCTCAGATCCCTAGTATGCAAAAACTGTGACTGCGTATTATCACAGCATCAGCAAAAGACTTTGAGGACCGTCCACCCAACGCCTTTATTCCATCACATCATCACATCTTTCCTCTGCTTTGGACATGAGCATGTGTTCTGAGAGTCTTTCCTTATTTCTCTCCACCTTATCCTTTGAGACAGCATCTCTCACTGTGTTGGAAGCTTGTTGCTTACTTAGACTTGCTGGCCAGGGCTGCAAACTCTGAAGAGCCACCTATCTCCACTCCTCTAGCCCTGGAGTTACTGCACACACTGCCACACCTGGCTTGGCTTTTTTTTTTTTTTTTTTTCACGTGTATGCTGGAGATTCCAACTCAGGTCCTTCTGCCTTGTGCATCTGAGGCATCTCCCCAGCCCATATCATTACATCTTTTTTGAAGGTAGCTGTAGAACATGCATGTACCAAAGTGCACATCCTCCTTGAGGTAGGGCTAGCACTTTCCTTATGCAAGGGCAGATGCCATGTTTTTGTCATGACTAGCGTTGTCTCCTATTTGGCCTCAGATGCACCAAGAGGCCACCTGGGAAACTCTTCTAGTGAAGGCATGCATGCTGGCAGTGACCATACTCAAACCGAGGCCAGACTGGGAAGGGAAGGCAAGCCTTTCAGGCACCTCTTTGCAGGGACAGGCAGGCTGTGTCAGGAGGGTGCCCAGGTTCTAGCATGCACCTTTCCTTCCGTGGTAGAAGCCATGAGACGATAGTCTCCAGGGTTACCAGAACCAGTCACATCAGAGCACTGCGGTGAGGGACTGTTGATCACATGAAGTGTTAGAAATCGAGTCAGCTATTGGATGTATCACAGGGCCCCCAATGGAGGAGCTAGAGAAAGTACCCAAGGAGCTAAAGAGATCTGCAACCCTGTAGGTGCAACAACATTATGAACTAACCAGTATCCCAGAGCTCTTGACTCTAGCTGCATATGTATCAAAAGATGGCCTAGTCGGCCATCACTGGAAAGAGAGGCCCATTGGACATGCAAACTTTATATGTCCCAGTACAGGGGAACGCCAGGGCCAAAAAGTGGGAGTGGGTGGGTAGGGGAATGGGGAGGGGGAGGGTATGGGGGACTTTTGGGATAGCATTGGAAATGTAAATGAGGAAAATACCTAATAAAAAATATAAAAAAAGAAAGAAAGAAAAAGAAATCGAAAAGAAATCCTTTCTTTAGGCATTCTCTACCACCTCAGCCTCTTTTAAGCAGTAGTACTGTCAGGAGTGTGAAAATAGTTAACATTAGCATTTTTGCCTCACAGGACAGCAGACTCATCGGAAACCATACTCTCAATGGACACAAGAAATAATTATGCATGACTAGAATCCAGGCAGAAATATGCTAAATTCCCATTTCAGAAGGGAATCCCTCAGAGTTCCTGAACTGGCAGTCCTCATGGCTGAAAGAGGGAAAGTGGCTCAGCCCAGGATGCATGGAGGGATGGAAAGGTTCTCCCTCTCTCAGGATGCATGGAGGATGGATAGGTTGTCCCCCCTCTCCTTTTGATTCACAGTCTCACTATATTGCTCAGGCTGGCCTGGAACTTACTAAGTAGTCCAGACTAGCCTTGATCTCTTTCCTTCCCAATTGCCTCCCAAGTGCTGAAATTACAGCTGTAAGCTACAATGCCACGGGTTTATCTGAGGAATTTTCACTTTGAGACATTGAGAACTGAACTGTGATTTCTAAAGCCTTTACGGGACAATGTGTGTTTTTAAATCAAGTTTCAAGTCAAGGGCTGGGGATGTAGCTCAGTGCACTGGCCTACCACACAGTGCCCCGGATCTCACCATTGGCACTGTAGTAGGAATAAATAAGATGAAGTAAAGCTGATCGATCACATGTCTTTTTGTTGATGATTTGTAAAACTAAGCAAGTAACTGATACTTTTCAACACCAACAGGCATAATAGAATACTCTAACCCATATCCAAGGTATATTTGTGAGACACACGATTATGGTAGCCAGACATCTCAAAGTGTAAATACCAAAAAAAAAAAAACCAAAGCCAGATACCTTTTGCATTCCTATCATGGGAATATACATTGTAAGCAGTTAAGTTGTGGCTGTGACTTAGAAGTTATTTTCCTTCTATATAAGTTCCTATATAAGTTGTTCTGACTTTCAGGCACAATGGCAGATCCTTTGCATCAGAATATGGCTTGTTATAACTATATGTTATGGTCTTGTGTGAGGAACTAACTTTTCAGGAGATGTTGCTTGCATTTTTGAGGTGGAGTCTCCTCGTCTAAGCCCTTGAATTCTGATCTTCCTGCCTCAGTTCCCTGAGAGCTGGGATTCTAGATAGCTTGGCCAATTCAGAAAGGTCTTAATTTTCATGAAACTGGAGATCAGGATGGATGAATCAGGATGGAGAATCTGGGACCTGTTAAACATATCAATACTCTGGTGATTTTCCTTATACGCCCAGCAAAAAGAAGGGATCCTGAACACAATGTCACAGTACTCTCCCACAGTCAGCATTCTAGAATTCTGTGACATGACACAGATCCAAAATCCCTTCAGACTTTAGATGGACCCGTTATGTGCCAGTTCATACCTGTTATTTCCTGGACACACCAGTCTTGCAGCTAAGTCTGGCCAGAAGAAGTAGAGGCTACACCTACTTGGCCCCATAACACTCACAGTCACTTACCTCCTGTATGCTCTCCCTGCTATAAAACAACGCCAGTCCAGCTGAGAAAGCAATGCACTGTGTTTGAGGGAGGATACAGAACAGAGAAGTTTATTTTACACCATTCGTCCAAGAAAACAATCGCCATAAACCAGTGCAAAATGTGCAACCAAATCAGTAAGTGTGTCTCAGCTCTGAGAGCCCAAATTGGTGATTTCCACTCCTGGTCCTCGGTTGACGCTCCCCCTCAGCTTGCAGCTCAGACAGAAACATTCAACCAGTCTGTAGCAGGTTTTTTTTTTTTTTTTTTTTACAATTCAAACCAGGATGTGTACAAGGGACTGGGAAAACCATACCGAATGGATGATAAGTGATCAGTGCTTAAAGTAAATACAAGGGAGAGCACGGGCGGGCAAGAATCCACAGTTTCAATAAATACAAGTGTAACAAGCATGGGTGTATCTCAACTTGGTGGGGTTATTCTGCATAATAATTCAGCGTCATAGAAAATCTAGCAGGGCGGTTGAGCAGTGATTGGCGAAATGTTCACAATACCTTGTGCCCTTGAGCCAGTCTGAGGTGAACCCATTCTGTGGTTTTCAACACAGCAGTTCTCTGCTTTCTCCCTCCCTGGCCATCCCTCCGGGAGGGGAGGGGTGAAACTGGCTAGCTTGTTGGTGGCATTGTTGGTGGCATCCTGTAAGGAAGGATGCTTGCTCAAGAGCCAGCTGTCAGGGTCCAGTGTACTCGATACCAAGTGGCAAATTGGGACTTCATTGACGACATCTGTGCAAAATGTGCTTTCTCTTCATTTTCCAAGAAACCAGTGTCTGTAACTTCTGTCCAGAGCACAGTTGACGGCCTCTGGGGTCACTCCCTGTCACCACAAATGCCAAGCAACAAGAGCACATTTCAAGGACTCACACGCTGGGAAAGTTTCTGTCGTTGCCTGCCTGGTGCCTGCTGTCCCTATGGACAGGTAGCCGGGGCCTCCCTGTCAAAGGCCTTAGGCAGGAGAGAGCTATTGCTTGAAAAACTAGAAAGAACCTAGTGGGAGAGAGATGGTCATAGTGAACATGTGTGAAGCAGGTTTCTTCCTCTAACACCTTACAGCCCCCCACCCCCAGGTGAAGCCTTCAGGACTTGAGTGATGTGTCCCTTGGGCAGAAAATGTCATGTCATGCATTTATTCCTGGTGGTCTTGCTCAGTGGTTTCCCAACTAATTATTAAATTCCCATCGGTGCCTGGGATTCACCCCCAGGAGACACTCAGTACAATCTGTGGATCAGCTATTAAGCCAGAGCCCAGTGAGAGAAGACGGCGAGGGGATTCCTCTGTCTCTGAAAGAAAAGTAAAGAAACAAAAGCGCCCCCTCAAATTAAACAATTTCCCTGAGCCCCGTAACCTAGGACTCACTCCCAAACAAAACAAACCTTCCTGCCATCAGCGGACCCTCTCCTGTTTCCTCAAAGTCTCTGGTCATAAATTAGGGTATTCTGTGAAATAACTTAAAAAAGGAGGAGGGATTGGAGTAAGTTGTGCCTGGCTTGGGCCAGTTAGCAGCCAGTTTTGTTCTAGAATCTCAGTCACTGTTCAAAAATGGAGCTTGAAAATTCATGTGGATGTTGGATGTCTTCACACGGAAGAGGAGGCAGGAATGGGGTGGGCAGGTGAGGGGGGCCGGCTGGGAGGTAGGGCCGAGGGAGTTGGGGAGCAAAGGAGGTGGCAGGGAGAGCCTAGGCCACCAGGACAGGAGCGGAGGCCTGTGGACAGCACGGGAGAGACGGATGCCTCGGCTGTTGAGGGGCCGCCTGACTCGGGTGCGGCCGGGTCTCGTATTGCACAGAAAAGAAGGACCTGGGCCTCAGCAGGTGGCCTGGCCAATCATTAGTCCCCACACATGGGCAAGTTCACAAAGGTGAACACGTTGAACTCCGTCATGATGGAGAAACAGAGGAACACGCCGTACAGGAAGAGGCATCCACAGCCCAGCTTCTTGTCCAGCTGCCACTTGTTCAAGTGAACACCAAAGACCTGGAACATACAGAATAGGTCAGGGGGTGCCTGGAGGGAGGCATGGGCGAGAGTTGTTCAGGGATGGGCCTGAGCCTGAGCCTGCAACATCCCTGGAAAGTAGGAATGATAAAATTAAAGAGAAGAAGCTAGAACATGTAGGTGGTGGTCATCATGTTAACAAAACTGACAGGTCCAAAATCTCAGAGTAGCCTAGGTTCATTCCTGGGCTCCAGCCCCATAGTCCTCAGTGTGGCACTTGGGATCAGCCTCTTTCATCTTTCTCAGCCCCACCTAATGCCTGAGGACACCTTCTATATCCCTAAGCCCTCCCCTAACCAATTCTCTACTCCCCATGAAACCTCCCCATTGCTGTGATGGAGGTGAGGAAGCTGTCCACAAATTGCTGCTTCCAAATAATTATTTCTCTCCTCCCCCCAAAACCAAGAATGAAATCTCTTATTTCCCAGCTGGTATGGTTGCTGTCCATCATGCTGCCCTGGTCACCTCCGATCTCTCTAGTTTTGTGTCCTGGCTCACCCTCAGAGTCTGCCGCTGTATACTTGCTGTCTCCACGGTGATTGCAGCAACCTTACAGAGGATCTTTGCAACACCTGGTCTTTGAGGATCTTGCATTCTGCAGCAGTTACCTACTGATGACAGAGTTCCCTGCTGTGCCTGTTAGCCTCATGTGGCTACCTATATTTACATTTAGATGAAAAAAGATACAAAATGCACCCTCCCAGTTGTGTTGGCTTCATGTTAGGTGGTTAATGCTGCAATCCACTTTTTACCCTGTAGTGCGTGTACAGCTGTTTCACTTGGGACAATGTCATAGCCTTGACCCTGTTACTAACAGTAGCAGAAACACCTAATACCTTGGTATCAACATCCCTATATTCCTTCCTTTCTGCCTTATTTCCAAAAGTACCTGTGATGGTTTGTATATACTTGGCCCAGGATGTGGCACTATTAGGAGGAATGACCCTGTTGGTATAGGTGTGTCACTGTGGGTGTGGACTTTAAGACCCTCTTCCTAGCTGCCTGGAAGACAGTCTTCCATTAGCAGCCTTCAGATGAAGATGTTGAACTCTCAGCTCTGCCTGTACCATGCCTGCCTGGATACTGCCATGTTCCCACCTTGGAGATAATGGACTGAACCTGTAAGCCAACCCCAATTAAAATGTTGTCCTTATAAAAGTTACCTTATAAATACCTTATAACCTTACAAATGTTGTCTTGGTCATGGTGTCTGCTCCCAGCAGTAAGACTCTTACTAAGACAGTATCCAACTTCTACAACTTTGCATACCTCTAGGACTTAAGATGTTACAGCACGGTCAATATACTGGTTTGAATAAAAATGGCTGCCAAAGGCTCATATATTTTGAACACTTGGTCCCAGTTGGTGGGACATTTTAGGAAGGATTAGGAGGCGTGGCCTTGTTGGAGGAAGTATGTTAGTACAGGTGGGCTTTGAGGTTACAAAAATCTAGGCCATCCCCACTGTATGGCTCTCTCTTAGTGATTATTAATCAGATGAAAGCTCTCAGCTATTACACCAGCACCATGCCTGTCTGCCTGCTGCCATGTTCCCCACCATGATGGTCATGGACTCTAACCCTCTGGAACAGTGAGCCCCAATTGAATGCTTTCCTTTCATAAGATGCCTTGGTCATGATGTTTTGTCTTAGCAATAGAAAAGTAACTAAGACAACCAGAGTCCCATGGGCTTTGGCCATCTTGTCTCTCTCCTCCCTTCCAGATGCTCGTCTTATTCCATCTGTTATAGCTTTGGGAAAAGTCTCTGGTTTCTCTTTCATTTGGCATCCTTGCTTGCTTGGCTAATCCAGGATCCTTCAGTTCAAGTCACATGTCCATTCGTTCATGCTGGACACACGCAGCTCACCACAAAGCTGGCGAATAATGCCCAGCCACATTGAAAGCGCTCACTGACCTTAGGTTGGTGGTTAATGCTTTCAGACTATCACTCTGGCCCCCCTGGGTCCTCAGAAGGCTACATGTTACATGTCCCCTCAGTTCTGTGACAATCTCATCTCTACCTCCACTCACTCCCACTCAGAGGCATCCTCACCATGTACCTACCAAGCTTCTCTCCTATTAGGGAGGGTGTGCTCCTATCCCCAGTTTTCTTCTCTTTCACTGATTGCTACGTTCCCTTCTCACACCTGGATTACTTCAAATGGTTGTGCGCGGGGGTGGGGTTGGGGGGGGTTACAATCATTGTACCTTTTACTATAAAAACAATGCTTTTCATAATTTCTCCACTTCTCACCACCTCTTGTTCCATTCTTCTTAGCTTGTTTCTTTCAACTCGTCCCACCACAAAACATTCTCACCAATCACCAATGGGACAAGTACTATATCTAACTTTAATGGCCGATATTTGGGGAGTGTCCTGCTCAGAACAGCTGATCACTCTATCTTGAGCCATCATGTACACTTGGCTGCCAAGATGCCACACCTAATGTTTTCTTTCCTATCCAATGAATGCTTTCTGTTTCTTTATTTTCTTTCTAGCAAGGGTCACATTAGGTAGCTTAGGCTGACCTTAAACACTTGATCCTTCTGCCTCAGTTTCCTAAAATCTTTATGTGCCACTCCTTCTGGTTCCTTCTCTGTTTCTTTAAGTATTTTATACTCATCATTTTGATCTCCAAGTGTCTGAGCCCTACACGACTCAAACCACAGGTTTCTTGTGTTCTCTGTCTTGGGGAAATCTCTCAAATAGCAGAGCTTCTAACTATATCTACATCAAATTATTCTATCGAGGACATTTATGCTAAATTTAGATCTTTATCTCCACTACCTCTCTTACTGTTTCTTCTTGGGGGGTGGGGTCTAACAGACATGTTTGAAATTTTGTATTCTTCCCAAAACTATTTTTTTTCTCATCCACTCCATTTCTATAGCAGAAAAAGTGGTTAGTGAAGCCTTGCACAACTACAGACTATCCTATTGAGACAGAGAAGGCCTATAAGCATGTACTGTACTTCCATCTGGCTGAATCTACAGTTTATGTGGCATCAATAACTATGGGTTATTTAACTTCTTTTTAAAAAAATATTATTTACTTAATGTATATGAACACACTGTAGCTGTATTCAGACACACCAGAAGAGGGCATCAGATCTCATTACAGATGGTTGTGAGCCACCATGTGGTTGCTGGGAATTGAACTCAGGTCCTCTGGAAGAGCAATCAGTGCTCTTAACCGCTGAGCCTTCTCTCCAGCACTATTTAACTCCTCTAGGCATTCTCCTTTCTCTTTATAATGGAGTAGTAATAGTGACACCGGGGGTGGGGGCTCCACAGGGGAAAACATGCAAAGGACTGTGCACAGTGTGTGGCTCTGAAGAGCATCATAACTAGACCTAGCAGTGTGGCCTTGTAATCCCAGCTACCTGGGAGGCCAAGGCAAGAGGATCACAAGTCACATCCGTTCAACTTACTACGAAGTCACATTGAAATGTTAAGTAAAAATAGAGCGGGAGATACAGTTTAGTCATAGCCCTTGCCTAGCACATGCAAACGCTCTGGGCTCAGTGCACAGGAAAAGAATAAAGTATAACTCTAAGTCATCCCACAGATGAGGGACCTCCTAACTATGAAAGGCTCAATTCTGTAAATGCACCCTTGTGTGTAAGGCAGTATTTGCCTTTGTAAAATCTTTACGTTAGACCCACAGTCTAAATGACTGCTCTTCCTTCTTGCCTGACCTTATGGCTCTTCATTCCTTGGCATAGGTATGCTAAAAACACAGCAGGGGAGGTGCAATGACTTGGAGCACAGAGGGAAGAAAATACCCTGTGTCTCAATACTTACTAAGGTAAAAATTCAACAGTCTATTTGTATGCTAATGAATACTTCAGGTGGAAATTTATTCCTGCCAAAGAGAAAGTCTAGTTGAGAATATTGAATTACACAAATGGATGTATTGACCAAGATTGTGAGTGCAGTAACATTAGAAGTGCCTTGCAATAAATTACACTCGTAGTCTCTGAAAATTGGTCAAAGACAAAGAATTATGGTGGTGTTTTACAACCCAGAAGGATCAATAACATAGAATCTAATTTAGTACAAAAGAGAGAACACCTTTGTGGTGTGTGTGTGTGTTCAGATGTGCATGAGTGCACACGTGCAGTGCATTTGCAGGTCTGTGCATGTGTAGAAGCAGTGGGTGATGCTGGGATGTTTTCCTTGATTGCTTCTCCACCTTATTTTTTGAGACGAGGTCTTTCACTGAACCTAGTGCTCACTGTTCCTTGGCTAAGCTGACCATGACCATGACATGGCCCTTGTACCTGCCTGTTTCTGTCTCATAGCACCAGGGATACAGGCATACATTCCAATGCCTGGCTTTTATGTAAATGTGTAGGAATCTGAACTCAGGTCCACATCCTTACACAAAACACTTGACCCACTGAGCCACATTTCCAGCCCAATTCTTTGCTTTTTATTGTCTGGTTGAGGACCCAACCTAGGGCATTCTACGCAAGTGAGCTATTTTTGCAACACTCCAAAATATTTTAGGTTTGACATGAAACAGGACCATGCTTCTAAGAGGCTAACTCGTTTTAGGAATGGAGGATGAATTTCAGCTGGCTGTTAGTTTCTTTCTTTCTTTTTCTTTTTTTTTTTTGAAGAAACAGCCAGGAGATGGCACATATGGATGTCTATCCCACTTAATGGAGGCCACACCCATCTGTTCTCCAAAGTAAGCAAGGGGAGAGGTTGAACATGAACACCTTAGAGTGGGAAGAAGCTACAAACCTACCGTGACAAAGACAGAGGCCAGGAGCAAGCCCACGGAGTAGATGAGCCCTCTGCTATTCAGCCGAATCTGGAAGGAAGGGAGAACAATATTAGGCTTTCTGCATCAGGCGCCTGCTTAGTGCAGGCCATTCAAGCAAGCCCGAGGAGCAGTGATACCAAATTCCTCCTCTAGAATGGAAGCAGGCAGTGGCAGGGCAGCTGTGCCCTGCCCTGTTCTGGGTACACATGCTTTCCCAGACACACATAATTAGCTGTCTTCACCAGCTCCCAGCCCAATTCTGTCCCAACTGCAAAGGCAGAGCCTCAGCCACACCAGTGCACGAGCGCTCGGACTCTCCATCACGTTGTAACTCTTGTCAACCACACTGATCTGTTGACTGACGGTGACATTTAGTTTTCTCAGAGTCGTACTACTTTTAGGGTGAATTATGTCACCCTAAAAGTGATGGGAAAATATGGATAAAGTTTATTTTTTATTTTTCACATAGTTGCTTTTGTACATGATTTACAACTGAACATGGCTGTCAATGAATGGATTGCCACTTGAAAGAGAATACGCCTCCTTCTTCTCAGCACTTGGCATGGTCTACCTGACAGATGTGAAGCCAAAGCCAATGGAGATACCATCAAGGGTAGAAACTTCAATGGCAAACCTTGTTATGAAATCATCTAATCCCTCAATGTCTTAGCTAGGACTTCTATTGCTGTGAAGAGACACCATGACCTTGTCAACTCTTATAAAGGAAGACGGCAGACATGGGGTTGGGGAAGAAGCTGAGAGTTCTATATGAAAAATATAAATGATAAATTTTATATGTAAAAAATTCTATCTATGACATGAAACGAGAGGTGGGGTGATCTGAGCAGAGGTGGGGTGAGGGGTAGCAAGAACGTGGAGGTGGAGAAAGGAGAGGGTGTAGTTAGGGACGCACGTCATACTACATGGCTCGGCTGAGAAAAAGGTCCCTACGGAACTCACCACCACATGAAATCAATGCATATTCATATATAAATATATGCCTATCTGTCTGTTTGCCTGTCTACCTGTCTCACTTCTATCACCCAGGTAACCCTGCTCTCTTCACAGGCAGCAGGACTAATCTCTAGGGGCCTGGATGCCAGACAAAAGGATCAAGCTCCTGTCATTTCTGCATTAGCTTTGCAAAAGTCTTTGGGCTTCAGCTCTGTCCAGAGCTGAGTTCACTCACTCTCCTGACCCGTGCCTAATACGAGCGAGGCACAGCAAGTTCAATGCAGAGCCTTCACAGCAAGGATGATCTGATCTTGAGGCCTGTTTCAGATTGTTCGGTTCTGAAGTTTAGGGCATTTGTTTGCATTTCTTGTCTTCGGAAACACCCAGCTTCCTTTTCCAATTCCTTTTTTGGCAAGTTGTGAGAGAGGAAACAGAAGTCTGGCCACTTCCAAAGTCAACAGGCACGCAGCCCACAGAGCACATGCATATTTTCTAGTATGGATGCACACAGAGACTTATTCATCCCAAGTTTCATGCATTTATGTTGCACATAAAACAGTTCCTGGAGCCTCATAGCATTCAGGGATCCAAGAACCCAAGTCTAAAGAGATTCCATTTTCCCTGTACAGGGGCTAGAGCATCTTTCTTGATGGTCTGAAGTCAGCTTTACCTAATCCGAGAATTCTCTTGGAAAAATAACAAAGGCTTTGCTTGTTGCTAACTTAATTACTATTGGGAGCACACATGGCATATTGTCACCCCCAATTCCTTCCTTGTTGCCTGAGAGAACAAACTCTCACTGTGTAGCTCAAGCTGGACTTGGAGTTCACTGTTCCTGCCTCAGCCTCCCCAGGGCTCTGGGTTTCCTTGGTAGGCATTTCTAACACTTGTTTGGTTTTCAGGTGTATGCTACTAACCCTGGCTTTATGCCGAATGACATCATCGGGTAAGAGCATCTTTTACTGAAGACTTTTCTGGGTTGCAAATGCATACAAGCCCCAGAAAAGAAATGGTGTCATCAACTTGCATTCTTACCTGCCCTTGTCTCTAAAGGGCACCCACAAACACGGTGTACAAACACTCTAGGGATCTCTCCACAGGGTATGTGAGGATTTTTATTCTTATTTGAAGGTGAGACAACTTAGCAGCTTATATACGTGATGAAAGGTCAAGTCTGTTCCTAGACTTGGGCCTCAGACTCTGGACTCTAGACTTCCCTCCACCAAAGGGGAAAGCCAGGGTGGGTTCTTGGTTTTTCTTGCCTATCAGTTTTCCAAGTTCTGAATAAATGAATCACAAGAGCCACAACAGCAGGTGGCACTGGGATTCTAGTTCATTTTCCATTGCTATAACAAAATATCTGAGACTAATCTATTTCTGCAAAGAGCAGATGTCTGCATTGCTGTTCTAGAGGCTGGCAAGTCTAAAAGCATGGCACCAGCAGTTGCTTGGCATCTGGTAAGAGGTATCCTTGTTTTATTATGACGTGTGTGTGTGTGTGTGTGTGTGTGTGTGCATGCATTTGTACCTGCCTCTGGTACAGATGGAGCAGAGCAACCATTTCCTCAAGTCTTCAATGAAGGCTTTTCAAGTTTTTAACGAAGACTGTTCAATTTTCCCTCTTTTTCTTTCTTTAACATTTTCCATGTATTTTTTCATGCGTATGGTATTTTGCCTGTGGGGATGTCCACGCACCGTGCACATGCAACGCTCACTGAAGACAGAATAGGGGTTCAGATCCCCTGGGATTGGAGTTACAGAAGGTTGTAAGACACCATGTGGGTGCTGGGAATCAAATGAGCGTCCTCCTGAAGAGCAGCCAGTGCTCTTAACTATTGAACCTCTTCTCCAGTCCCTTCTTTTTCTTATAAAGCTACAAAGGCCATTGTCTTTTTGACCTTATCAAGCCCCATTGCCTCTGAAAGGTCCCACTTCCAAACACCATTAAAGGTGTGTGCCAGCACGCCCGGCTATCTTATTTCTTTTAGACAGAGTCTCACGGTATAGTCCTGGGTGACCTGGAACTCACTATGTTGACTATGTTGGCTTTTAACTTGCAGAAGTCTGCCTGCTTCTCCCTCCTGAATGCTGGAACTAAAGGCAAACACCATCATGCCCTGCTTATAATCAATCTTTCTGAACGGCAACATGATCACATCTGTATCTCTCAAGTACCCATGATTCTTTCTGTTACTATGGTTTACAGTGTTCTTTGCCATATGGCTGCTCTGTCTTTTCCCCCAGCCATAGGAGCTTCTCTGGGCGGTGTGGAATCCACCCATGTTTCAAGGCTTCTCCCATCCTGGTCTTTCACAAGCTGGTTTGTTTTCCCCCTGCTTGGAGACCATCTCCTCAATATGCTTGCTCAGATAATCCCAGACTCAGAAGAAATGCTACTTTCTTATGGGTGTTGCAGATCCTCGAGCCCCGCCTCACACAGCTGTGCATCCTGCAAAATTGCCCTCAGAAGGGCAAGCGGCACATGCTTTGTTTTGGATTTGTTTAGATTTACTTGGCTCCTCCCACAGGCTGTCCTTTTAGAGGCACGGGAATGTCTGGCTTGCTTACAATCTCAGTCCATAGTGGGTGTTCAATTAATGCTTGCTGCAGGAAAGAATGAGCTAGCTATAAGGTCTTTTTACTCTGCATCCTGGAATAAGCTCAATTCTTACATGGAGGAAAGGACAGACCCTCTTCCTTCTATCATTGTGTTTGACGCTTTATTGTACATTTCTAAACCCTCACTTGGGAACATTGAATTCTGCCCTGATTTCATGCAGCCTGACTGTGGAGTCCCTTGATTCTGTTAAATTTCATGTATGGCTGTTCATCACTCTAATGGTACAAGAAGCACTTACTGCCCAAACCTTGATGCTTAGGGTTATTTATTCAGGGCACTTGGGTAACGAGCTGCATTCTGAATAAGCCATAAAGTATAAGAAATGTCAAAATCTGTGAAAGTGCATTTTTTCCCCTCACTGTCAAATGTGTGAATCTAATGTCAGGCACAGAACAGATGCCTGGATGGTAATTATCCCATAATTATGACTCGGAAATCCCATCTGGACAAGATGGAAAAATTGCTTCAGAATTGTCGGCAGGTCCCTCCAGAGGTTGGGAGAGGCCATTAAACCCACACAGGCGGCTCACTTCTGATGTCAGAGACGTGGAAAGATGTCCTGGGTGTTACTGTCATCCTAACTGGAAGGAGGCCCTTGAGGGTTCTTTCTGAAATGAAGCCTCTCTCTTGGGAACAACTCCAGGTAAAGATGAGAGCAGACCACATGCTTGTAACAAGTAAGTCCTAAGTTTGCCTTTCCATAAATCTGCCATATTCCAAGACTCCCGCATCTCAGCAGAGAGCCATACAGTGATGCCCCGGGAAGAGATGGGCTTGGGGTACTGACCACCAATCCCATGAAAGCTAGGAAAAGACAGTGATAGAAGAAGGGATCTTCGTCATGAAAGGACAGAGACAGAACCCTATGGTAGCAGTGGTTCTCAGCCTTCTTAGTGCTGCCACCTTTTAATATAGTTCCTCATGTTGCAGCGACCCCCTAACCATAAGATTATTTTCACTGCTATGAAAGAACTGAAATTTTGCCAATGTTACAAATTATAATGTAAATATTTTCGGAGATACAGGTTTGCCAAAGGGTCCATGACCCACAGGTTGAGAACCACTGCACTATCTACCTACCACACACTTAGCCAGGGGAGACTGTGAAGTCCGTAGCCGTAGCCCCCATAGTGTCTGTGGAACACTGAGAGGTGAATCTAGAGTCAGCAGTGCTCTCCCTTCTAGTTCCTTCTCTCTTTACATGACATATACTGTTGGGAGCCGCCCCCACATTCGCCGTTACAAGATGGCGCTGACATCCTGTGTTCTATGTGGTAAACAAATAATCTGCGCATGTGCCAAGGGTATCTTATGACTACTTGTGCTCTGCCTTCCCCGTGACGTCAACTCGGCCGATGGGCTGCAGCCAATCAGGGAGTGACACGTCCGAGGCGAAGGAGAATGCTCCTTAAGAGGGACGGGGTTTCGTTCTCTCTCTCTCTTGCTTTTCTCTCTCTCTTGCTTTTCTCTCTCTCTTGCTTCTTGCTCTCTTGCTTCTTGCACTCTGTTCCTGAAGATGTAAGAATAAAGCTTTGCCGCAGAAGATTCTGGTCTGTGGTGTTCTTCCTGGCCGGTCGTGAGAACGCGTCTAATAACAATTGGTGCCGAATTCCGGGACGAGAAAAAAAACTCGGGACTGGCGCAAGGAGGATCCCTCATTCCGGAACCAGAACTGCGGATCACGTTTATAAAGGTTCCCGTAACACAGACTGTTGAGAAGGATTCAACTGCCGAATTCAGAACTCATCAGCTGGGGAACGACGGTGATAAAGTGTTCCCATAAAACAGACTGTTGAGAAGGATTCAACTGCCGAATTCAGAACTCATCAGCTGGGGAACGACGGTGATAAAGGTTCCCGTAAAGCAGACTGTTAAGAAGGATTCAACTGTATGAATTCAGAACTTTTCAGCTGGGGAACGAGGTAAGTCTGATCTTGAACTTTCTAAGGAAATTCAAGACAGTCTATCAGAAGTAAAGTGGAAAATGGCTTTACAAGTTATGTTTGGCCTTGAATTTTTTCTAGTGTTAGAAGCCCTTTTGTTCCTTTTCACATGTTATATAGTGGTTAAGATAGGGCTGAAAATTCTAGAGGAAATTCAGGACAAGCTATCAGAAGTAAAGCGGGGAGAGAGAGTAGGAACAAAAAGGAAATATGGTACACAAAATAAGTATACAGGCCTTTCCAAGGGTCTTGAACCCGAGGAAAAGTTAAGGTTAGGTAGGAATACCTGGAGAGAGATTAGAAGAAAAAGAGGAAAAAGGGAAAAGAAGAAAGATCAATTAGCGGAGGTCTCTAGGAGAAGGAGCCTGTGCTCTGAAGAAACAGACTGGGAGAAAAAAGCGGCTCATTATGAAAGAAAAGGATACCAGCCGCCAAGTAAAGTGCTAACTAGTCATTTAAGGAAAAAGCCAAAAGCGGCTGGCGAAGGCCAGTTTGCTAATTGGCCTCAGGGCAATCGGCTACCAGGTGCACTCCCGCCCTATGCGGAGTCCCCGCCCTGCGTAGTGCGTCAGCCCGTAGTGCGTCAGCAATGCGCAGAGAGGCAGTGCGCAGAGAGGCAGTGCGCAGACTCATTCATTCCCCGAGAGGAACAAAGGAAAATACAACAGGCATTTCCAGTCTTTGAAGGAGCCGAGGGTGGGCGTGTCCACGCTCCGGTAGAATATGTGCAGATTAAAGAAATTGCTGAATCGGTTCGTAAATATGGAATTAATGCTAATTTTACCTTGGTGCAGTTAGACAGGCTTGCCAGCATGGCACTAACTCCTGCCGACTGGCAAATGATTGCAAAAGCCGCTCTCCCTAATATGGGCAAATATTTGGAATGGAGATCTCTGTGGCGAGAGGCTGCACAGGCGCAGGCCCGAGCAAACGCTGCTGCTTTAACTCCAGAGCAGAGAGATTGGACTTTTGACTTGTTAACGGGTCAGAGAGCTTATTCTGCTAAACCTGATAAGAGGTATCAATGGAAGGTCTTACCACAGGGAATGTCCAATAGTCCTACAATGTGCCAACTTTATATGCAAGAAGCTCTTTTGCCAGTGAGGGAACAATTCCCCTCTTTAATTTTGCTCCTTTACATGGATGACATCCTCCTGTGCCATAAAGACCTTACCATGCTACAAAAGGCATATCCTTTTCTACTTAAAACTTTAAGTCAGTGGGGTCTACAGATAGCCACAGAAAAGGTCCAAATTTCTGATACAGGACAATTCTTGGGCTCTGTGGTGTCCCCAGATAAGATTGTGCCCCAAGAGGTAGAGATAAGAAGAGATCACCTCCATACCTTAAATGATTTTCAAAAGCTGTTGGGAGATATTAATTGGCTTAGACCTTTTTTAAAGATTCCTTCCGCTGAGTTAAGGCCTTTGTTTAGTATTTTAGAAGGAGATCCTCATATCTCCTCCCCTAGGACTCTTACTCTAGCTGCTAACCAGGCCTTACAAAAGGTGGAAAAGGCCTTACAGAATGCACAATTACAACGTATTGAGGATTCGCAGCCTTTCAGTTTGTGTGTCTTTAAGACAGCACAATTGCCAACTGCAGTTTTGTGGCAGAATGGGCCATTGTTGTGGATCCATCCAAACGTATCCCCAGCTAAAATAATAGATTGGTATCCTGATGCAATTGCACAGCTTGCCCTTAAAGGTCTAAAAGCAGCAATCACCCACTTTGGGCAAAGTCCATATCTTTTAATTGTACCTTATACCGCTGCACAGGTTCAAACCTTGGCAGCCACATCTAATGATTGGGCAGTTTTAGTTACCTCCTTTTCAGGAAAAATAGATAACCATTATCCAAAACATCCAATCTTACAGTTTGCCCAAAATCAATCTGTTGTGTTTCCACAAATAACAGTAAGAAACCCACTTAAAAATGGGATTGTGGTATATACTGATGGATCAAAAACTGGCATAGGTGCCTATGTGGCTAATGGTAAAGTGGTATCCAAACAATATAATGAAAATTCACCGCAAGTGGTAGAATGTTTAGTGGTCTTAGAAGTTTTAAAAACCTTTTTAGAACCCCTTAATATTGTGTCAGATTCCTGTTATGTGGTAAATGCAGTAAATCTTTTAGAAGTGGCTGGAGTGATTAAGCCTTCCAGTAGAGTTGCCAATATTTTTCAGCAGATACAATTAGTTTTGTTATCTAGAAGATCTCCTGTTTATATTACTCATGTTAGAGCCCATTCAGGCCTACCTGGCCCCATGGCTCTGGGAAATGATTTGGCAGATAAGGCCACTAAAGTGGTGGCTGCTGCCCTATCATCCCCGGTAGAGGCTGCAAGAAATTTTCATAATAATTTTCATGTGACGGCTGAAACATTACGCAGTCGTTTCTCCTTGACAAGAAAAGAAGCCCGTGACATTGTTACTCAATGTCAAAGCTGCTGTGAGTTCTTGCCAGTTCCTCATGTGGGAATTAACCCACGCGGTATTCGACCTCTACAGGTCTGGCAAATGGATGTTACACATGTTTCTTCCTTTGGAAAACTTCAATATCTCCATGTGTCCATTGACACATGTTCTGGCATCATGTTTGCCTCTCCGTTAACCGGAGAAAAAGCCTCACATGTGATTCAACATTGTCTTGAGGCATGGAGTGCTTGGGGGAAACCCAGACTCCTTAAGACTGATAATGGACCAGCTTATACGTCCCAAAAATTTCAGCAGTTCTGCCGTCAGATGGACGTAACCCACCTGACTGGACTTCCATACAACCCTCAAGGACAGGGTATTGTTGAGCGTGCGCATCGCACCCTCAAAGCCTATCTTATAAAACAGAAGAGGGGAACTTTTGAGGAGACTGTACCCCGAGCACCAAGAGTGTCGGTGTCTTTGGCACTCTTTACACTCAATTTTTTAAATATTGATGCTCATGGCCATACTGCGGCTGAACGTCATTGTTCAGAGCCAGATAGGCCCAATGAGATGGTTAAATGGAAAAATGTTCTTGATAATAAATGGTATGGCCCGGATCCTATTTTGATAAGATCCAGGGGAGCTATCTGTGTTTTCCCACAGAATGAAAACAACCCATTTTGGATACCAGAAAGACTCACCCGAAAAATCCAGACTGACCAAGGGAATACTAATGTCCCTCGTCTTGGTGATGTCCAGGGCGTCAATAATAAAGAGAGAGCAGCGTTGGGGGATAATGTCGACATTTCCACTCCCAATGACGGTGATGTATAATGCTCAAGTATTCTCCTGCTTTTTACCACTAACTGGGAACTGGGTTTAGCCTTAATTCAGACAGCCTTGGCTCTGTCTGGACAGGTCCAGACGACTGACACCATTAACACTTTGTCAGCCTCAGTGACTACAGTCATAGATGAACAGGCCTCAGCTAATGTCAAGATACAGAGAGGTCTCATGCTGGTTAATCAACTCATAGATCTTGTCCAGATACAACTAGATGTATTATGACAAATAACTCAGCTGGGATGTGAACAAAAGTTTCCGGGATTGTGTGTTATTTCCATTCAGTATGTTAAATTTACTAGGGCAGCTAAATTGTCAAAAAGTCTTTTTCAGTATATGTTACAGAATTGGATGGCTGAATTTGAACAGATCCTTCGGGAATTGAGACTTCAGGTCAACTCCACGCGCTTGGACCTGTCGCTGACCAAAGGATTACCCAATTGGATCTCCTCAGCATTTTCTTTCTTTAAAAAATGGGTGGGATTAATATTATTTGGAGATACACTTTGCTGTGGATTAGTGTTGCTTCTTTGATTGGTCTGTAAGCTTAAGGCCCAAACTAGGAGAGACAAGGTGGTTATTGCCCAGGCGCTTGCAGGACTAGAACATGGAGCTCCCCCTGATATATGATATATCTATGCTTAGGCAATAGGTCGCTGGCCACTCAGCTCTTATATCCCACGAGGCTAGTCTCATTGCACGGGATAGAGTGAGTGTGCTTCAGCAGCCCGAGAGAGTTGCAAGGCTAAGCACTGCAATGGAAAGGCTCTGCGGCATATATGAGCCTATTCTAGGGAGACATGTCATCTTTCATGAAGGTTCAGTGTCCTAGTTCCCTTCCCCCAGGCAAAACGACACGGGAGCAGGTCAGGGTTGCTCTGGGTAAAAGCTTGTGAGCCTAAGAGCTAATCCTGTACATGGCTCCTTTACCTACACACTGGGGATTTGACCTCTATCTCCACTCTCATTAATATGGGTGGCCTATTTGCTCTTATTAAAAGAAAAAGGGGGAGATGTTGGGAGCCGCCCCCACATTCGCCGTTACAAGATGGCGCTGACATCCTGTGTTCTATGTGGTAAACAAATAATCTGCGCATGTGCCAAGGGTATCTTATGACTACTTGTGCTCTGCCTTCCCCGTGACGTCAACTCGGCCGATGGGCTGCAGCCAATCAGGGAGTGACACGTCCGAGGCGAAGGAGAATGCTCCTTAAGAGGGACGGGGTTTCGTTCTCTCTCTCTCTTGCTTTTCTCTCTCTCTTGCTTTTCTCTCTCTCTTGCTTCTTGCTCTCTTGCTTCTTGCACTCTGTTCCTGAAGATGTAAGAATAAAGCTTTGCCGCAGAAGATTCTGGTCTGTGGTGTTCTTCCTGGCCGGTCGTGAGAACGCGTCTAATAACAATATACGACGCCACATTATGTTTAACTCCACTCTGTCTTCAGCAAAGATTCAAACTTAGGGATTCTCTCGCTTAGGTGATTCTATCACCACACCCCGCTAATCATCGCTACGGTGCTATGTGCATTTGCAATGATGTCTTTCCAGGGATGTGGGACATAACTACCCTGATCTTGGTTCTCTGGTCTGCAGAATGGGACCAGAACTGTACTTCCATTAGTGTGACACCTAGGCCCTCTCCCCAGCTCAGGTCACTGGTTTAGCACCTGTTTCCCTCATCCCACACTCCCACCACCTGGATTTCCTTCTCTTCTTGAACATGAGCTCCCTCAGTGCCTTTGTAGCAGTGGCCCCTCTTTCCCTAGTACAACCTCTCCTTCTCTAGATATCCAACACTTGTACAGCAGGATGCTGAGGACCGAAGGAGTGATGTCGTATCCTTGACATCTAAGCTGATACCTGCAGGACTATCCAGAAAACGTAAGAATAGAAGCCCCCAAGTGGGGGAGGTATCCCCACTGCTCTTCTCTTCTCTTCTTCTGCTTCTAGGCAACACAAAGGCCCATCTTAGTAGGACCAAATGCTGTACCATAATTTTGGTCAAGCATCACCGCACAGAGTACCTGTACAAGCACGTTCTCTGTGTTCCCCACATAATTAAAGTCCGCCCTTCTCAGATGCCTGTCTGCTTGTGAAGACAGTATTTCATTTGAGACAGAGCCTAAACTTGAAGCTGTTCCTCGAGGAATGGGCAGATGTAGTAGCTCTTCCTTAAAATGCAGGATCAATTCCATGAACACAAATGATTGTCCACAGCCAGGATGTGGCAAAGCTCTCAGGAGCAATCCCACACAGAGGGACTGCTTGCCAATTCAGCCAAGGAGATAACACTGTTCTCTATTTAAACAAGGAAAACTTCCGGCATATGTAAAGTGCTGAGGTCGTGTAGGAGACACTAAACCCAGGCTCCAGCATGGCCAGTGCTGTACGAAAAGGAGGGAAGACATTGTGTATGGCATGAGGCTGAGTGGGCAGCATATCTACGCTGACAGAGTGTTTTGCCCATGGGGATACTTGGATACAATTTGAGGATTTTGTTCATGAGAATCCCTTTCTCATTAAAAGTCTTCTTAAACTGAAAGCAAATTATTCGAGGGAAATTAAAGGTAGCACATTAGGCTTGGGCCTAGGAGCTAAACCTGGCTTGGTGATGACTCTCCTACTCAGCTTACAGTTTTCCTGACTTCTTTCCTTCTCCCGTCTACCTTCTTGTTCCGACTCCAGATGAAGGCTTTGCCAATCACGAATGCTATCACTGTTGTAGACGAGAGTTTCTAGAATACACACCTTAAAAACTGCTCAACCCTAGCTTCTAGATAGTTTTACATTGTCAATAGTATTGAAAAGATAAGTTTACCATACTTCTTTTGAACTTTTTTTTTTTTTTTTCGTTTTTCGAGACAGGGTTTTTCTGTACAGCCCTGGCTGTCCTGGAACTCACTTAATAGACCAGGCTGGCCTCAAACTCAGAAATCTGCCTGCCTCTGCCTCCCAAGTGCTGGGATTAAAGGCGTGCACCACCTTCCCAGCTCTTTTGAACTATTAAAGTTAAAAGCAAATCTCATTTTCAACAAGAAGTAACGGCACACCCAGATAACCTACACATAGAAGAGAATGAGTTTGAACCTCAGCCACTCTCCATAGACAAAATAAAATCTTGCTTTTCTCAAAGCACATGAACATGAGCTTTTAAGAGAGGTCTTTTGAAAGGCCCTTGGATGCTTGTATCGCTGCAAGTAAACAAAGGTTTTCCTTGCACTGGCTGCTGAGACAGCTGCTTCTGGATACAATGTAACAACATAATGCACCTTCTACATTCTGCCCTGTGTGCCTGCCTGCCTGGCGGCTGCTCAGAGATGCCTGGCTGGGCTGTGGTTTCTCCTCTACGTAAGAATGGAAGAGATCTTCACCTCAGGGCCAGTCATGGTTGTACAGTTTAACATAATGGCTAAAGTGAACCAATTATGTCATCTTTAGATGGAAAACCAGTGTTTGGGTCACAAGTTTTATTTTTATGATGTCACTGTCACTAGGTGTTGAAAACTGGAAAAAGTATGGCTTAATAGATATGAGAATGTCTCATTGTCCATTCTCTATACCGCTGGGGGAATGCCAGAAGGGGAGAGAGGGTGGGTGATGACTAGGGGTTATCTGTGGTACACTGCTTGCCTGACTGAGTTGCAGTTTCAGGCCTGATGTCCATGTTTGGCCAAGAAGACTTCAAGGTGGGTAGAAGGATCTGCTTTACTTCTGGGATGAACTAGAGGGTTTTTTTTTTTTTTTTTTTGATTTATTTACTTATTTTATGTATGTGAGTACACTGTCACTCTCTTCAGACACACCAGAAGAGGGCATCAGATCCCATCACAGATAGTTGTGAGATACCATGTAGTTGCTGGAAATTGAACTTAAGACCTCCGGAAGAATAGTCAGTGCTCTTAACCGCTGAGCCATCTTTCCAGCCAAACTAGAGCCATTTTAAAGATTCTATCTTCCATGACCACACCCTGTTATCCCAGAAACAAAACAAAACAAAACAAAACAAAATTTTGGCATTTTTCCCGTCTTATTGAATATTTGTTTATTTCTTTTGATGTTTTGTTTTCTTCTGAGGTGGGGGGCAGGGAGGGAATATGAGGGAGGTTTGGTGGGTATCTGGGAGAAAACGGTGGGGGGAGATGAAAACATGATCAAAATATTGCATAAAAGCAATTTTAATTAAAAAATTAAAAAGATAAACATAAACAACCCCCCAAACATAGAGAATACTATGGGTTGAATTCAAGTCGTGCTCCCCAAAAGTTTGTGTGCAAATGGGATAGTGCTAATGGGGATAGTGTGGACCCTTAAGGGGTGTGCCCATGGACTGTCCTTTGGTCACTGAAGGCATGCCCTTGAAGGGTGCTGCAAGCCAAAAGAAACCTTTTTTTCCTCTAAGTTAGTTGTCTCTGCTATTATAGTAATATCATATCATATTACAGTCATGCAAAGCTGATAAATACAATGGATTTGACAGACACTGAAAGGATTCTGTTTGCTGCTCCTATCTGTCCACTGAGTCAGTGGATAGGGTAGATATTAAATATTCAGGAATTGATATATTTTTTAAAGTTATGTGAAAATTTTTACATATTTCACTCTTTTACTTTTGAAGCTAAATTTAAGATCTTTTAAGTCTTATGCCTCTTATAAGTTTAGGTAAATGTATTAAAGGCCCTAAATATGTATATTACCTATGTGTAAATGTTTCTTATATATGTATGTACATTCATATATAGAGTAGTTTCATTTAACCAGTTTAATATAAAATGATTATTTAAAAAACCTTTAACATAAGCAGATATTTAAATGAGTCCTGCCTAGTGCACAGTAGGCAAACACCAAATCAACTGAGCTATACCCCATTGGTGCAAGCCTTTGATCCCAGCACTCAGGAGGCAGAGGCAGGCAGATCTCTCTGAGTTTGAGTCTAGCCTGGTCTAAAGAGCGAGTTCCAGGACAGCCCAAGGGCTATACAGAGAAAGCCTGTCTTGAAAAACCAAACCAAACCAAATCAAACCAAACCGTCCTCCCTGGAAAGATAAGAAACTGATTTTAAGAGTTATTTGGAGCACAATTTCTTTTCTTGTGGTTGCCTGGACTTCTAGTTCTTCAAAGAGGAGACCACGAGCAGTTGGGAGTCAGATAAAGGCCATTTTTGTTTTGTTTTGACTTCTTCCTAACGTTGACAAGAGGGAGAGGGAGAGTGAAAGAAACCAGAGCCAACAGGGATCATTGTGAATGCGCTGCAGTTTGTCCATGGAGCGGGGGCCCAGCTGGGCTAAGGCGTGTCGTTACTGCTTTTCTTGCCACGGAAGATCAATGACCAGCACAGAGTCACTAATTGTTTTCTATAGAAGTCAAGTCACATTATCTGCAGCACTTCTGTTTAGAGCAGGGGAAGTCATCTGGAGGCCAGAGACTAAGTAAAGATTGAACTACAGGAGCAGAGGTCCCACATCCATGCATCGTTTTGAAAAATAAACATTGGGCAGGGAGCAGAGCCGATGTCTTTAAATCCCAGCACTTTGGAGGCAGAGACAAGTGGATTTCTATGTGTTGGATGCCAACCTGATCTATGCATAGAGTTTTAGGTCAGCCAGGGCTATATAATGAGACCCTGTCTCCAACAAAAGCTGGGTCAATACTTAATTCTAGTGTCAGTTGGAAAGAGTGCCAAATGATGAGCCTACCCAGGCCTAAGGGAGAGGGGAGGGGAGTGTTTGAAAGCCAATGCAAATTAAGAAGCTCTAGATGTGGGCTCTGGTATGGTCAATATCCCCCACCCCTTGGCTCAAGTATGTGCCTGTCACCCTGGCTGTGCTCTGAGGAAGCTGGCTGCATGAAAGGCAGCATTCCTCCCCACAGGCTCCTATGGTGAATATATTCAGGTGGCATGAAGCTGCCTTTAAACCTCAGGCATGGCATTTGACTAATTAAAACAGGAGAGATAAGCCAGGAATGATGGTGTAGGCTGGTGATTTAGGCACTTAAGAAGCCTAGGCAGGAGGGTTTGGGGTTCAAAGCTAGCTTGGGTTACACAGTAAGACACTGACTAAAAAATATCAAGAATTAGATGTAGGCCAGGGTAGAGCCCTTACCTAGTATGTACAAGGCTCTGGGCTTACTCTCCAGTGCTGAAAAAAAAAGATGAATTATCTAGTTATTTAAAATTAAAGTGCAATTTAGTTGGAAATGTCATTAAGGCTATATTATTATTCTATATCGTCAGACTTATGTGCAATGCTTACTGACCTCTAAACCCTATAAGTTTATGTACATAGGCATCTGAGGTTTCACTTAATGTGACCGTAAGACCCAAAGCCGTCTGAATTGTCCCTGAGCAGTGGCATGGCCAAGCACTTTCTGGGAAACCCAGATGCTACAATTCTAGGCCGCCTTTGAGAATGAATCTAATGCGATTTGAAGCAAAATGTGTTTGCTCTAATAAGAAATAAGAAAGGGCATCACGTGAAATCTCCATACAGTGTATCTCAGCTGCCTAAGACAAACTAGAAGGAGAAAATAAGCCAAAATGCCAACAGTGGTCTTTTCCGGGCTATGCTGTGGATAATTTAAATTTCATCCTCTGGAGCTGCAGTGTCCCACAGGCAGCTTTAAGATCCATGTGGCTGTATAAACTTAAAATAATTCAGATGGAATAAAATTGGGAAAAAAATTCTTTATTTGCACCAGCCTCCCACCAAGTGCCTCTGTGTCACACATGGCTAGGCTGGTGCATTGCCAGCGCTGCGCTGCAGAAGGGTCTGCTGTGAGCTCCTGTAAGTCACATGCACTGCTCATTCTGAGAAGATAAAGCAAGTGTGCAAGGAAATAAAGGTTCAGGGGAACCAGTCATAGACAAACTCCAGGAGGCGTCTTCAGCATCTGCAGACCTTGCTTGCATTTTCAGGAAGTGACAAGCCAGACTTAGTGAGTTTCAATACAGACAACATTACTGCTCCCAGCCTGACAACAAGAGTGATGTTAAGAGAGGCCCTGGGTCACTCAGAAAAGATGCAGGGAGGGATGGGGTGGGGGTGGGGGTGGGAGGTGGGAGGTGGGAGGAAACCTGTTCCAGGTGGTGGCTGTTAGTTTCTTCTCTCCTTCCTAGACAGACAGCTAAACAAATGAATGAGACCCTTCCTGAAGTTGGTGGGCAAATAAGATTTATCTGGACAAAGGGATGGGGACTGACCTGACATTGGCCATCTCTGTACACTGTTTGCTGTAACCTTTCTTTCTCTACACTGGAGAAGGTCTCAAAGGTAGCAGAGTCTCATGATGGAATTTGCCACACCCCTAGAGATTCCTTTTAGAAATATTCATAGGAGCTATCAGAGTGGGATTGCCTGCTATGGAATTTTAGTAGGAAATTAGCCATTGTGGGGCTACCCCAGTGAGGTTTTTGAATTGTCTGCAGTATATTAATAGTACCCAGAGATACTACTCTAACAAATAGAAGAGTAACTTGACCTGGGTAGCAGGTGTTAACACATCAGGCCTCCCAGGAAGCCTCAGCCAATGCCTGTTCTTGGAATGCTTCTGGTCGATGGTGTTTTGTTCACGAGAAATAAAGGGGCATCTGGGCAATGAGGTCTACTCATTCCAGTTGTTCTCAGGGTGGAAATGTACCTGCCTCGCCAGCCCTCCTTACGCTGCTGATTCCAGGGCACTTCCCTGCATAAGACAACTCGTACATGTCCCTGCAGGTCACTGCTAGCAAGAAAGTAGGGCCTGTGCCTCCTGGTAGAGAAAAAAACCTGGAAGCCTGCACCAGAGCTCTCTGGACACTGGCTGTACTTCATTTGCCTGTTGCTTTTATTCTCCATATCCTTTGTTGTAATATATCTTAGCTGGGAGTATAATCTGTTCTTGGTTTTGTCAGTATTCTGGTAGATCAATCAGACTTAAAGATGTTCACGGACACCTGACGGTATCTCTCATATAAGATTTTTCTTCAGGAATATAGAGGAAAAGAAACACTCAAAATAAGCATGCCTTCTGTTTGGTCCTCATGTATTTACTGGCATCTGCCAGTATTCTGGCTTATGCATCAAATGCTTGTGAATACAGTTAGGTCAATCATAGGAGCTGACTGACAGCAATCTTCCTCACCGACCTGCAGAATTTAGGAATGCTGTTTGGAATCCATATTCATATTCATATTCTCTCTCTCTCCGCCCCATGCAGTCAGATATACTAAATATATTATAGATATACTACAAAACAAATAGACTAGATGTGGCCCATGCTGGTACACTGACTGGTTCTATATAGTTCATGAATTAAGATGATTTTTCATTTTTAAATGGTTGAAAAGAAAGAAACATAATATATCATGGCACGAAAATATAAGCATTCAAATTTCAGTTTCTAAAAAGTTCTGTGGCTACTTTTCTGCTACATCAGCAGAGTTAGTAGCTCTGTTAGTGACAGAGACCATCTTTCTTTCCACACCAGCCTATACTTAAGTCTTGTTTGAGACAGAAAGTTTGCTGACCTCTGCTCTAGAGTCTTGCATGTCTCGACATGTGTAACTTTGCAAAATATGTACAAGAAGAATCTGCTTCCCCCACAACATTAGTATTTCCACATCTCCTTTACCGGGGACAACAGCTCCTTGGCCAAGGCCACTTGAAACCCAGTCTGTATAGCCTGAATTTAGGGAGACATTATAAAGGAGAACACTCACATAGGATCCGTAGTCTACAGCCAGAGTCTGCAGAGCCCAGGGAAGACCGAGCCCAATCAAGATGTCAAAGACGTTGCTCCCAATGGAATTGGACACAGCCATATCCCCCATCCCTGCAAGGACAAAGAGTATTAGTGAGGAAGTGGGTCTTGGCAGGAGGGGCCCACACTGGACTCTCCTGAGTCTGGCAGCCCATAATAGTTTTGCAGGACCGTGTACTTGATTTTCTCTTAGCCCATCACTGATACAACATATATATATATATATATATATATATATATATATATATAACAGATTATCATCTAAATAACCCACATTCTACTGATCCCCAACTTCACTTTAGATAGGATGACAGGGTAAGTGATCAAAAAAAAAGTATCCACATTTGTTTCCAAGAATACTGGAAGATCGAGCCACCCTTCCAGCAGGAGGAAACCCCATAGCATACACATGGCTCCAAACTTCCCAACTTATACACTAGAACACTGTTTTCATCTGTCCTAGGGTGAGTTCACTGCTTAAGAATTGAACAACACAAAGATAATGCCACCAAGTAGAATTTCCAGGGGAACCTATGGGTCACTGTGCTAAATTTTGTTGCTCCCATTGTTAAAAGCAAATGCCTTCCAGCATCCACCAGGCACATGAACGAGAGTCAGTGCTGGGAACGATGTAGTGTCTGGCTGGTCAGGTAAGCTTTTGGTTTTGAAATGGGGAAGCACCTATTATGTGCTGACAACTGTCATTTTGGAGTTGCTATATTATGAGTGAGCTTAATTATGGGATGGTGGTAGTGGTGTCTGTCTTTTCTAAGCCTCAGTTTCCTTACCCATGAAATGAAAGCACAATTGTCTCTACCTCTTGGAGTTGTTGAGTGAATTAAGTGTTTCACTTAAAGGGTTTCACTCAGTCAAGGTTAGCTAGTTTTTTTTCTTTCCTTTTTTTTTTTTTTTGCTATATTTATTGCTATTTTAAAATTAATGGATGATAATATGATATGACCTGAAGGGTCTATTAGTGCCTGGGCAAGCATCTGTACCTTACAAGGAGATACTTTCTGCCTCTTTTCCTTATTCCTCTGACCTCAGGAATTCTTCTGGCCAACTTGACACAGAGATGTCCATCCCCCATCTCTCCTAAGCAGGCTCTGCTGCCCCCTTAGATGCAGCCCTCACTGGGGAGGGATTCCTTCCTTCACTCCCTCCCTATCCCCAGCATCCTTGGAGATCCCACCTTGTCTGGCTACAATGAGGCTGGCCATGCAGTCTGGCACGCTGGTTCCGGCAGCCAGGAAGGTGATCCCCATGATGACATCAGGGATCCCTAGTGTGTAGCCGATGATGGTAACCTTGGAGGAAGCAGGAAGAGGCAGTGAGCCGAGGGACACTATAAGCCTCTGATCAAGATGCTGAAAAGTCTTTAATTTGGGCCATCTTGGGGGTGGGGGTGGGGCAGTGTCTTTTCTGGATTTAACACAGGATGGCATGAACATCTGAACATTGTGTGGAAGAGAGCTGGACTGCAGGTCTTAGGCAGATGCTTTGACAGAACCTGGACTTTAAGTGGAAGGTTAGTCTATTGTTTGGTCCTTTCTGGAGATACTTGCACATTGGAAAACTAGATTCACAGGGCTAAGACAACATTGAAACAAAATATTTGAACTCAAGATGGCCTTGAATAATCCAGGAGTGTGGGCAGTATGCTCACACATCTGCGATGGGAATTGACAAGTCCTGGAAAGGGGATGGCTTCACACCTGGTCTTGCCGAGGAGATCATGACAAGCTCTTTCTATCCTCACCCGCTGGGAGCTGGGGTGATAGCTGATTTTGCTTGTCAACTTGACACACTTGGAAAATGGAATCTCAGTTGAGAAACTTGCCTCCATGAGATTGGCATGTGGGGACATTTTCTTGATTGATAATTAATGTAGGAGGGTCCTGTCCACTGTGGGCGGTACTATATCCCTAGTAGGTGGGCCCAGGATGTATAAGGAAAGTAGCTAAATGCAGGCTTGGAAGCAAGGCAATAAGCAGCATTCTTCCATGGTTCCAGCCTACAAGTCCTGCTGTGAATTTCTACATGACTTCCCTTGGAGATAAACTGTGGTCTGGAAATAAAAGATGAAATAAATGCTTTCCTCCCCAAGTTGATTTTAGTCATGGTGTTTATCACAGTGATAGAAATAGAACACTTGGTAACCCTCGTTGTCAATGTCAACTTCTTCACCATAATTGCTGCTTCCCCCTCACCCCCAACTTTTTGTACTTAGGCAGTGGACTAAATGTTCAGTTTTAACTTTCTTAATTCTCACAACTATTCAGTCTGAATGCTCTGCTATTCCCATTTCTCAGATGAGGAAACTGAGGAACAGAGAGGTATCTGCCCAAGTCTCATGGTGCTGGTAAGTGGCAGGGAGGGTTCTGTTACAGACAGGTGGGTTCCTCTGCAAGGCAGCCTCTCAGTTTACACGGGGGATGGGTTGCAAAGCATGGGCTACCATCAACTGAGACACTGCTCAGTGACGCAGATGACCTCATGGTTGTCCCCAAATTTCAAGAGAGGAAGACCGAGTAACAGGGAGCTGGCAAGAGAGGTGGTGAAAGGGTTAGGACCCATTGTCAAGCAGGTAGAAAAGGAGACCTGTCCTTTGTATGTGGGCTTAAGGAAATGGGTCTTGCAACACCTGGATCTCTTAGGTCATCCTAGGGTGCCACAGGGGCATTCATACTTTCTATAAAATCTTGAGAATATGCAAACCACAGGTCACAGGGAGTCCACCCTTCTTACAACACTCCTGGGCTGGTGGTGTGTGTGTGTGTGTACGCATGCGAGTTCAGTCCATTCCGATACAAACCAGAAAAGATTCATTTTCATTCAGTGCTCAGCACAGGGTGGCCTCGGGCTTCTGACATCTGTCTCCAGGGAGGAAAGGAGGATGCTGCAACACATATTTCTCTGTTGCTGTTCTCAAGAGTCTTTGTAAAACAAAGCTGCGAAAGCCTAGCCAAGTTTTAGGTGCCTCAG
This sequence comes from Mus musculus, assembly GCF_000001635.26. Taxonomy (NCBI): domain Eukaryota; kingdom Metazoa; phylum Chordata; class Mammalia; order Rodentia; family Muridae; genus Mus; species Mus musculus. The sequence goes on along the minus strand of NC_000068.7, from coordinate 145,614,920 downwards.
AAGTGTGGCCTGGCTCGGCGGGGATTGGCCCACTGCTCTCTTACGTTTTTAGGAAGCTGAAGGTCCAGCCTAGGGTTCTGGGGGGAACTGATGGGCTCAGGAAGCCCTGGCCCGGCCCCTGGCATCTCCTTAGGTTGTCACTCACTATCAGAAATGGAATCCAGGTTAGTTCTCTCCAGACTTCAGACTTTCAGGGTCGGGGACAGCAATCCTGTCTCCCAAACCTGGGTTGGGAGTGATACTCTGCAAAATTGTCAATGAGCAAGAAGGCCCTGGTTCCAATACTTCCAGTTTTAAAACTGCATTTGCCCATGAGGTTGAGGCTGAGGCGAGGGGTAGCTGTGACTTTGTCCTGTCAGCCTTACAACTTTCCCATTACCTCCAAAATAACCTTACAGAAGTACTTTTTTCTTTTTGAGCTTTAAGTTGAATATAAATTCCTGAGTTCATATTGCGCTTCTGTCTAACACCCAAGTGAGGTTAATTTGGATTTGCATAATTTGTCATGGCTTTTAATTTCTGCCCAGCTCCAAGTCTAATGGATTAGGTTTGCTCCCCAGCTAAAGAATATATAAATGAACTGTCCGCGTTTCCAAAAATGACTTTGGGGCAGAACGCTTTTGAGGCCCTGTAACCTCATTGGATTAATCATTGGATTGTTATTTTAGCTTGGAAGGGACCCTTGAGCAGTCACCTGGTGCAACATGTCCTTTGCCTGTGACTCTGCTGCTGTTCCCTTCATGAGAGCTGGGGAATTTCTTCTCCTACCTAGAGATGCTGGGCTTGGCCACAGTGCGTGGAAAAGAAGCCGCAGTCTGGGAGGTCGGTTCCAGTGAAGACTCTGGGAGACACCTCCGGTTTCCACTTACCCATCTCAGGGTAGCACCAGCCCAAAGGAGGCTGAGTCAACACCACAGAGCAGATGCGACCCTAGCCCCTCTGCCTGCTGCTCATTACCAAAGGGATTACAATCCTGGAACTGGAGCAGAGCTGCAGAGCTGGCCACAGTCAAGCTTAATTAAATCAAGTCGCCCTCAGGGTGAGTGGGCAGAATGAACGCTTGTGATTTTTAAAGCGCCAAGCTAAGGTGTGGGTTGTTCTGTAACTGACTGTAGCGCTAACTGGCTGATGTGGTTCTATCAGGTGTGACTCCAACTCTTGTTCATCTCTGGCTCAGTGTGCTTTCTCTCTAGAGAGACCCAGCACCGCCCAGGGCCCCTCACACACTCACCATCCACACCATCATGTAGGAGAAGGCTGCGATCCATAGCGTAGAGGAAGCGAATGTCACCATAAACCACTTCTCCCAGTGGGGTTTGTTACAGTTGGGGACAGTGAAGTACAAGACAAAGCTCAGTGGCCAGGTGAAAGCCCATTTCACAGTTTCCAGTTTGCCAGCTTCGAGGAGGAGGTGAACAGAAAAAGAAAGGGAAAGAAAAATTAGCTTTATTTCTTTGCTTCGGCAGCCTTCACACTGCTCTCTCCAGAACTGGGACTCATCATATATCTCTTTTCATAGAATGCTTAAATGGTTTCCTACCGACACCCAAGCCTGATACACAAAACCTAACGGAAAAAGAAGCCCACCTGCATGTTAGCTCTGGTAAATAACTGAGCCACTTCATGGATAACTGGCCTGGAGGAGACAGGTGGGGAAAGATGAGGAAGGCACTCACAACACAGTGGTGTGTGTGTGTTGGCGTGTAGGTGTGGGGAGCTGGGAAGGCTACCATTTTGTATCTCTTCTTCATTGTCCCCTAGGCGCAGCGCCACCTAATGGAAGCTCTTAGCATTGCATCATAAGCTGATGAGGGTTCACAAAAGAGCGCTCATATACTTAAAAGGTTAAAGGACAAGGTAGCCCGATCTGTCAGTGATGCCTGCCTCTACCGTCCCGGGTTGTCTGAATACTTTCATGCCAGAAACACCCAGAAATGCTCACATTGTTGACTATCGTGCAAATGACATCAGATTTGACAAATATATTAACTCAAATCCTTTAGTTTTCAACTGCTTATTGGCCCGTGGAAGGAAATACATAGGAAAGACACACGTGTGATATCCATGTCAACTGAGGTACAAAACATCCTTATCTTCCAGAACATTCTCTGTGCCTCTTTGTAGTCAGCCTTCACCCTGACCACCACAGATCAGCTTTTGTTCTTCCCCATCTTCAAAGGAATGAAATCATAGTGACCTTTCCTTTCGCTTACCAGATGTTTGCTTTGAGATTGATTAAAGTGCCATTAGTTTATCCCTTTAATTGCTGGCAAGATGCTGACTTTGCGTCTCCATTCTCCTGGGGCTGAGCATTGGGTAGCGGCCAGTTGTAGATCATAATAATTAGAGCGCCTGTCAATGCCCTTGTACGGGTCTTCTGGGGAGCATGGCTTTGGTTTGGCTGGAGACCTAGCGGGAAACTGCTGAGCCATGAGGTAGGTGTTTACTTTTTACTTTTTTTAAGGAACTAAAAATAGTTTTCAATTGAGAAAATGTAGGCTAAGTCTGTGGGGGCATTTTTCTGATTGATTATTGCTGTGGGAGGGTCCAGCGGACTGCCTGCAGTGCCACCCTGGGACAGGCGATACTGAGGTGTATAGGGAAGTAGTCTAGACAAGCCATGGGACAACGCAGTAAGGAATGATGCCACCCCCCCCCCCCCCAGTTCCTCTGCTTTCAGGTTCCTGCCCTGATTGAGTTTCTGCTTTGGTTTCTCTTAATGATGGATTCTGATTGGGACACGGAAGCCAGATAAAAACCCTTCTGCCCCAAGTTGGTTTTGATTCCAGTTTTATCACAGTGATAGAAACCAGACTTAGCACAGTTACTCCAACTCAACACACATTATTTTTATTACTTGTGAACCATGTAATAGTGAGACAGATGTGGGTCTCCCCTCTCCCTGGTGGCATCAGGCAGGTCTCAAACCTTGTTAAAGACCTATTAAGATGACTCTCAGTGTCCACGAAGCTCCCACTGTAAACTGTCTTTCTAGGGTGCATATTCCTGTACATAAGCAAAGACAGGAGATGGGGCAAGACGATGCCCACCGGAGCTACCAAACTCTCTGTGCTGCCCTGGCCGCCTTGGGCCCTCAGGGCCGGCAGCAGGCTCTATCAGTTATTCCGACAAACCAGACACCTTGAGAGAACTTACACAGTGATCACAGCCGATTGCTTCAGCTCCTGAAGAGACCGCCGTAATAGGGCTATTTTAATAGTTTGTACAGACGTTTTGCTATTATAAACCTCCCTGAACTTCAGATGATAATGTGGCCATTTCTACCCAGGCAAAGGGGCTGCTGTGACTGGCACCAACACAATCCCGTATAATTGCATGCAAGTTGGGCTGTGTTTGGTGCAACCACCTCCATTTGCATGTGAGGTAGGCTGGGATTATCCTCTGGCTGTATAAACAGATGCTATGACTCAGTGAGTTGGCTGGAAGATACCCTCCTATGTGTCCTCTCCTGGTATTTTAACATTAGGCTCAGCGAACTGCTTCTCTTAAGGGGTCTTTTCTTGCCTATATCGTGGGCTGAGCTGACGACAGGATGTGGGAGACCACAGAGCTCTAGTGGGAGGGGCATTGGTAGTGGAGCAGTCAGCAGGGCAAGAGGCTTCTGGACAGCGAAAGAAGAGGTAGCTAAAGAATCTGAGAGAACAGGGACCATGGGGCATAGTGGGGGTAGGGAAAATGAGATCTGGGGTTGATGAAGGGTAGGAAGCTGGAAAGAGCCAGAGAAGAGAAACTCAAGGCCTCGGTTGCAGAAGAGTCCCAGTAATCTGTGAAGCCCTTAGGGCGACGAGTCTCAGACACCCAGGCTGGGGAACTGTAATGGTGGCAGCTGCTGAGGGCTGAGAAATCCTGATACTGAGGCCTGCATAACAAGGCAGCAACACTAGAGGGCGCTACTTGCAACTGCTTCCACCTGCCTGGCGTTGCTGGTCGCTGCTGCAAAGCACTACAGAGATACAAGAGCAGCCAAAGACTAGCACCGAAGATCTTCTCCAGGTCTACCACGATTCATAGTCAGGAAGAGCAAAAGGGCTCCAGCCAGCTGATTGGTAAACATTAGGATAGGAGCAACCTGTTGGCAACTTCGTAAAAGTCTGGTCAAAGTCTGGTAAGTTATTCTTGATTCTTTGCCTTCATCCTCCAGCCCAAACTTGACACTTGCCCAGGGCATTCCTCCATGGCCAATTCCCTGCCAGGTGGCCTGGTTTCATAAGGGGACCCCCATATTAATGCCTACCTGACCTTGATCTGTTTGCTCTTGCTGGCAAAGAGAGTTTTAAGAACAAAACTAGAACATTCCCTTGCTGTCTCCCATCTTTAGAGTAACTCCACACCTCTATACCATGACCAATGAAGCCTGTCCTGATTTGGCCCCTGCTCTGACCCCCCATCCACCCATTTTTTTCAGACATCTTAAGCATTCTTCTGCCTCAAGTATGCTAAAAATATTAATACTAGTAATGAAATATTAATAATATGACAATTCAAAGTATAATCAGAAATAAAAAAAATTAGTTTTAAGAATCTAAGTGGCAGAGACTGAAGGAAAGGCCATCCAGAGACTGCCCCACCTGGGGATCCATCCCATATACAACCACCAAACCTGGATCCTATTGTGGATGCCAGGAAGTGCTTGTTGATGTGAGCCTGATATAGCTGTCTCCTGAAAGGCTCTACCAGAGCCTGACAAAGACAGAGGCAGATGCTCACAGCCAACCACTGGACTGAGTGCAGGGTCCCTGATGGAGGAGTTGGAGAAGGTACTGAAGGAGTTGAGGGGGTTTGCAGCCCCATGGGGGAGCTACAGTGTCAACTGGCCAGAACACCAGGAACTCCCAGGGAGTGGACCACCAACCAATGAGTACACATGGAAGGACCATGGCTCTGGCTGCGTATGTGGCAGAGTATGACCTTGTTGGACATCAGTGGGAGAAGTGGCCCTTGGGCCTGAGGGGGTTCGATACCCCAGTGTAGGGGAATGCCAGGGTGGGAAGGTGGGAGTGGGTGGGTGGGGGAGCACCCTCATAGAGGCATGGGAAGGGAGGTTGGGATATGGGGTTTCTGAAGGGGAGACCTGGAAAGGGGAAAACATTTGAAATGTAAATAAAGAAAATATCCAAAAAAAAAGTCGATTCTAAAAAAAAAAAAAGAATCTAAGTATAGTTAATTAATAAAGACAAAATATTACTAAGAAAGAGGTTCTTTTCTATTGGGTGCTGCGCATCTCGTTGGACTTAACATGGTGAAGGGGCAATGAGACCCTAGAGCCTGGCTAGATTGCTCATCAAGATGGCACCTGTACAGGTTATTTCACAATGATGGCCTTCAAGGGTTACAGGATTCAGAATAAGGCTGGGTCTTTGAGTTCCATGTGAGCCCTTCAGTTGGGCATCGTGGCTTTACCTGCCTGGAGTTCTGGGGGGAATCCCCTTGCTGGAATTACCTCAGGGGGTATAGCAAGAGTGAGCACGAGAGAGAGAGGGGGGGGATGATTTAAGATAGACTCCCAATCAAGGGTTACAAAGAACCAAGTGAATTGGAAAAGAATGACCTCAACTTGGATCTCTAATATTCCTCAGAGTCTAAAACTGAGAAGGAAAATGAGGTCATGACACAGGACTCTGAGAATGCAGGAGGACGGGATTGATTAAATAAGGCTGTGCACAGTGTGAGCTTGTGCCAGCTAGGGCCAAGTCCCCCTCAGCAAGTCTCAGCTGCTTCGGTTTGGCACTGGATTAGGAAGCCAGTCTCACCGCCATGAAATTGTACAGTCACAGTTTACATTCTTGTTCCTTAGTAACATCAACCCTCAAGGTGGAACTACAAAGAGTAGTGTCTAAAGTATGACTCTAACACAAGGTAACATTGAATTTCTCGAGCAAAGCAAGCAACACAGAAAGGGGCTTTGAAAACGACTTTGAGGAGTGAAGAAGGCTGGTGCACTGCATTTCAGCGTTGATGTCTATTTCTGGTCGGGGTGGGCTGTTTCTTCTCCAAGTGAGCAGCACCTCTGGGTGTTTTCTATATTTTGTTCTGAACAGACCCCCAGGGGGTGCGTTTATCTGTTCACTTAGCGCATATAGCATATGTGTTGGGTGCAGTCTAAGTCATTTTGTGCCAGGCTAGGGCACAGTTGTGAAATAAGAATCGTGATTCCTTTCTGTGGCCGTCATATACTTATGAAGTTGGCGAAGGGAGGCACAGCAGGATGGCAGTGTCAGGGTCCTTTCAAAAGAGTTGTCTTGGAGTTCTTTGGAGGGGAAAAGTAATTGTGCAATATTTCAGACCTACAGCTAACCATTCACATTTGTTCTCATTGCATAGAAAGCAAAAACACACATTCACAATAGAAAAAAAAAATCCATCTAGCAAAATACAATTTTATTTTGGTGGATTTCCTTCCTGTGTGTATGTGTGTTTATGAAAATGTGTTTACCTACAAACAAATCTCTGTTTGCAAGTAGTAATGGTTTCTTCACTCAAGAATATGTGTACTTATATGTAGGTATATAGATATATGCGCTATGCATATATATACATGTATATATGTGTTTGTATATATATTATATATAATGCACAAGTATTTAATGCATACATAAACTATATGCATCTATAAAGTTATATTAAAGCAAGTGTAGTGTATATACACATGATGGTCTTAGTGACTATGAAACAGGCATTGAGGATATACATCCCAAATTGCTGTACAGAAGGAGGGGCAGAGCAAGATAAAGTGAGAATGGGGCTCGATTTCAGAGTGGAGGTTGATTTCAAACCTATGAACTATTTCTGTAATTTCCCATTTAATATTTTCAGACTGTGGATGGTGGCTGCGGTTGACCGCAATTAACCTTGAATGAGCAGAAACCACAGAACGTGAAACCACAGATGGGGGGCACATTTTTTTTTTCCTATGGAGGTAATCTACTAACAAGTAGTAATTTAACTTTGGCAGGTATACAGGAATCTGGATGGGTATTTCTTTAATTAGATTTGATAAGTGCCCATCGTGACTCCTGTTTTAGGGAAGGAATGGAGGATCAGGAATAGGTCTGGTCTGAATTGTACTTGTTGCCTGCCCCTCCCCCTAGATATAGAGAACAAGAAGCTCTGCAAGGCCTTGCATCCAAAAACAGCACAGGCTGGGAACTCCAATGGCAAATGCCACTACATGAGTTTTCAGGTTGATCATCCTGCACTCGCTCAGGCAGCTCTCACGCAAGCTCCATCAGCCCAGGGGAACTGCACACACTAGGCAAGACTTAAAAAGCCGTGACTGTGAATTGGACCAGTGCAGTCTTCATGAAACCAGCCAAAATGTTCTGAAGGTCTAGCAAGGACACAGAATACTTTGGGCTTGGCCCTCTTGTTCTGTTAATGGGTGGGGGTGAGATACATGGTTATGGGAACATTAAACATACAGGCCAAGGTCCTGAAAGCTCTTACATGTCTTGCCTCTTCCCTTCCAGCACATCAGGGAACATCCCTAGCCAGGCCTAGCAGGTAAGGCCCCAAGGACCAGCTTCTGCATGGCTCTGTGTCTCCTGTGGATGCTGCTGTGTAAGGAGCAGGATGTGAAAGATGCAGGTATTGAACAGAGGGAAAGGGTGGGGGAGTGTGAGCACAGGAACCTGGGAGGTGTCCCCCAGAGCCATCTTGCACTGGGTGTTTCCAGCCTAGAAGAAACCCCAGTGAGGTGGCTCTGCCTGTGGGCACCACACTGCCTGTTACCGTGGGTCATGTGCATATCTACCTGAGAACATAAGATCCTGGAGCGTGGCTAAGAGGCTAAGGGAGGACCTTCATCCTCCAAATGCGCTTGGTAAAAGTGCTCACATTTCAATTCCTGGCCATGTGCCCACATCTTTAAACCTTTCACAGCAGAGCCCTGCCCACGGTAGACACTTCATACAATTGTGTTTCTGCTTATCGAGAGGCCCTTTTGTAATTGAATACTAAAGCTAGCCAAGTGAAGAGCATCTATCTGTGATCCTCAGAAATCTCCCTTCCAAATCCCAAAACAAGGACGTCTTACAGGGGGGGTCGAACGGCGTGTAGGGGCCTTCATCATCATCTTCATCCTCCTCCTCCTCTTCATCATTCTCGTTATTCTCATTGTCTTCATTCTCGTTCTCTGTCTCATTGTCAGTCTCAGCAACTATGTCGTCCCTCCGGGTTCCGTTCACACCCCTGTCTGGGGCACTGCTGGGCCCTGTTCCGTTCTCCACTGTGTGCTTAATTGGGATTTTGATGGCCACTTCAGATTCCCCATTGGTATAGGCCCTGCTGTTTATCAGTCTTTGTCTCTAAAAATAGAAAGCGATCTGTCAGTATAGTCAGAGGGATGGAAATTACCCACGCCAAAACACAACCAGGTATGTCTTCCCCAGCACCGACAAAGAGGAGCGTCCAGAAGACTCCAAAGGGCTAGGGGGTTTCTCAAAGCAGTAACACATTTGCAGGGGCTGGTCTGGAGCTGCTATGTATTCAAATGCTAAGTACTAGCCCCCAAGATCTGGTTGCACCCTCCTCCTCTCAAGGGGATCCTCACGGACACCAGCTTTTGTTGTGTAAACCTACCCCCCTCCCTGATTGGCTAATAAAGATGCCTACAGCCTGCTCTGAGTAGAAGATGGGGAGGAGGAGTGAAGGTTTGAGGGCTTGGGCTCTCAGGCAGGGACCACTAGGAGAATGAAGAGGAAGGAGGAGGAAGTGGCCATGAGGTAGTTTGGATTGTGGGTACATGGCCCTGAGGGCTGACCTGATGGAGTGGGAGCGGCCCAGGTGGAACATTGGGGAATCACTACATGGAAGAAGATAAAACAGCATAGAGGGCTGATATCTGCTCAGCTCTAGTGTTCTACAGCTTTTTATAAATACAAAGGTTTCTGTGCCTTTTATCTGGGAACAATATGGTCTGAAGTGGGGGTAGAAACCCTTAAATTGTGTTGGAAGCTACATATGCCATTACAAGGTGGTGCTGGCTACCGCTGGCCACCACGTATAAGTCTGGGTAAACAACCAATGTGTACATATGCAGTAAAGTTTTTCACCAAGTCACTGCCTGGCCCCGGGCATGATAATGAGGCTCTGCAAGGTACTGAGAGAGAATAACCAATCAGATGAGAGACATGCAAATGAGGTAGAATGCATAACCAATCCAGGTGTGAGACACGCCTCTCCTAGGCCTATATAAGCAGCACCAGTTCTGGGCTCGGGGTCTTCTTGCCTATGCAGTAAATGCTCTCCCAATAAACGTGTTGCAGAAGGATCCTGTTGTGGCGTCTGCTTTGCTGGCGAGTTGGGCGCTCACAAAATCACTATTTAAAGACAACAAGGGGGTGTAGCAACCGCCACGATGATACTAACCACAACACAGCTTTAGATGATTTCCCTTTGGGAAGGGACATTAACCTTCTATGATCCACTGGAACTTTTCAAATTCTCTTTGGGAAAATTTCTACCTCTGGGGTGTGAAGTGTTTTGATATCTGTGTACCATGACATTCTTTTTTCTCCAGACTGTGGAAACCCTTGTTCTATATTCAAGAAAGCTACAGCCCTTGCTTGGACTACTGTGTTAATGAGGCTGCCACTCCAGGGAAAGGCAAGAGCCCGGGCTTGTTTCAAACTATGGTAACTTTTATTTAAGGACTTTGATACAAGTTTATGAGGAGATTTATTCAAGTGGAAGAAAACAGGTCAGGGCTGGGGACACAGCTTAGCTGGTAGAGTACTTATCTAGCAAAAATGAGATGCTTGGGACTCTACAAACTGAGAAGGTAGCATAGGCTTGCAGTCCCAGCACTCAGAAGTCCAAGATACTCATTGGCTACGTAGAAAGCTTGAGGCCAGCCTGAGCTATGTGAGACCCTGTCTCAAAAAAAGGTCAGTACAGGGGACTAAGCTGTGTCCCTCAAAATGCAGTGGGGGGGGGGGTGGATGGGGAACAGATGGTTCAGAGGGCAAAGATGCAGGGTAAGGGCTGAGGGATAGACTTATGTTAAACTTATGTTAAACTCTCAGGTGCTGCATCTTTTAAATCAGGAAGTCTTGTCTCCCCTTCCCCTTCCCCTTCCCCTTCCCCTTCCCCTTCCCCTTCCCCTTCCCCTTCCCCTTCCCCTTCCCCTTCCCCTTCCCCTTCCCCTTCCCCTTCCCCTCCCCTCCCCCTCCCCCTCCCCCTCCCCCTTCCCCTTCCCTCCCCTCCCCTCTCCTCCTCCTCTTCTTTCCCCCTCCCCGCACCACTAGCCCCTCCCCGCACCACTAGCCCCCCTCCCTCCTTCCCATCCCCTCCCATAATCCACTATGCTTTCCCAGATACCTCATTGATTAACATGCGACTGGCCATGGAGAGGCGGGTCTTGGGAGGAAAGTGGCTTGTGATCATAATTCGAAGGCCAGCCTCAGAGAAAGAAAGCTGGTGTGGGTAGGCAGACAGCAGCTCATCCACCATGATCACGGACGCTTTGCGGTGGAAATTGGCTAGGGAAACGTGAAAGAGAACGTACGGTGGCATGGAGCCCAGGAGAGAGGCACACATCCCTTCCTCTTCCTTTTGCTTCTCCCTTACCTTACTCCTTCATATCTTTGCATCTGTTCATCCATCTGTCCATTGGTCCATCCATCCATCTGTATGTCCATCCATCCATCGCTCACTTACTTCCCTTTCCTTTTCTTTCTTTCCCTCTCCCTTTCCCTTCCCATCATCCTTTTCCTCCCTCTTTTCTTTCCATCCTTCTATCCATCCATAGAAGGTTGTGAAGATCAAAATTCGCGGTCATACTTGAGTCATGGGTCGTGTTTAATAATTCATCTGAAATGACTTGGGATTATTCAAACACCACTCATCAATTTGGCAAGCACGAGAAGGGTAAGAGAATTCCTCCTTGGCCTCAAAGAGTTGTTTTCCCACCGCTAAGATCTGGGTCACAGGGAAGACCCCAGTAACCTTTGGTAAGCATCATGCCACGCATGGCAACCCAGGGTACTGGTGCATGCTGCAGAGTTGACTTGTGTTCCGGGGGGAGGCTATGGTGTGCATGCATCCTTTGAGCAGAGTAGTGGCTGAGGTGTGTGAGCTGTCCACACACAGAGGACTAGTGTTCAGGAGGAGACTTAAGACATGCCTTACAAAATATGACATATTCCACCGAGGCCCAAGCCCTCTCTCTTTAGAACAGCACTACACACAAATCCCTCACAAGTACCGGGCTATAGCCACTTGTAGTTCTTACTCCCATTTTTGCCATGAAACCAGGGAAAGATCTCTTATATCATCATCACCATCATCATCATCATCATCACCACCACCACCACCACCACCATCCCTCCCTGCTCTATGGCAGTTACTTTGTGCACCAAGCCACCTCTCCAGGCCCAGCATTAATAGCACTCAGCTTTTTTTTTTTTTTTTTTTTTTTTTTTTTGGTGCTTCCCGCCCCACCACAAGTTATAAAGTTCTCAGAAGAGAAAAACTAAAGAAAATCCCCTCACAGAATGGTACTAAATAACAACATAAAGTCTTCCATCTAACATACATATAGTCCTTAAGAAAACTATATCAAATATCTCATTTCAAAATACAATGAATTATCGAGAGAATCTAAAGTTAGAGATAGGGTTGAAAATAACCCATGCAGCTTTTAGATTATTTTTTGTTGTTTTCCTGCAAAGTGACCATATGACACAGTTAAAAGAGAAAAATTTTTAAAAAGTTAAGTGAAAAAGGAAACACATTCATGGCAAAATTACATGATATTTTTCTATGTCTCACACAAATAATGTTATTTACCAGAGAGCACCATGCCTCTTCCTCTAGCATAATGATAGTTTTTATAAGAGCCTATAAAATAGAATTACTTTGAAAACAAAGGTGATTTTCTGGCTCCTTCTGTAGTTTGGAACCTGAGCTAATGTAGTCTGGAAGAGAATTTGGATATGTGTGATAATAACCAGCAATGCCGGTCACTCTGAAGCACTGCCTTACACTCCTCTGTGTAGTTAACTGACTTCCTCATTACAAAAACGATGCCCTTCCATTGGGCTCAGAGGGGTTAAGTAACTTCTCATGGTTGCACAGCCTTCATCTACTATCTCAAAACCCATGCTCCTCTCTCCTGGCCCCGCTGGTCCCATCTTCTCGTAACACCTTCATAGAATGGATTCCCCAGGCATTTCAGTGGATCCCGGTGTGGCGCACGAGGCAGGGCAGGAGAGCGGGCTCTCCTCTGTCTTCTCAGGGCTCCTTAGACAGACTCACACTGTGGTGCCTGCCCTGGACTCCGGATCTGCTAGTTACCTTTCTTGAGTAGCACCACAGTGGCATCGCAGTTGCTGCTGTCGTCGATTTCTGCATTGTTGGCCAATCCGTTGACCATGTTCCCGGCACCTTTCGTCCTCCTTTCGAAGCACTGGTGTATGCACGCATTGTATCTGAGCAAACAGAAGGGGAGAGGGAGAGGGAGAAAAGGAGGAAGAGAGGAAAGGAGGAAGGGAGGAAGGGAGGAAGGGAGGGAGGGAGGAAGGGAGGAAGGGAGGAAGGGAGGAAGGGAGGAAGGGAGGAAGGGAGGAAGGGAGGAAGGGAGGAAGGGAGGAGGGAGGGAGGGAGGAGGGAGGAGGGAGGGAGGGAGGGAGGGAGGGGGGAGGGAGAGAGGGAGGGAGGGAGGGAGGGAGGAAGGGAGGGAGAGGGAGGAGAGGGAGAGGATGAATATAAATGAATCAGCACCCGGGCTCTCCTCTGCCTGACTCCTCAGCATCCTCTCTTCCTTTCTGGATGTACCTATAAGGCCCTGTGCCTGAGCCTCACGGTCCCGCACACTACAGCTGGCTGGTTATCTAGACCTACCTGTCTTTGGCTTCTTGCAGTCAGATATTTTGTTGCTAGGATCTCTGTTACTGTGTACCCTCATTTCAGGTCCAGTTGGCTTGTGGCCTTGTGACAACATTCTGTGCTCCTGTGCTGGGGGGGTGGGGTGGGGTGAGGAGACAGAAGACGTGCTTCTGGCATGCCCTAGTAGACTAGCATTCAAGCAAGGCAGTGTTTGCAGGGTGCTAGGATGTTTTTGGCAGGAAAATGTTCTGGTCCCTTTACTTTGAAGTGTCCCAAAACACCAAGGGTGAAGGCAGGGATAGGAATGACAGAGCACCTTGGGTTACTACTGCACGTTCTCTCACTCAAAGATCTTAATGCTCATTGGCCAAGGTATAACCTCCCGAAGCTGCACTTCCACCCAATTTGACTTCCAGCCCCACACTGGAATTCAGGTTGGGCCAGAACCCACTTAACACCTGCTTCATCTTTTGCCTATTCCTTCTGCTTTTAGATAGGAGATTTCCCACCCCCCACCACAGTCTACTCCCATTGTTTTCCTATACCTGGCTTTATAGTCAGTGCCACTGTGTGGGCATTAACCATGGGAATTTCCTAGCTACATGGTGGAAACAGGGCGTGGTGTGGTGGGGATGGATGTTCTGTGTTTGAGCCTTCTCTCCCATGGACCTGGTCCTGAACACTCTTGGAGGCCATGGCTGTTCCTTTTTGGCAAAGGGAGAAGAGGGAAGTAGTGAAGAGTAATAGATGTGGGCTCTGAAAAGCAGACAGTGAATCCTGGAAGATTCTTGGGAATCCTAAGTGGGAAAGAATCTGATCATCTCTATTTTGTAACACCTGTGAAATAATAGCTCCAGATGTTGTGCATCAATGGCCCCCTCCACCACAGAGGGAAAGGTGACCTAGATGTGCCTCCTGATGGTATAAATGACATAGTATAGCCTGATTCGAATCAAATGCAGATATACAGGACACACGGAGACCAAGGGCTTTGATACATCATGGACTTGGAATGCAGTAATAATTTCCAAGCTATGGGTATCTCTGTAGGCTAACAAGTAAATTCTGCTGAAGAATAAATTACAAGAACTAATACTCTCTCTCTCTCTCCCCCTCCCCCCCCTCTCTCATGCATGCACACACACATACACACAAAGGAGGCCAGAGGAGTGAATTATAGGCAGAAAGAACTACAAAGCATGCTGTTCCCAAGTATAAATTTAAAGATCATTCATTTCTATTATCATCTGAAAAACATTTATGATATTTATAAGACCTCCCCCCAAAGCCCCTGAAAAGTAGGACAGATTGACAGTTTTGGAAGTTGAAATATTGAGTGGGTACTGGGATACTGAATTAGCATTCATTTTAGATGATACAATAGTAATTGTGGCTAGGATAAAGAGAAGTCCTTTTAGAAACACATGCGAAAATCTTCCAGAATGAACCATGAAATGATGCCTGAGGCTTCCAAATTACGTGGAGGGAGCGAAACAGATCTGCATGGAGCAAGGTTGGGCTGGTGGTTTGGGGGCTGAAGGTAAACACACAGGCTTGTTATTCTGTCAACTTTTGCTTGTATTCAACATTCATCCAATAGGTATGCCCCAGCTTTCCAGGTTCAGTATGAATACCTTTCCTCATGACAGGGACAAAATCAGTGCCTTTTTGCTTGTTTCTTTCAAGGTCTTACTGTGTAGCCCCATGGTAATCTGGAGCCCAGGACTCTGGACTTACAGCCCTCCTGTCTCAGAAGAAGCAGTGCTTGTGCTATCCTAACTCCGAGAATATTTTCCCCAGGAAGACACCAACTTGCACAAGGGTTTGCTCTTAAAGCATAACAGTATCTTATTAATTTATCGGTATTTTAATAACAGGTGAAAAGTGCTATACAATGAAGACTTAAAAAAAATGTTCTGTTCAGTGATGGCTTTTTTGAAACCAGGTATTATACTGATAACTAACTGATTCCATTCCGCCCTGATAAAAACCTTTGAAAACAGGAAGTATTATTATTATTTTGCAGAGAAGGAGGCCGAGATTTAAAATGGCTAAGTAATTTAGCCACATTTCCAAGGCTACTCAGGGGCTGGGTGAGAGCTACTTCTCAGGCTGAATGGGAAGTGTTTAACTCTTACCCACAAGACCAGATCACCGCATCCACAAACTTCATCCCAGAGAAGTGGCCAGGATGAATAGATGCAAGTTTTTGCCAAAGTTACATGTGTCACATAGCCTGGAAGGTTTCTACCTATCTGGCAAGTCCAAAATGGCTTTTGGATTTTCAGACAAAATGTTTAAAGTTATTTTAAAGCTATCTAGATCCCAGGAGGCAGCTGAAGAGTCTAATGTATGCTGTGTGGTTTTTTTTTTTTCTTTTTATGGCTGTGGCTCTGTTTTATATTTTTAATTGAATGTTTTAAATTTTGTGCTTGCACCCTGAAGCTATTTTATTGTGAAGCATGCAATTTTATAAATCAGATTTTATAAAAACCCAATGATTAGAGTCTCTGATTGCAGAGAGAGACGGCCCAAAGAGCAGAGACTTCAATTTAGAACTTAGGATGGAATTTATGCAGAGAATTCCATGAGAGCAAGAGCTGTTATTCGCAGTTTTATTTGAGTCCTGCTGTTTTGAACATCTGGAATGGTGGGAAAGCCGAGGCCTCAGCAGAAACAATCTCCTTAGCTTCTATATTTGGTGTGACTCAGGGGTAGAGGCTTGCTTGTTACCTTACTGTCCACAAGTCTGCTGTGCAGCTGTGTGCTTTATGGTGACCAGGTGAGAGGGTGTCATGGCTACAGAGAAACCTTGCTGACAACATTCCTCAATTCCCTTATCCTTTAGATTCTATCTGTGTTTGAAGACCAGGTCATTTTGCAAAGCCTCCATTAAATTCACAACTGTCACTACTAGAATTTGAGAACCCAAATGCTCTAGCACAGAGGGGACCCTGGGTGGCAATGCTGGAATTGCTTAAGGATCAGTTTCTCAAAAGGAAACAAAAGGATTCTTGACTCTAGGAACCCAAATTTAGAGCTTCCAAAATCTATCTATCTATCTATCTATCTTTCTTTCTTTCTTTCTTTCTTTCTTTCTTTCTTTCTTTCTTTCTTTCTTTCTTTCTTCCTTCCTTCCTTCCTTCCTTCCTTCCTTTCTTTCTTTCTTTCTTTCTTTCTTTCTTTCTTTCTTTCTTTCTTTCTTTCTTTCTTTCTTTCTTTCTTTCTTTCTTTCGAGACAGGGTTTCTCTGTGTAGTCCTGGCTGTCCTGGAACTCACTCTGTAGAACCAGGCTGGTCTCGAACTCAGAAATCTGCCTGCCTCTGCCTCCCAAGTTCTGGGATTAAAGGCATGTGCCACCACTGCCCGGCAAAATAATTTTTTTAAGAAGGTGAAATAATTAAGTGGAAGGCAAGGAAGGAAGCTGTGAGAAGCTTCCTACCGGCACTGACTCCATTCATAGGCTTGCCATTTGAAGCAAAGAAGAGTAAGACAGCTGCTCCAACTTAAGCTTTCTCTTCAGAAGCTTTGGAAAGCCTGTGGGTCAGCTGTGTTCTCAGTGGGAGATCACTAATTAGTAATCCCAGGGGAAGGTAACTAGTTACATGGTGTGCTGACTTCTCACTTTCCCCTCAGTTTCTTTGTAACAATTTCAAACACACTGCATGTGTTTTACTTACTTCATGATGACGATATAGATGAGGTACATCAGCACAAGGACTAGAGATTCCCACCTGCACAGGAAGAAGTACAGTTAGAGAAGGCAAACCCAGCAGCCTTGTCAAGCCAGTCATGTCAAGCTGTGTCAGCCAGTGCTGGAGACATCTGATGTCCACGGTCAGGATGGCGCGGCAGACCTGTTACACACATTCCTAGTTTATGCAAGCGTTTCATGTTGCATAGGTCTTTTCTCCTCACCTGAATGGAAGATGCCTGTCTGTCATTCACTTACCAGGAAGAGCTCTAAGGAAAGGGGCAGGCCTTTGAGCAAACAAGTGATTGCGTAAATAGTCTGGAGTTTAATTACTCACTGGGGTTACCCAGATCTAGACTTACAGAGAACAAACACACCAGGGGAACTGACAGGGGCACTGGGCAGCAGTGGTGGTGGGGGCAGGGGTCTTGGCTACAGAAGTGTATTGCCAGAAAGAGAAAGGGAGAAAGAAGAAAGAGACTCAGAGATAAGGAGAGTTGAAGAGTCAGGTAGTGGAGAGAGAGAGAGAGAGAGGGGGTGGGGGAAGGAACCCTCTTGGGTTGGAGGGTGTCATCAGGAAGAGTGAGAATGAGTGAGAGGGGGCTGGGCATAGTGGACAGCACTGGTGCCTGTAACCCTCAAGAGTGCACTATATAGTGAATTCTAGGTTAGTTTGGAGTATGGAGTGAGATCCTGCATCCAGAAACAAAATAGAAAACTCAAGCCAAAGCACGGAAAGGATAAGAAAGGAAAGGGAGGAGAACAACTGAGAGACAGGACTGTCCTTGTGCCTGTTAGGATCTGAATTCCTTCATTTTATGTATTTAGTAACTAACAGTTAAATTTCAGGGGTCTTGTGGTTGGGACCCCTGTTTAGCCACAGGTTTGAACTAGTTGAAGAGCATGCTTGGTTTGGAGAGAAGGGAAGTGGGGAGGTTTGAGGAGGAAGTTCCAGCTCCCTTAGCCTTTTGATCCCAGAGAAATTATATATTTCTGTTATATAAAGAATACACAGAGGTCTTATGCTGTTCTGTTTAATAAATGGAAAACATGGGGTGGGGAATCAGGTAGGTTTGCCTTGGGAAGGGGCTAGCATAAAATCAGATACAACAGAGTCATCTACATCCTCATGTTTATTGTGGCACATTATAGAAACCAGCTGGCTGCCCACCAGCAGAGGAATGGATACAGAAGTTGTGGTGCACATATATGTGTATCTATACATATACAAACAGTATATGCTACAGTCATAAATTAGTCAGTCTTATGGACTGCATTCTTTGCAGGAAAAATGGATGAGACTAGAGGTCATATTGAGCAAAATAAGCCATATTCAGAAAGATAAATATCACATTTTTCCTCATATTTGGAATATAGATGAAAAATAAGACATAAAAGAAAAAGTGAGACTAACAGCTGGGAGGGGAGCAATGGAAGGCAGGAGGAGGCCAAGGTTATAATGGGATGAATGTGACCGAAGTATACAATGTACATGTACCAGAAAGTAATAATGAAGCCCATTATTTTACACCACCAATACAGACTAACTGAAATGAGGCCAGTCATGGAAACCCTGTCCAAACAGGGCACTCCCATGCCTCCTTAAGATGACTTTGCTAGCATGGATTTATCCTTGTAGAAAGCACTTGGACTGTGAGAGGCCTCTGGACATCCAACTGTCCTAGGTTCAGCCAGAGTTCTTGGCTTCAGTCTCCAGGAAGATGCCCGAAGATGCCTTTACTCTGACCCCTGTTGCCTCACTCTAGAAGCAAGCACGCATGTAAGAGGAACGTCATGGTTAAGTTCTTCCCAGGAAAGGTGCATTTTAGGGTCAGATCACTGAGAAAAGAACCAAAATCAGTGGCCAGGTCTCTCTCCTTTCTCTCTCTCTCTCCCTTCCTTCCTTCCTTCCTTCCTTCCTTCCTTCCTTCCTTCCTTCCTTCCTTCCTTCCTTCCTCCCTCCCTCCCTCCCTCCCTCCCTCCCTTCCTTCTCTCCTTTCTTCCTTCTCTCCTCCCTCCCTTCCTTCCTCCTTTCCTTCCCTCCTTCTTTCCTTTCTTCTACCTGTCCTCTTTCCTTCTTTGTAAAATATCCTTTTTGAAATATTGTATCCCAAGACTGCTCTCAAACCTGCAATCTTTCTACCACAGCAAGAAATCTCCCCCCTTCCCTGCCCCCCACAAAGCAAGCCCTTCTTAAGCTGGTTGTTGGCCTTTCTTCAGGATCACCCCAGTGTGGGAAACCCCACTCATGCCTACATTGCTGGTTTCCTGTGTGTGCCTGCCAAGGCCTTTCCCACGCTGAACACACTGAACTGCTGAGGCCTCTGTGGTCTCCTGTCATTCCCTTGGCTTCTTTGCAGAGCTCATTATCAGGGGTCCTCATGGTTCCCTCTACACATACCTTTCCTTAGTCTGTGAGCATCTCAAAATGACCTCTGACAACACGTCCACTGCCTGTCCACTAGCCAGTGAGGGACCTGCAGGCCAGCACTGTCTGCAGGTATGAGCTGGATCCAGCTTGTGAGAGACCCTAGGTGGAACAGCTATTCCCAGACATTCTCCCAGGGCTACTTCTATCTCCAATAGTCACAACTTGAGGAACTCAAAGGAAGAAACCAGAACACCACCCAGGATATTTTAGTTTCTTCTTGAGCCTTTGGAATCCTGACACACGCACTTTAGCTCCCTCTGACACTGTGGCCTTAGCTGACCTGCTATCATGGATCCACAGGCTTTGTCCTGCACCATGACCTAATAGATGCATCTCTCTTGTTTTCAGTTCTAAGTGTCTTTTGTATGCTACCTAACAGAGAGATGTCTCTATCTCTTGCCCAGAGTAGAACTCTACTGTACTGAGGCAACAACTGATCTCAAGAAAGGGAAGTCTAGCCTTCAGTTCCTAGGATCAATAATGATTGGTCTAAAGTTGTAATTGTTACTCCTGTCCCAGTCATCATGATGGTTGTTTGTAAAAATGATCTTCTCTTAAAAGCATCCCAACTGATTGCTGGCTTCCACTCCTTGCTTGAACATAAACACATGGCACAACAAGCTTTAAGAATGGTCAAGGAATCTCAATCCGGCAACACTTTTTATTTTTTATATAGTTAACCCTATTTATTTACAGGTTCTACTTCTGTAACTCAACCAACTACAGATTGAAAAATATTTTAAAAATTCTTCTGTACTGAACAAACACAGATGCCTTTTTTTTTTCTTCCCATCATTCACATCATGGTCACTTTTAGCACCAACTTAACACAATCTAGAATCACCTGAGAAGGTTGCCTGGGTGAGCATGGTGTGAGGAAGTTTATCTAGATTAATGGGAAGAGATGCCCACTGTAGGTGGCATTATTCCTTAGGCAGTTGATATTGGACTGTATAAAATGGAGAAACTGAACTTAACACTAGAATGCAGCATTCATTCACTGCTCTCTGCTTCTGACTGTAGATGCAATGCCACCAATTCTCTGAGGATTCTGCTGCTGTGACTTCTCTGCTAGTCTGTACTAGAACTGTGAGCTAAAACAAGCCCATTGGTTCCCAAAGTCGCTTTTGTCATGTTATTTTATCCCAGCTGTGGGAAATTAAGTTAAGACAATTCCATGAACAATGTAGTGTAGTGGTTCTCAACCTTCCTAATGCTGTGACCCTTTAATACAATTCTTCATGTAGTGGTGACCCCCACCCATAAAATTATTTTTTGTCACTATTTCATAACTTCAATTTTGTTATTGTTATGAATCATGATATAAATATCTGATATGCAGGATGGTCTTAGGCAACCCCTTTGAAAGGGTCCTTTGACCTCTCCCCAAAGGGGTTGAGACCTACATGTTGCAAACTGTTGATCCAATGTAATGATATGTAATACATGAGAACACCTCAACTCTGCTATTTAAACAGCATTTACATTACATTGATTATTAATGATCTGGAGGTGTCTTAAAGCATATGGAAGAAAGTGTGTAAATACCATTACAGTTTACATACAGACTTGAACAACCATAGATTCTGCTATCATCTGTAGTCCTGAAACCAATTCTTCACAAATCCTGAGAGACTACTGCATTTGTATTTGGCAATACAAATTCATTTTCTTAGGAACACTCTTTCAAAATCAACACAGTTGCAATCAGCTTCCTTCTGAAGATAGAAAGTGAGCTAATCACCTGCCTTAACATCTCTAGGAGCTGCTGGACTATCTTGCAACAGTGAAATTCAGCTTGGAAGGTGTCACCAAATCCCTGCTGCAGCTTCACTGTGTATGCTGAAGAGTTTGGTTTTAAAGGGAAAGATGAGTTCCTGCCCACGCCCTTCCAGATAAGGCAGTGCTTGGTAGGTAGGAAAACAGGAGAAGCAAACAGTGAGAAGCATTTTCAAGTTCAATATAATTTGCATCTCCTAACATGAGGAACTGAAATCCCTGGAATTCCCCGAGCAGCAAAGGGCCAGTAGTGCAGAGTTTAATTTCCCAGTCTCACTCATATGAGAAATTCTCTCTGTCAGCCCATGCATGCAATAACAGTGATTACACAACAGGCTGGCACTCAGAATGATGGGACCGAGTGCCCTGGGAGCCCTTAGCTCAGGTCTTTGGAAGCAAACACTGAGAGATTTTTAACTCTACCATCCCCCAGGGCTAGCACCAAGTTGCACACCACTTGTGATATACATCTGTGGCCCTCCTGGCTCTATCCACACTCCTGATTCCATGTATAGGACTGTTGGTGCTCGGGATGTAGGCACTGAGGGCCTGCTTCATTACAGAATCTCTATCCTAGCATTGGTTTACCTAACATCACAAGGGGGAGGGAGAGAGAGAGAGAGAGAGAGAGAGAGAGAGAGAGAGAGAGAGAGAGAGAGAGAGAGAGAACACACTTTTGTGGTTGAATAGGAATGGCGCCTATAGGCTCATATATTTGAATGTTTGGTCATTAAGGAATGGAACTCCTTGAGAGGGACTAGGAGGTGTGACATTGTTGGAGGAAGTATGTCACTGGGGTTGGGCTTTGGAGTTTCTGAAGCTCAAGCCAGACCCAGTGGTTCTCTCTTCTCTTCTTTCTGCCTTCGAATTCTGATGTAGAACTCTCAGCTACCATGTCTGCCTGCATGCTTCCTGCCATGACAATAATGGATTAAACCTCTGAAACTGTAAGCCAGCCCTAATTAAATGCTTTCTCTTATAAGAGTTGCCCTGGTCATAGTGTCTCATTACAACTACAGAGCAGTGACTATGATTCCTTTGGAATGAAGAAAAAAAATCACTCCCTTTTCTGGCTCTAAGACATGTTAGTTATTTCAAAGGGTTCTGTACCAGCCAAAGCTGGTTCACTGGCCTGTCTGCATTCATCTCTCCCTGATGTGGATCTCATGTAGTGCAGTTCTATGAGATAGCACAAATGAGTGCTTCCCCAAGATCCCAAGGTCCTTTCCCTGAGATGACCCTTCAGCAGTGGTGGACAGTGGCTGAGGTCGGCAGTGACCCTGATGTGCCACACTTGAGGGCAGCATCCCTGGCAGACGTGGGGACCTGGGGTACTCCTAGTCATGCTGACCCCTTTTAGGCTTTTGATCACTATTACTTTAAAAACATTATTTTTTTATGCATCAGTATGAAGAGCTAGGTTCTTTTAAAAGTAGACTGTATGTGCTTTATCATAATCTGAATTTTTAATAACTGGGTTTCTAAGCAGTTCACAAGCTGACTTTTAAAGAAAATAGAGATAGTTCTTACAGGAAGTCAACAACTTATCTCTACACACTGGCATAGCTCCTTATCACTGAGGTAGGTCCTTGTCCCCCCCGCCCCAAGTTTTGGAAGCCAGGGAGCTGCTCTCGTACAGAGGCACAGGTTTTATCTAACCCTTTTTGGGAATGTTTTCTGAAAGTGAAGCCACAGGAATTCTCTGTCTCTTTTCATAGTTTATTCCTAACTCAAAGCAACGCCGTGGAAGTTTCTAGCTACAGAGTCACTCCTATTTCTAAGAAGTTTTTCATTTTCTTCTACTTATGTGGATCAAACATTTGGAAAAAAAAGAAAAGCTATAACAAGAAGGCACAGGACACTGAATTTCTATTTCCATTTCAAACACATCGGACTTGCTCAGAACTCATTTCAAAAATCCGGGTTTGGACAGTCAGTCAAAATGCAAATACCCCTCCATGTATTTAATTGAATTAACACCTTCTGTCTCAGTCAGCATGGACTCTGAGTCCCGGGATTCCTCTAGGGTATCAGCAGCACGTTAACGGATAACTAAGTGCGCTGTGCTTGGATCCTGACTCCTAAGATGTCACTGAGACTTGGGATATTGAACTTGGTGTGCATCCTGCTACAGCTCAGGCTCAGAATGTTCTCCCAAAGGCCCACGTGTTGAGGGCTTGGGTCCCAGTTTGGTGTTAATGGGCACTGGTATAAGCCTGAAGAGGCATGCCCAGCGCAAGGTCATCAGTAGGCATGTGACTGTGAAGAAGACAGTGGGACCCCTCTTCCTGTTGCTTTCTGGCCATGGGGTGAATGGTTTGGTTTTGCCAAACATTCCCTCTTACCATGATGTGTTAGCAGAACAAGGACCGAAACCTTCCAAGGTGGGAGTAAAAATGAAAATTTTCTTTTTATAAGTTGATTATTTATGTCACTTTGTTATATATAGTAATGGAAAGTTGACTGACACAGATATGAAAAGATCAGTCAAGACTACAACCAAGATCCAGCAATGGCTGACTGGAGAAAGACACAGAAAATTTACAACATCCAACCTCTACAATAAGGATGTCTAGATATGAAGATATGAATCCCGTAGACCCAGCCCAAGGGAAAAACTTGGTAAAAAGGTAATTTAATGTCTTTGTTGAGAGAGATGAATCCTGGTTGTTTCAGGGTGTCATGAGATTTTTCTCCTTTTCTAAGTCAGACTTACTTATTTGTATGTGTTTATTTATTTGACATGCACAGGCATGCCAGTAGGGTTGTGGAGGTCACAGGACAACTTGTGGGAGTGAGTTCTCTCCTTTGATCAGATGGGTTCCAGAGATTAGGTGCAGGCTGCTGGCCAGGGCAGCAAGTGCCTTTGCCTGCTGAGCCATTTTTGCTGTCTCTGTTCCTTTTCTAAACCTCAACTCCAGCCTGCAGTGCATTTAGTGCTGCATCAGAAAAGGGCACAAGTTCGAAGGAGGAAAAGAGATACTCACCAAGAAACTTTTTCATCGTAAATGAACTGTGAAAAAAAAAATAAGAAAGGGGGTTAGCGGATCAGGCACACATGTGCACATACAACATTTTAACATGGAGTGCCGTCAGTGCTCACTGCTGGCATGTTGGCACTCAGGGCTGTGCTGGCATGTCAGGCATCTGGGGGCAAACTCTTTCTGTCATCTTGGGCTAGTGATAGTGAAAGGACAAGCTATGCAAAGGTTGTTGTGGGGAGAAGAACTAGGTGATCCAGGCTGTTCTTCCATTTCTGTCTCCAGATAGAGGGCCTGGGAGGGAAGACTGCTTTATAAAACAAGTCATGGGCTTTAGGTCTAGAAGGGGAGGTGGTAACTTGGCAGGTACTCTTGAATGAGCATCCCTTAGTTGCCACTAATGACATTTATGCACTTCTCAGTTCAGTGTGCCACCCACTCACAGGTCTGATGTAAGCACTTGACCTTCCACGCTCAGTGCTGTCCTTTTTACTGACTCCTTTTGTTAGATCACAACCAAAAGAAGGGGGATCAGCAGCCCTCTGCATCTCACACAGAAAGTGACCCGGAGTCAAGTGTATACAATGGAACGAGTTTGCAGATCCTGGGCACTGTTGGCTGCCCATGCCCTGGGCCTTCCGTTAAGGAAGGGGGCTCGGGAAAGTCAGAAGCAGTGAAGGGAACAAGTAAGAAACGAGATTTTGTTCCTATCTGTTGGGATCAGCAGAGCATCTATAACAAAGTTTCACCAGCTAACCTCCATCCCAATACCATCCCACTCGGGAAAACAAAAGAAAACAAGACAAATACAGAAAAGCTGGTAAAGTCTTTCAGTTTATATAGGGAAACCAAATTTTGTCAAGCAGGAATAATTTGGGGTGTCATTCAACCCATTGTGGAATTGATTTCAGGACTCAGGCCTGGCCCTCATTTTGACTCTCTTTTCTTGACATGGTCATCTGCTCACATGACTCACAGGACCTAAGGATGTATCTGCTGTGGAGGCAGGAAGCCATGGAAACGGTTACACAGCTTCTCTGAGCATGATGATGGTCTTTGAGGAGCACTCCTATGGAGGCAGAGGCCCCTGGTGACGCTAAGGCAGAGGCTGCAGTGCCAGATCATCATAAGGTGAGATGGCAAATGAAGCCAACAGATGTGGGCACTGACTTGGTCTCCAGAGATTCTAATCATATCCAGTTGTGCTGGGACACAAAGACATCTCAAAGACCCACCAGAAGCTCTTCCTGTGAGTTTAAAGGTCTGGGAGGCAGGATCCATGCTTACTTGTAACTGGTTCTAACAAGCTCTCTCTCTCTCTCTCTCTTTTTTTTTAAAAGAACGTTGCTTCATGTTTTTGTTACTGTGTCTCGGCCTCCAAGTTCAACAAGTTGACATTTGGATGAAAATGCCAAGTCAGAAGGGGAAGAGCTCTAGAGGCATCAAGGAGACATTCCTGGGATCTGGGCTGGATGTGTACAGTCCATCCCCCTCCTCTTGGGCTGGGTGGTATGGAGTCCAGCCCCCCCCCCCAATGATTCATGGTTGTTTTACATAATTGCTAGCATTAACAAATTGTTATCATGAAATAATGGAACGGAACCGATTATTTAAGATGGAAAACATTTTTATTAACTACTTAATTTAATATTAGTTGCAGCCATGGGGATGGAACAATTACTTCATAGTCGCTCAAGAGAATATGAGACGCTAGGAGAGTCTAATTGACCAGGTCGACTTAATTCTCTTCCATCTGAGAAGGCAGGCAAGCAATGTCATATAGGAATGTCGCTTTTAGGGAGCCTGTAATCTGAATGAGACTGTACATAGATGGGGGTGCAGATCCTACAAAAGGAGTCACTGAGAGTCAACCAGCCTTAGTAGAGAAGCACAGGCATCCTTTGTGTGCTTTCTAGGAACAGCTGTGGGCTGGTATGCCTTTAACTATTGATTATTTAAAGAAAAAAAAATAGGCTGTACAAAGCTCCTCACAGTGGCTTGGATGTAAAACATCCCCCACAGATGCATATTCTTGAACTCTTGGTCCCCCATTGGCACTTTGAGAGGGCAGTAAATTGAGCCTGTAAACAGAAAATCGAGGTGGAAACAGGCTTATCCCTTGTGGGAA
The DNA here is from genome assembly GCF_000001635.26 of Mus musculus. NCBI lineage: Eukaryota > Metazoa > Chordata > Mammalia > Rodentia > Muridae > Mus > Mus musculus. Next base: position 145,589,061 of record NC_000068.7, on the reverse strand, counting down.
AGGGCAGGGGGCAGGGATTTATGGTTCGTCCCAGAGCATCAGTGGGGACAGGGCTGGTAGATGGGGGAAGCAGGGTGGCGTGGTCATCTCTTCCTGGAAGACCGGAAATAAGGAAATAAGCATGGATATCGAAATGTTCCTTCAGTAGGATTGCGGTGGCATCCTAATGGAGTGGAAAGTTAAAATGATAGACAGGTATCATTTTGCTTTTGCTTGAGACTGCTGTGGAAGATAGGTTTGGTATTCTTTACAGATATTATTTAATTTCATTCTCTTGGGAGAGGGAGTGCAAATATCTCTGTTTTTGTGCTCCGGCTGCAAGAGGGAACACCCTCTTCCTGCCTGCCCCCATGTTGATGCTATAGGAGTAGCAGAGGAAACCTGAAAACCTGTAGAGGAAACCTGAAAAATCTCTCCTCAGTTCCATGTTCTTACCACTAGGTGGTGCTCACATCCCAGCCCTCCACCATGGTTTAGGCAGAGAAGTTAAAATGAAGTGGTTCAAGCCTGATTTTCAAGGCTCTGGGAAGGAGCTGAAGTACCTCAAGGCAGCCACCGAAGCGCCTACAGCCAGCCAAATAGTTGCATGTGGCAAGTGGGTGGTGGTTACTCCTCGGAGTTCACTATCGGGGAATAAATCATCTACGTCAACACTTCATCTTCTCACGAGTTGCAACCAAGTGATGTCCTTCTGTAGCATTTTGAAGTCACCCAACCTTTTTCCAAGAGAAAGCAAGCCTTGGGTGATCTCTGTGGCATGTGTGTTTGAAGCCAGGCACTGAGATATCTCACAGTCCTGTGATCCACTGTTGCTGAGAGCTAGGCCTCAGATTTGCTGAGGAAGTGCTATCCTAGGTAGGTCCTGGCCTCTGACCTACATGTGACTCATCCGAAGCTATGCTTGGCTTAGCTCTTAGGTTTCCACATACTCTGCAGCTGGGCTAAATGTGAACAAACAGAAATGAAATTGACACAAAAAAGTGTTCTTCTTTTCCCCCCTCCCTAGGCTTAGAGAAGTGGTTGGGTACCATGGAAACGGGCTTGTCAATCCTGGTGTCTGCTCTAGAAATCTTCCCAACAAGTCGGGCTGATTTCAGGCAGGTGGATCCTTGGATGTCAGATGATCTCGGGCAACGGCCAAGGGAATGGCTCTCTTAAGATGGAGAAACATGGCAAAGGCAAGTCAGGATGGCTTAGCTGTAATCAGGAGAAGAGGGCGCATGCTAATTGCCCCTGTTTCCCTACAACAGTCCTGGTGTTTGAATCCGATGAAGCTATAACCACAAAATGGGGATGGCTGCATCACTCACTGTGATTTCATAATCTGCATCGTGATCACCAGCATTGCTAGAATTTTAAGCAGTGAAAGTGACGGGGAAATCAAGAGCATCATTTTCTTTCAAGAGGCCAAAGTTTGAAAGATCTTCCTTTCCTAACTACAAAATGAAGCTAGACACCCCCCACCCCCACAGATCCGTCTCTTTCACCAGCATGGGGAGCCCCTTAGCTGCTCCACATTTAGAACACCCACTTCTTCAGGTCTCAGATCAGGCAGTGCGAGTGGCTTAGTTAAGGGGAGGAGCCCAGTGGGTCATACTAAAAAGCTGGCTGGTGTGTGCCCCACTGTGGCTGATGCTTTAAGGATAACGGGACATTGTACAATGATTGGCATTAGTGGCTGCATGAGGGAAGACTAGAAATTAAGAGCTTGCGAAATACTGATTATCCCACATAACCTTTTAAGAAGCTGCTACCAGGAAGAAAAGAAGTTGGGAGATGAATATATAGAATACAGGGGACAGGGGTATTTAAAGGTTGATAAAGGGCTGGAAGCTGGGTAGCACAAAAACAAATGCAATCACAAACTACGGATTTCAAGTCATTTTCCTTGTAAAAGCTGGCTGGCGACTTCTTAGCAAGCTAGTTTCCATAGGTCAGTTGAATAAGTCCCTCCCTGTTGAAGGAGCAAATACAAAGATGACCCCCAGTCTTCCAGCATCCTCAGAGTCATATAGTTGCTTCCACACATCTACAGCAGGGACTGCAAAATCAGTTAAGCATTGTGTGACCACAGTCAATTTACTTCTGGAATTTAAAATTTCACCACAGTTATTCCTCTGGGAGGCTTCTAGCTATCATCCTTTATTCCCTCTTGGCCAGAAGGAGAGCTAAATTAAATGGCAGTATAATTGGAGCTAGGGAATGAAGAGAGATCAGTTAATTTCCAGTGAAGAATGGAATTAAGAAGAAGAGGTGACTGGCTACAGAGAAGGCCATCTGGAAGGTCAAGGACAATGCTCACCATGGCCATCAAGATTGCTTTTCTATCACACGAGGAACAGGACAAGACCATTTCCAGAGTATGTAAGATTATTTGCCATGGTGAATAGCTTGAATTGTTAACTCAACACAACTTAGAATCACTTGGAAAGGATCTTGATAAAGAACCGTCTACATTGGGTAGGCTTCTGGGCCTGTCTGTGGGGACTGTCTTAAGTTAACTGGTATGGGAAGACAAAGCCCACTGTGAGTGACAACATCTCCTAGGCAAAGAGTTTTGAATTGTGTAGGGGTAGAGGAATTGAGCTGAGCACAAGCAAGCAAGGGGTTATCTATGCATTCATTTCTCTCTGCACTTGACTTTGGATATGACACAACTTCTGACTTAAAACTCCTCCACTGACTTCTTCCCAACGATGGACGTGTTAGCCAAATAAAATCTTTACTTTCCCTATACTGCTTTGTTATCAGTGTTATTCTTCTTCACAAGGCTCCCAGAAAGTACCTTCCAAGGGTCACGTGGTGTTTAAAAACTTGGTGTTTAGGCTGGCATTATTAGAAGGCTAGTGAAATCTTTATGGAGTGGGATCAAAGATGTCTTTAGGACAGTGGGGCTTCTCTTTGAAGGTGACAGTGGGATATCTCTTTGTTCCTCTTCTTTTTCTTGTCTGGCTTATGAGGTGACCACTTTGTCCCACCATATACATTGGTCATAATGGACCCAAAGCAACAGGGTTATTTGAGTTTAAAGTTCGGCTTCTGGGTCCATGAGCTAAACAAACCTTTCTCTTTATGATTGCCTATTCTGTCATGGCAACTACAAGGTGACTAAGACAGTCACTGGTCATCTCTGGCAAATGTGTGTCAGCTTAGCTATTTTCTCACCTCCATTCAAGGGGCTCTGCAAAGAGCTCCCCCAGTGATAGGAATGCAAACATTAGCTTGAACTAGCTTCTTTGCTGTGCCTGCACAGAGAGTGGCCCGAGGACTGTGTCAACTGGGATCAAGGGCTTCCTTGGTCTATCATCTACAGACAGACTGTACTTTGAATTGGATTTCTGTAGCAGCCCAAGTTATGGGGGAGCTATTCCACAGACCTTTCCATCTCCCACGGAGGCTCTGTCCTCTTCATGTTCCCAGTTCCTGACTACAACTGAGATGAAGGGTAAAAATAAAGTATTTCCTTTTGGGCAGCTGTTAGCCTGATGATGTGATGGATCATTTGCATTTATGTAAATTTCATGATTATGTAAATCACAGCAACATTCTAATGCAAGAAACTTGACAGACTGGATGGAATTTTGGAAAAAGGGCAGGACCGTGAGGCCAGCTATGCCCATGGACCAAGTGCTCCCGGGAGTCAGGGTGTGGAGAGGCCAGGGAAGGTTGTGTTGATCTGTGGACAGCTGTGGCATATGTGAGCAGACACACAATGGGGCACTGCAAAGAGCACAGAATATTCTTAGAACTTAATAGTGGCATCTCTCTTGCGTTCAGGTGCTGTCTAGCTTTTCTATGGCCCAACATTTCAATATAGAAGGTGTATGAGGCTAATGGGATTCTCTATTCCTAAGGGGAGGCCATTGAGAAGAACATACTGCGTGGTTTTGAAAGAATGATTGGTTTAGACAATAATATATCATTATTGTCTTTCTTCTTTAAACGGACTAATCATAAAACAGTACAGAGGAAAATTTAGATGGAGCCTAAGTACCAAAGCGAAATGATTTTGGGTCTATAATTAACTGTCTTTATGTTGGGGGATTGTGTGTGGAATGCATGTTCCTGCTTCCCATATTTTTGCTTTTTCCCATGTCTGTGCCCCATCTTCAACTGCTGCATTTCAACGGCTTTAGATTCTAAGCAATACATGAAGCCATTAGCATTTTCCTGGCTGGACTCATCACCCCCTGTTCCTTTGCACCAAGCAGTATCTCTGGAGGATCTGTCTTGGCTTCTCTCTGGATCTCTCGGCCTCCTGGTTTGTCCTTGGGGCTTGGTTGTGTGAGTCTTAAGGGGTTCTTGATGAGAGGATATATAGGAATGACATCTGGTCTCACTTAATCCAGACTTGCCCTGTGAGTGAATGGGCTTTCCTTGTACAACCTCGGGGTGGGGGGTGGGGGTCAGCAGTTACTCTTGCCAAACATTTCAGAACTTAAAAAAAAAAGCTAGCTAAATTAAATTGTTTGGGAAGCTTGGTGATTATTTTGTGGGCCGTGGAAAGAGCTTTTTAACAGAGGTATTTTAAGTGGCCATGGCACATCCCGGTAGGAAGGTTCATATTACTTAAGGAAAATGGGCAGAAAATTGTTTTATTACTATAGCTGGGTTCACAAAATAGAGGACTAAGAGAAAAAAAAGTCCTGACAAAAAGCTCCAGAGAGTTTGTGAGTTTCAGTCTAAGGCTGGGGTGTGGGGTAGACATAAGGGTGCTGTAGAAGCCACGCTGCTTGCTAACTTCTGCCCTGCTGGACTGAGCATGTATCTTTCCTCACCTGGTCTCATGAGAGAATGATCCCAGATGGCAGGGTTAGGGGGATGGCTCAGGGGTAATGAACTTGCTGCTTGAGCGTAAGGACCTGGGTTCAGATCCTCAGCACCCAAGTAAAAGCTAGAGGGGGTAGCACATGTTTGTGGCTAGAGCCAAGTAAATCCTGAGCTCCCTGACCAGCCAGTCTAGTCAAGACAGGAAACACCCTGTTCAGTGAGAGAACCTGTCTCAAAAAATAAGAGAAAACTGATTGAGGAAGGCATCCCAATAACAGACTTTTGTGTATACACACACACACACACACACACACACATACACTTACACACGTATACACATAAATAAACACAAACACACACACATATGGAATACATACACACACACACACTCATACGCACAGACAGACAGATATGATGAGAATATCACCTATGTTCACTAACAGAAGTTAGAATTGTAGACAAACTAAGGTTGTACAAATTATGATCTTGTTTTTTCAGAATTTCAGAACTGACTATGAAAACACCCATGGCTATGGCAGAGAGCAGCAGTACCCCAAATGATTTCCGTCCACAGTTACAAGTTACACTTTTCAAAATCCAGGGCCTGTGGTGAACGATGATGTAGACTGCAATGCCATTTCCTGGGTTCCACTCCAGAACCCAAAGAATGGAAATCTGGAGCTTCCGCATTTTAGATAAGATAAGAGTGCCAATTATTTCAGATGTTCACCAAAAATGGGGAATATCACTTGCAATAAAGCAATATTCAGCCCAGAAGATTCCCATCTTATCTGTTTCACTTCTTAACGATAGTCAAATGCAATTTCCCTAGAAGTCACACAAAAACCCCACTTTGACAATCCATCTGTAAATATACAGCCTAAGTCTCCAGCTGATGGCAAAGAGTAATTTGATGCTGCAGTTTGTCACTTGCTGAAGGAAACCCAGGGCTGCCCCAGCAGTCAGCATGTTCAGCTGTCTCAGCTTTGTGATTTATGTGCCGCAGCTCCAGGGCAGATGGTTGCTTGGCCCAAAGACCAAGTTCAGGAGGGTGTGTCACCTGTGACTCAGAGAAGCCAAGAATCTTCATTTCTTCACACACCATTAGCAGCAATTACACCTGCTTTATCTTGGACAGGTCTGGATAAGTTCGACTGAAGACAAATTCTTCCACACACTGTCCTGGAGACATCTACGCTGAAAGCTGACACTAGCAAGACTGCTCTAAGGAGTGGGTCTGGCCCAGCCTGTGCCTTGGGAGACCTCTACTGTCTCTGTTTCATGTCATTGGCCTGTGTTTGTGAGCCTAGTCATCTCTCTGAACTTCAGCACGATGGACAGTTGCATTTGTTTATGGTTGGCATCTCCCATTTGTATATGTGTCTTCAAAAAACAATGATATAGTTTTCTAAAGGCATGAGAAAATACCCTCAAAAAGGCAGAATAGTGGAGTACACATGGGCAATGTGTGTGGGTTCCCTACGGGACAAAGCTGACCAGAAGCCGTGTTTGCAAAGTCTGGGGTGGCATTAAAAGAGTCTTCTTGGCTTGAAAGTGACTAGTCCTTTCCTAAAGAAAAACAGCTGAGAATAAGCGTGGAGTTCATGTGTGTCCTGAAGTCTATTGCTGTGACTCTAATGGTGAACACAATTGCTCCTGATGTGGGTCTGGCTTCTGCCAGAACTTCCTGTTTTAGCTCTAGAGTTCAGAGGACACACGAGAATATATGTAGCTTAATTTCAAGGACAGACCTTATGATAGTCTCCAAGCCCAAACAACCTACAGGAATGCGCTTTGAGAAGCGGGTTCTAGTTCAGATACATAGATAAGAGTTCTAGTTCAGATACAAAGATAAGAAAATGAAGACCCAGAGAGGGATTTCTCTAAGGACAATGACTCTAGTAAGAAGATATAACAGTCATGGTCTTCTGGACACTCAGAACCAATAGATATATACACATCATACGTGCATATTATATTAATTATGAAGTATTGGCTCACATCTGCCATCTAAAAGCTGATAGTATAATTGTGGAGCAAGCCCAAAGACATGATAAGCAAGGAGTCGATGGGCCATTTTCCTTTTTGAGATCGAAGGCCCAAGAGCCGAGAGCACTAATGTCACTAATGCACTAAGGGCGTAGGAAGATGATGACTCTGCTGGAGCCGGAAGAGTGAGTTCACTATCCTCTGCCACGTTCTGTTTAGGTGCTTGAGGGGTTGGCTGACACCCACTCACTTTGGTGAGAGCGCTCTTCTGTTTTAATTCTATTGGTGTAAATATTCTGTCTGGACAGAGTCTATTATGGCTTGAACCTGAAATATCCTACATGCTTTGATTATTTGTTCTCTATATGGTTCAGGAAGTCAGGCAAAGCTGGTGGAAATATGACACCAGGGCCAGGCCTTGGAGGGTAACAGCCTGGCCACTTGCTCCAGTCTCATTCTCTGTGTCCGAACTCATCATGATGTTGACATCTGCTTCCACCTCCATGGTCATCCCTCCTTCCTCACCATGCTGCCCTGAAAACCTCTGAAACTTTGAGCCAAAACAAATCTTTCCTCTTTTAAGTTGTGTCAGTCAGGTGTTGTGACAATGACACAGAAATAACCAGTACACAGAAACACCCAGAAATAATGTACCACTGACTACTCCAGCCAAGTTGACATAAAGAATGAACTGTCATTGGAGGAGACTGGCATTAGGAGTCATATCTCCTGATTCTTATTTGTTTCCCCTATTTGTAACTACCTACACTTCCCTGGTTCTGCTCGCCGAGCCAAGGAGTTTGGTTATTTCTGGTTGGGGAAACAAGGGAAGAACATTCTAGGGGTTTCTTGGTGGAGACTTGAATGGCTCTGAGGATTTACCTGGGATAGAAAGGGGAGTGTAGTACCTGACAGAAGTCCTTCCATGTTGTAACCTGACTCACCAAAGACCGCAACACAGCTGATATATCCATTTAGATTAGGACTGAAGCCCCAAGTGAAGTGGGGACATTTTTATGAGGTAGAATCTACAGGAAAATTAGGTCAAAAGAGTCTAGGGGGGGTGGAGGAAAAGGGTGACTTAAGGTCGTGTCCAGGCCAGGTAGTCAGGATAGAAAGAAAAACTATCTCCGCACAGAGACATGAACTTGCTCATTAGTCACTATGTCCTTGGGTGAAACGCCACGCTGATGAGCCCTACACTGTTTTGTGTGGTATCCAGGCAAGACAGAACTAAAATGGTAAAAGCAACTTACCACAATGAGTGCGACCACAGACAGCGTGTAGTAGATGGAGTCCCTCAGCAGGCACCAGGAGGAAAGAGCCACCACCTAAAGGACAAGGGGGACAAATAGGACACAGACTGTCAGACTGCTCAAACAAGACAGTGTGATGCTTGCCAGCACTTGTCCTGCATGGAGACCCAGACAGAAGAGAAAGGCTGCCTTTCCCCTTTTGACTTCAGTAGAGTCATCTGCATCCATTGGCCAGCAATAAACCAGAGACAGAGACTCATGTATATCTGCTGCCTGGCCCTGATCCATCTGCCTATCAGCTGGGATCTATGGAAAGGTTTTAGATGTATTAGACTGGATCTTCTTGAAGCAGACACAGCAGGTGGACTGGCAGGAAATGACTAGTTACAAAAAATGGGCAGGCTCAAGGGTCTTGTACCACGGTGATTGAGGTCTGACCTCTGGAAAGAAGAGAAGGAAAGCTGGGGTCTCAGGCTGATGAGTGGTTCTGGAACTGTGTGGCCAAGGACAAGGTGGGGCCCCAGACAAAGATGCTCACTACAGGAGTCTTACATCTTTTATGAAAGGAATGACAGGTTTGAACTTCCACTTTAGTCAACACAGGATGAGCACCTGGACTGGGTAGCTGCTACCCTTCCAAAGGCAGATAGGCCCCTGTAGACAGACCCTCTAGCGTCTCTTGTCTCATATCTACCATGTGACTAGACCTGTCCTGTTAGTAATTGACCAAACTTAATCAGAATTAAAACATAAATGGGTCTGCCTAGCAATTTGGAAAGAATATTACACTAGCATTTGGTCCGTGCCACCTTAAAAAATGTTGGCATTGCTGAGACTGGGGGAGGAGGACACTGCTAAGCCAGGGCTACAGAAGGAGGAGGAGTCTTGTTGAAATGACAGCTGGAAAGCCAGCACTGAACATCACAGGCAGGTGTGGGCAAGCCGTGTTTTCCCCTGTAAATCCTCCAAAGTGTCTTTTTAGGGGATACCTAGCTCTACCTTGGCAGACTTGTACAGAGAAATATGGAAAAGCCCACAGAACCATGGCAGCAGGTGGGTAGAGTCTCCCCTTCTCTGGCAGAGTGTCACTTAAGTCATGGTCACAGGACATTTGTTTGGCTGCTTTTACTCTTGGACTAGTAAGCAAAAACAGACACCACCAATGTGAACACTCCCAGGTAGGCCAGTGACAGGCCCGTGATACCCCAGCACACCCGAAAAAGGGATCCCTAAAGGGAGGTGCTCTCTCATACCTCTGCTGACCCTGACTGCTTGGGTCAGAGACAAAGACCAGGCAAAATCAAGTGAGGGAAGGAAGGCCTTTTATATTCAAGCGATACAGAAGCCAGGGCAGCCTCTTCCCATGAGTTCACTCTTGCACTTAGTATACTGACATGTAGCTATTTCTATAGATAATTTTCCTCATTAGGTTTTGTGTTGGCTGATCTAAGTTAATGATGACAGCGTTGTCCAGAAGAGACTCACTCCGTGGCAATTGCTGCGGAACAATTCCCGAGTTTTCGTTACTCTTTCATCATTTTCCCTGAGACCGTGGCTTCTTAAAAGCTCTGCTCATCACTCAGCATGGACAGAATAGGATAAATTGAACTAAACTGTTCATTTGTCAGGGGGTTGCCAAAGGTCTTGGGTATTTATTCAGTTTATTATAATCGGGCAAACGAATTTACAGCTTGAGACAAATGTAAGTTGTGAACCTCTCTTAGTGAACTGCTTGGGCTTTGCCTCAGCCTCTGCTCTTTCTTATTATACTGTGACCATCTGACAATACAGATATTTTTTAAAACAAGACATAAACCCACAAATTAAAAAAAAAAAGACTAGAGATGAGCGGAGCAATACAACTTTGGAATCTGGGAAGCAGAGGAATAATTGGTCACTCATCTGGCTTTGTAGAAAATTCAGAAGTCAGGCCGCAGATGGACCTTGAAATAAGACAACTAAGAGACTATTTAAGAATGTCATTCCCAGAATTCCTCCCTCACTTTGACAGGCTTGCCATGGTCTATCCCTCATCTTAGCAAAAACTAAGAGCAGCAGCGCCCAAGCAGCAGCAGCAGCAGCAGCAGCAGCAGCAGCTCAGGAAACAGAGTCACAGAGGGAGGAGGTGACCAAGCACACGGACAACTTCCACAAGTTAAGGACTTCATCTTCAAAGTCAAAAGACCCTCAAGCATGCAACACAACAGTCAATGACAAAACAAAAATATAATCCAAATTCTTCACTTAGCTTAACTCTACAAACACTCGGCCACAAAATTTCACAACAGTCAGCCTAGAACAGACCTTAGAATTGAGACAGAGATAGGTGAAGGAGTAAATTGGGGGGAGGGACAGAGGGAGGAAGAATGGGAGGACTGAAAGGGGGAGGAGGAGGAGGAGGAAGAGGGAGGAGGGCTGGAGAGGGGGAGGAAGACAGAAAAGGAGATAGAGAGGATATGTAGGTAGATGGATACAAATGATCAGAATCAGGTTGACATCTGATTTCTCAACAAAGACACCAGAAACCAGAAGGAAACACATGTCTTCAAAACTAGAAAGAGAAATTATTTTACCTGAAAGTTCGTTTGTGCAACCAACTTATTAGTTAAAAGTGAGAAAAGAATAAGTGTCAAGTTTAGTTCCCTTAAACATTTGTCCCTTTGTTCATGACTAACCAGACATTACTGGAGGGCACACTTCTTCAAAATAAGACATACACAGAGAACACATTACAAAACATCATGAACTTAGCAACTAGACTCTGTAATAATAACTGAAGGATATTTCTAGAATGATGGCAATGGAAAATTATCACAGGAAGATAAAATTAAAAAAAAATGTTTGCTGCAAGTTTAGAAGGTGCTTAGCCAAACTGGAGCAGATCAGAAGACCCCAGAAGGAAAAAAGACAGCATACTGATAATTTGGAACTTATATTAAAAAACAGGTTTAAGAGTTCTAGGAACAGAAGGTAGAAAACTAAGCAAGAGAGCAAAACCAAAAATCAGGGCCATTGTAGCTGAGTGTGGCAGCACACATGTGTGATCCCTGCACCTGGGAAGCTAAGGCTGGAGAACTGTGAGTTTAAAGCCAGTCTGGCTACGAGGTAAGACCCTATCTGGAAAAGAAATGCAAACTCAAGCCAAATAGAAACAAATAAACAGACATCTATAAACTACTAGGAAACCAGAACTGTCCCCAAAAGGTTATAAATCATTATTAATGTATATTATAAGTTGCAAATAAAGAGTGGATGTACAGTTGTAATAAATCAGGCAGATGGTCATACAACCAAACTTAGGATTCAAGTCTTTGTGGATAACACCGGGAGGCTAACGGCTCCTCTCCCATGCTGGAAAGTCAATGCAGAACACTTGCAACTGAAAACCCGGTAGCTGACACCTCAGCATGGCATTTAGAGATTTCATAGCCAATATCAAGAGCAGCCACATTAGTGGGAAATTGGTTCTGATGGGGCTGGAAGATGGCTATTTTCCATACAGAGTCATCAATAACTGGTTCTCTGCTTAAATGCTCTGCATATATGACCTTAATAAAACCGGGAAAGTGTAATATAAATTACCCCCTGCGATGTACTAATGCAGGAAATGAACCGTACACTGAGTCCAGATGTCAAATTTGAGCAGACTCTAATACATTTTTTCTCATTATGAATTGTCTTTAGCATCTGGACTGTGGACAAACTTCAGGCCCAGATTAAGATGTAACATGTTATAAAACCAATTTCCCTGCTACAGAGTGGATGAACTTGGAGCACAGTAAGGAGGAGTCAAACCAGGGAATACTCTTTGTCCTCAAAAGGGAACTGAGAGAAGGTATCTGTCCAAACCTTCCACTGCCGGAGATACGATGAGGCTCCATCAGGGACTCCTGTCCTTTCTCCCTAACTTTCTGATACCACCATTCACTGAAAATGACCATATTTACCTGTCTGTACTACCAAGGGATGGAAATGGCTATTTTATACAATCTGCATACTAACCTAGTATGTTAGGGCTTGTCCTCTTTTTTTTCCTTATTTATTTGTTTATTCACTTTACATCCGATCTGCAGCCCCCTCTCTCCTCTCCTCCCAGTCCCACCCTCCCATCCCCCCTTCTCTTATTCCCCGTTTCCTTCTCCTTAAAGAAGGGAAGTCATCCACCCTGGCACATTATGTCTCATCAGGACTAAGCGTGTCCTGGTGACAAGGTATTCCAGCTAGGGGAAAGGGAGTCAGAGACAGCAACCCCTACGACCCCCACTACTATTCCAATTGTTGGGGGGCCCACATGAAGACCAAGCTGTGCATCTGTTACATATGTATAGGGGGACTAGGTCCAGTCCATGCATGCCCTTTGGTTGGTGGTTCAGTCTCTGTGAATCTCCCTGGTCCCAGGTTAGTTGGCTCTGTAGGTCTTCCTGTGGTGTCCTTGATCCCTCCAGCTCCCTCAATCCTTCCGCCACTCTTCCATGAGACTTCCTAAGCTCTACCTAATGTCTGGCTGTGGCTCTCTGCGTCTGTTTTCATCAACTGCTAGATGAAACCTCTCAGAGGACTGTTGTGCTAGGCTCCTGTCTGCAAGCATAGCAGAGTATCATTACTAGTGTCAGGGGCTGACACTTGGCTTGTTCTCTCTTACCAGCTATTGGAACTTCAAGAGATAAAGAGACTTGACCAATAATGTACTGGTAGAATTAGGGGAGAATTAGGATCTAAACCTAGGAAGTTTGGGTTGTAAGTCCCTGTGCCTGCACACTGTGCTATATAATACCTCACAAGAGGCAAGGTTTAAAAGAAGAGATGCCCCTTTGCCATCGAATTGTCTACCCAGAAAGAGGCTCCACCCCACCCCCATAGCTCTAGGAATCCCTCCCAGCTGGAATTTCATCTTAATATTTCCTTGCTATTTCTGGAGTGCATTTCACACATTCTTGACTGAATATGCAGCTTTGATTCCCTTCTTATAATTCCATTTCATTTCAGAGTGGTATAAATGAGAAAAAAAAAATCACACTTCCCAAACAGAGGAAAACACAATCTTCTCTCTTTTGGGATTCTGGATTCATCAAAGAGGTTAAAAGTAACTGTTTACAGTAAAATTATGCATATGATCATGTATTGTAACCCTATACAAGCATACACACACATATATGTATTTATATATTATAAAATAGAATCTTTGGAAATATAAAATATATGCACACATAATTCAATATACTATGTATGATTGGTTTTTCTTGATGACTAATATGACATGTCAGACAAATTTTTAAAAGATAAATCTTATTTTGTGAATGCTTACCTTTAAAAAAAACTATCAAAGCAGACAAAACACCACAATAGTTGCACAACATAGAGTTGCTATTGTCTCAGAGAAATACTATTTCACACAAACTTCATGGAAAAAAAAGATTAGGAAGAACATAATATGGGTTTTATTCCCAGCTTTTGAGCTGACACAACTTCTACAGCCAATTTTGATTTCAGCAAACACAGCCATACAGTCTGGAGCTAAGGCAGGGCTCTGGGAGTCCCTATAACTGTGTGAAGATACCAGCAGTGATGTCTAGACAGAAGAGGGCCTGGTGTGGCCTTTTCCTCCACCTGGAAGCGTTGGTGCTACCAAATGTCCACTGTTCAGGTTTGCTGTGAGTATTTATCTGCTGTGGGAAAACTAGTGTAATCTAAAGGCTCTCGAGCTTTCTAGACATTTGCTATGCCATGAATTTTCAAAACATATGAGCTTCTGAGCATTATTTTTTCCTTTTTTTAATTTGTATGTGTGTGTGTGTGTGTGGGGGGGTGTGTTCCTCGGTCACTAGACACCTTACTTTTTGAGATAGCATTTCTCACTGAAAGTGAAGCTGAGTAGCTGGACTGACTGCCCAGCAGTGTCCTGCTGTCCCCCTGACTCTGCTTCAGGAGCTTCTGTTCTGCGCATGCGCTGCCCAGCTGCACTTCTCTCCCGGCTTCTGGAGATGCACACTCAGGTTGTCACACTTGTGCAGGAAGTACTTTCCCCATCACGCCATCTCTCCACCCTATGAATTTTGGCTTTACTTATTAATTTTCACAATAGGAACGTAAAGTGAACTCACATCTTAAGAAAACTCATTTTGTGCTCAGTTTACACAAGAAAAACAACTGACAAGTCCACACGCTGCTGCCTGGTGTAAGTTTAAATAAAGAGGCCATCTCAGGATGACGCACTCAGAGAACTGGTCTTCAGAATGCTCTCCCCTGAGCATGCTGGGTGATAAACATGCCTCTAATAATGGCCTGGATCTCAGAGAAGAGACTTTTCTACCTCTTACAACATTATGTGCAGTCGTCTTTGTGATAAATCCAAACCCCTGCTTGCTATTTCAGAGTTCACCTCCCCTCCAGGATGTGCAGTTTGCTCTCCTTCAGCTAGTCTATGGGGCTATTTCCCCGGGATCCTTTGCCCATTCAAGGACCAGGTGTAGGGGCATCCGCCTTCACAGTCAGGCAGAGATTTACCAGCACTTAGTTTGGTGTTTGTTACTTCTAGGTTCTTGATACAAGTTTTCTGAATAAAAGTAGCATCTTTAGGGTACCTTCGTTAAACCACATCTGTTAAATGAAAGAAACAGAAATGCAAGTATTGCATGTGGGGAGATGACTTAGGAAACAGTTTTTTGGGAGATTGGGGAAGTGGGGCAGATAGCAGAAGGAAGAAAGAGAACGTGACGGAAGTGGGCATGTGAGGCTCGGCCCCAGTGGGAGGTAGGCAGAGAAAGAGCTGGGCTACTTATTCTCTCACTCTGTCAGCCATTTGAGGGCTAAACTTCCTAATACCATTTAACCCAGAAGGGCCAAAAATATAGACTTCAGGGCAAGGAAGAGCCCTCAGGAAAAGAAATGAAGGTTTACAGTCAGAGATCAGGTGAGGGTAGTTGGACTGGTCATGGGAGGAACACTGACTGTGTCTCCTCTAACTGGAAATGTGAATTCACACAAGAATTCAATGAACACACACACAACAACTTCTTTGTAATCAAGAGCAAGTAAGTCTTTTATGGGAGGAGTTAACTGCTCCAGAGTCAGGCTGGATGGGGAAAGAGGTTGGAGGTATCTGTAGTAACTGTAATGCATCCTGAAAGCATCCCCATCGCCATGGCTGGCTGACTGTCATGGGTACTGCTGAGGGACTCTCATTTGCTGTCTTCTTCATAATGAGATGAAATGTTAGACATGGGTGGTTGGTAGAAACAAGGATGTCTTTTTTTTTTCCTCATCAAAGTTCATCAAAGGGTAGACCCCCCTTGTCTACCTTTTGGAGATGGAAGCCTTGAGGTTGTCTCCATAGTCGTCAGTGTTTGGTGATTTAATTGTCCCTCCACTAAAATGGGGGTGGGGCTAGAGATAATGAGGCTCTTGGTCCATTCTCACTATACTGATAGGAACGCAGGTAGGAGAAGTTGAAATGAACTAAGGGAAAATCCATTGTTTTGGGGCTGTTGTTAGCAGTCATCCCTCAGGCTACTGTAGCACCATCAGAAGCTGCATCTTACTGGCATGGTCAGACAATGTATAAGCACTTACAGTGTCTGCTAGAGGATAGTGGGCTCCTGAGTCTGAGCTACAGACGGAAATGAAAAACACAGAGACTAAGGAGATATGGAGGGAACCACAGCCCTCCAGTCTTTTTCCTGAGCAGTAGGGTCTGGCCATGATACTGGGCAAAGAAAGCTAACGAGGATCTTCAAGTTGGAGAATGACTCTTGGTCTGTGTGTGTATGTATGTGAAGAATACCACTACAAATGAGAGGTTTTGCTTGTATAGTTTTTTTTTTTTACTTCACCTATTATAAGTACCAGTCCTGTTTGGGAGGCATCCCTCTTTACTGTGTATAGAAAGAACCAAGTAAGAAAATTACTGCTCCTTTATAAGCCCCCTTCACTGAAAAGAGAAGAGAAAAGAAAATCCAGACTAGAACTTATTTTAAAATGGACACCCTACAAGTTAGCACCAGATATATTTTACAGGGCAAATGTATTCTCACTTAAATAATATATTCTCATTTACATAACATAATAGGACAGTCTCAAATAGTCTTAAATTTGAGGGATCATTTTGTGACTCTGATCTGTAACAGGTCATCAGAGGGCTTGGTCTCCAAGATGGCATGGAGCTCGTATGCATTTGAAGTGGAGTAAAATGGAGCATTCATCTATATCGCCTGACCTCAGGAATCATCCGGCTAGACCGTACACAGGATGCGAGTTTAGGCTCCTAGAAATAGGGTCTTCCCTCAAACGACACACACTCTTACATTAGCAGTCATTGTCTAATACATTATCAGATTAGAGGAGGGGACTTTCTCTGGTACAGAGGGTGGATAAAGGAGACATGGGGGACTGAAGGTCCTTTTACCTCTACTTGTTCTGAAAAATAATAGCCTAGAACAAATGAGACAGAGAAAAGAAAAGGGAAACAGCTATTGTTTTCAGAATTGCAAGCTTGGATATGGATTTGAATTTGGACTTGGAAGTTTCCATTTCACATCTGGAAAAATCCAAGGTTCTCTGATTTCATCATTTAAAGTGCACCACAAGTGGGATTTGTGTATATTTACCACAGTGTTTGTAAAAGGATGGGCTTGTTGCCATATTAAATGGTCATCTGACTTCGAATGGAGCCTGTGTTTAAGGAATAAATGTGGTTGATCCCAATGCTCAACTCAAGCTCGTCTGGATATTCAGTGGGAGCTCCAGGTGGGAGGGAGGCATCTATCTATCCATCCTCCCTGGGGTGAGGACTCAGGCTGTGTTCCTCAGAGGTGTATGGTGATATTTTTATACCAAACAATACCAGTTGCTATGCCTGTGGCTCATCTGGCTCCAGTTGAATTGCAGCCAATCTATTTTAAGTAAATTTTGTGACTCGGTGGGGAGACAGGTGATGCTCATGAATCAATCCAGCAGCCAGGGAGAAGTGAACCCAAGGACATTTTATAATGTGTGCTTGGAAGACATTACCCCTCACACCAAACCAATTGAGAATTCAAACACATCGGTGTGTCAGTAACATTCAGGCTTGATCTGTATTAAATAATTGGGCAGAAAGTTGAGGGAACTGGGTGACTAATGCAACCAATAAATATATCATCTACAAAATACCCCAAATAAAACCCAAACCTAAAACCAAAACAACAAGCAACAACAAGCCAAAACCCAAACCAAAAGTGTCTCTCCAAAGAGCTGAATGCTTTTTAAACAATAACACACAGAGGCATTGGATTATCTAACTGATGACCATGTTCCAGTTTACAAATGAAGGCTGTACAGGCAGAGAGTAGCTAGCATCTCAGCTTTCCACAGGACTAGAACTGCAATCAAACTGCAGGCAGACCGTCCAGTGGCTTTTATTATAATTACATTGTGCCAAGAGAAAAAGGATGAGATCCAAATGCAGTGTTTTTCTCCCCTCCCTCTTTATCATTTTTCAAAGCATGTGGCTGCAAGACGTGAGATTCTCCTCACTATTTATCATTATATTGCTACATGACCAGTAGTACACAAATTGTTTATTTCTGGATCACTTCAATTTTCCATCTGGAGGGGTAATATTCACCTGTAATAGATCCATAGCAATGTGTAAGAACCCACAGAAAAGTAGATGAGATGTTCCTAAGTTGTGGAAAGAAAGAAATCTTGTATGTGAATATATTAGGGGCAAAGAACGTTTGCAAACAGAGATCTTAATTCTAGTTCCCTGTGGGTCCATGTTCTACCCCGCTGCTGGGCAGGGCCAGCCACTAGGGAGGAGAAATGCTGGGAGTTTGTGCTTGTCCCACGCTGCCCGGTGCTGGGATTTAGGGAAGTGCAGAGACACCGCTGGGGGGTGGGGGTGGGGGTGGGAAAATGCAATCTAAGATGGGGGAAGCTGAAGTTGGGGTTCTTGACTCCCAGGCACCCCATCGTCCCTGGGGTGCCACAGAGGGGTCAGGAATGAAGGATTGAGGATTCACCCACCTGTGATGAAGAGTTGGGAGTGGAGGGGGTGCGAAGGCTGAGGACTGCGTCCAGCCTGGGGAAACAGGGTGTGTGTGTGTGTGTGTGTGTGTGTGTGTGTGTGTGTGTGTGTGTGTGTAGCTCTGGCTTAGCTCATTGGTAAAGGTAGCAGTGGTTGTCTGGAAGCACAGATGGGCCTTCTACAGAGAGGTAGACAGCGGCTCTGCAGATGAAGGCCTTCCCCACACTCCTCACCGCAGTTCTTGATGAAAGAGACAGACAGTCCATGGTTCTAAACTGTTTATTGATTGTTCATTGTGGAAAATGGATGCATACTAACTTCTCAGGGTGGACCAGAGATTACATACCTTTTGCAGGGAGGATTGTCTGGGAAGTGGAGCTTACTGGCTAAACCATCAGGGCCTCTAGGTACCTCATTAGTGTGGAAAAACTGTCCACAGGTCATGTTTGCTTACGTGGGAAGTGTGGCATGTGTTCCAGGCCAGAAATCTGGTAGGAAGCTGGGAGGTGCCTACCATCTCAGGTGTGTCCCCACCGAGTTTCTGGGGACTCCGACCTGTTCTCCGATTCAAGCTTCCTGAAGGCATGGTTTACCGTCCCACAATTCCCTATCTCATTTCCAGAAAATATGACCTCTCTGAATGATGCGAGGCCTTTGGTGATCTGGTATATTAGGCTGTTTCCAGAGATCACACTCTTCCCTGTACTGTAATGGTTAACATTAAATATTGCTTCTTAGGGGCTGTAGCAATGACTCAGCAGTTAAGAGAACTGACTGGCCTTCCAGAAGACCTGGGTTCCATTCTGAGCACTCACATAGTCAGCCACAGCTGTCTGTAACTCCAATTCCAGGGTATCCAATACCCAATTCTGGTGGCCTCTATAGGTACTGCACACATGTGACACAAAGACATGCATGCAGGCAAAACATACACAAAATAAAAATAAATAAATCCTTAAAAAAATATCCCTGCTTTTTATATGCCAATCGCTGTCATGTTCTTTTTCCCCTCGATTTTTTATTTTAACATTGTCATTTAAGGATGACTAGGCTGCCACTTGAGGTTCATGCTGAACCAGGTCTGTATACCTGCAACCCACATGGTCTGTCCCTTGCTGGTAAGTACACATTTTACTACATCGTAGAAATCATTTGTATCTGTAAGATAACAGCAACTTCTATGTCCACTGAAGTCTTCTGAGACAAGATGAGGAAGGCCTTTTAGTTGAGCCTCAGAGGACCTTGGTCACAAGACAAGACGTTTCAAACAAGGTAGAAGAATAAAGCTAGAACAATTAAATGCATTTGCCTTCAGAAAAAGCACCTTTAAGAATATATAAATTATCTCTAATCCTAGAAACAAAATGAACAGAGGCAGATGGATCTCTATGAATCTGAGGCCAGCCTTGTGTACATAGTGAGTGCCAGGAAAGGCCAGGGCTATGCAGAGAGACTCTTAGGAACCAAACCAAAGCAAAGCCAAACAGGTCACTCAGCCTGGGAGAGGCAGGGCTAGCTCTCCAGCTCTCATGACCTCAGGGGTAGCTCTCCTACAGGCAGAAAAGGACAAGGAGGAGGGGAATATGTAGATCTTATATAATATTAATTTCAAAAATAAATTCTGATTTCAAAAATATGTGTGATTATGATTAGGAAAAAAAAAAAACCCTCAAGTGGCTGGAGAGAAGACTCAGTTTCTAAAAGCATGCACTGCTCTCCCAGAGGATCAGAGTTCAGGTCTCTCAGACCCTGCTCTCACATGCACATACCCCCTGCCCCCAAGAAACACTAATCCGCTAGTCCTGGAGTTATGCACATACGTAAACAACTCTAACAAGAGCAAACAATAGTCTTCTTGCTCCAACACATCTTGCTCACCATTGGGTAACCACTCAGCATCAGTTACTTAAGGTGTCACCAAACTAACCGTAAATACCTTGCTCTTTTCTTTTTATCTGGTTTTCTCATTGAGGAAGACAAGGCAGCAACAGACAGTGTCAGCAGGACTGAGGCATGATGGCAGTCTCAGGGAAACACAAGGGCCCAGGGCCAGTATCTGCAGCACAAAGTAAATGTCGCAGGTAGCATTTACGAGTTGTCTGGCCTTGGGAAAGCTATCATTTAATGTCTTGGTATCCCATTTTCATCATCTACAAAAGGGGAATAATGACATTAATAGGCTCCCCATCACAGGCTCTACTGAGGATCAAGTGCAATGACATCTAATAGCTTCAGAACACTTCCCAGCATGCCATGTCTAAGCAAGGATATAGACATAACCATATAGTCATATCCATTGTCTCTACTTCTTCCATCTTCCTTCCTTGGACATTTAAAATTTATTTCCTAAGGGTCATTTTGAGGATTTTATTCTTATATTAAAAATTAAATTGACACATTTAAAACTAAATGGTATTTGGGGTTCTATAGTGAAATACACCCAGTTCTTAATTAACCTCTCCAGTGGCCCAGAACTATATATACACTTGTAATTATTTTCATTTTGAGATCTTTTAGTTCTAGTTTATATAATGTCAAATCAAAAGCTCTTAAAAACTCCTGACTTAGCCCCTTCAGAGATCCGTTGAGTTGTGCCATGAGAAATAAAGACTTGGGCAAGTTATATCATTCCACATTCCCTCTCTTTCTCTCTCTTTTTAAAAAAGATTTATTTGTTGTTATATGTAAATACATTGTAGCTGTCTTCAGACATGCCAGAAAAGGGTGTCAGATCTTGTTAGGGATGGTTGTGAGCCACCATGTGGTTGCTGGGATTTGAACTCAGGACCTTCGGAAGAGCAGTCAGTGCTCTTAACCGTTGAGCCATCTCTCCAGCCCCCACCCCCATTCCCTCTCATACATGTAATATTTGGCTGTGATGGTTACTAAGACTTCTATATATTTGATGGTTCTGCTTCTATTTCACATTCCATTAGTCTTCTATTAGTCTCAGTCTCTCTCTCTCTCTCAACTCCTCTCTCACAATCTTTTATTGTTATATTGTAGTTTCTTTTCCTTTTTTTCTTCACAGGAGATGGTAACTCCTTCCTGTACCACCTACTTGGCAGTGTAGTGGACATCACCAATAGTTACAATGGCAGTGGTGTCTAAATATACACCCACACATATATACATATACATATACATATACATATACATATACATATACATATACATATACATATACATATACATATGCATGTACTAAGAAGAGTAAAGTGGGGACTTCTCTGACTTGGCCTTGCATATGCATAGACTACATACAGATCTAGATTCCTTCAGGAGTTAGGCGGGTTGCTGGCTCTATGAAAGTTCATAGGGTAGGCCATTTTGTGAACAATCACTTGTTCAAATCAGCGTATAGACACACTTCTTGTGAATGCACACATGCTCTGGACCATGGCCTGTGCCATCTTCCATCAAGATCAGGGATGACTGTTCCAAAATGGTAGTCAGTACCCTAGCAGATTACACTATCAAAGTGAGTCCAATGGTCAGTATAATGAATGTTCAGAAAGAGATCTTTTACCTTTTCACACTGAACCCTCCCTCATAAGATGTTTGAGCAATGACATCTCATATATGTATTGCACATGATTCGTTGGTTACCAGGAATCACCAGGAGTGTTGACTTCCCTGTGGCACTGTCAGAGCACTCCTGGCTTCTATCACTGTTCGTTATGGCTATTACATCTTTTCTCATGCCAGTAGCCACCACCCCGGCAAGGACTTCTATCCTGAACAAACACATCCTCAGGGTACTCACGTGACCTTCCACTGTACCACTCTGAAAGACCATATTTATCCATATTTTCTACAGAGTGGCAGTGGTAGCAGGATGTGGAACACATTGTAACATAGCCCAGAAGCACAGCAAAGTCCAGACTTCAGAGTACAGAGAGACAACAGGGATGACGGTCACACAATTTAGAGGAAGTGTGGTCACATTTCCTTCATCCCTCCCTTGTTTAACCACACTGTCCCCACAGTACTTTCTGGAACATCTCTTGATTCCACAGTAGTGAGGACAAGGGTGTTTAGGTCACCATCTTTCTGTTTTCCTCTTACTCTACCTCCTTCTTATTTATTAAGACAGTGTCTCATGCAGTATAGACTGGCTCACACTGGCTAGGTTGCTGAGGATAATTTTGAACTTCTGAGGTCTCTATCTCTGTTTCTCAAGTGCTAGGATTTCAGGCATGCATCATCATGTCCAGTTTTATGACTGAACCCAGGGCTTCATGTATACCAAGCAAAAGGTCTACTAATAGTTACATTCTTAGTCCCTACTTTCTAGTTTTAAAATTCTCTTATGTATAATTAAATTGACTTTTGCATTGTCAACACTAATTTTTTTTTATTTTAAAAGTCTCATTTATACTCTCCATGGTCTCTGTAAAAATTAAAAATAACACCCGATTCTTCTTTTATGGCTTCAATACCTTTGTGGAGTTCTCCAAAGACACTAATTAAAATGTTAAAAAAAGGTTTCAATCACCAGAATTATCTTTGGTTTCTTTGTGGACAGCTTTTCTGTTTATCCATTTTGGTCCTCTCCTTGGGGAAGGATCCTCAAATGTCTGCCAGTCTCAGGAAGCATTTGTAACCATATAAATGTACAGAGAACAGTAGTGAAAGCTTGCCTGCCTTGGCTTTGGGCATATACAGACTACCTGCCTAGATCCCTTCAATAGTAAGGCTGGCTGCTGGCTCTGTGAGACTTCATTGAGTATTCAGACCGGTGAGCTTTATGCTAAGAGTATACAGTCAGTGCTCTAGGCAGACACAGAGCCCATAAAACTAAAATAGGAGGGGCAGCAATCTTTTTCTCCTAATCAAGAGGTTCTTTGTGACCTTGGGCATCGGAAAGGTCCAGAGCATCCTCAGACTCAGTCAACCGATTTCTTAGCAACACCTTTATTTGCTCTGAGGTGATTTTCTGGTGGTTCTGTCTATGCAAAGCCACTAGTCTATCGATATGGGGAAGGCCTGACTGATGCACCTACCCTATGGGGAAGGTGACTTTTGACGAATAGAGTTTGTCAGATGTTACACTTTTGAGGGGAGAAAACAACAACTGCTCATTCTTCTCAGCAACCTCAGAGTCCTAAGCTGCCACGAAAGTGATCTTAGACGATCCAGAGCCACCATGATGTGGGATGGTCTAAGACACAAGAAAAGGCCACCTGTAGGCATGCCAGATGAGTGCCACTGGATCCTGACATTGTGGTCATTCCAGTCCAGTTGTCATTCACCTAAGATGCTGAGATTTTTCATAGAGTTGTTGGACATTATGGAACAGGTGTCATTATCTGGCTATGCCCTATCTACAGTTTGGGACCATAGACTCATTGAGCTGAAGTAAATCACTCTATTTTATACTACTAAGATTTGTGTGGCAATTTACACAACAAGAGATACCCAGGACCCAGTAACAATCCTCCAGTTAATGAACCCAATTCTTTCTTCTCTAACAACAGACTCAATTATCACACCCCTTTTTAGTTCATGCTTAATGCTCTATGAGTGTGTCTAAAATTCATATCTCATGTCCCCTCTCTCATCTTGAACATTTTCCTGTAAGAGCTCTGGATGGATAATTTCTGATCCCCTGGTCAACAGAGCCACATCTTTTTTCTGTCCTCTAGAAGTTCATTAAGATCTTCAGGTCGCTATGGAATGCCTTCCCTGCCTCTTAGGCGATGGTGGATTAACCCCTTCTGTGACATGCCGTTGTTGCAGGGCTTGTAGATATGGATGGTAAATGCCCCTTGTGAGAAGCAACAGTGAAGTCCTCCAGAAGAAGAGAGGAACGCTGTTCAAAGTGGGATGTTTCACAGCATTTGTGAGTTAGATGTAGGCTGTGTCTGAGAGACAGGACATGTGTCCCAGTGTGAAAAGTCAAAGCCTTTCTAATCCCTCACCCTGTGACCACTGGGAGATTAATTTTCTTCTATTTTAGTTGAATGCTCTTTCATTCACTAATTGACTTTTCAGCAGAAGTTTTGAAGTCCAGCTTCCAGGCTTCAAAACGTGTCCACATAAAATCTGTAACTTAATGAGTCATAAAAAAATGTAGCATATCTGTGTGTTTATACCCCCAATATATAGAGACATAGAGAACGTCTCTCCCCATGTAAGCACGGCCCTCATTTCTAGCCCCGCAGAGCAGGCTCATGCACCGAGGACTCCACACAAGTGTGATTATACAAGTGTTCACACTTCCCGGCTGCTTCGTTCACTCTGTGACCTTGACCTTCATCTGTGCTGAGCTCTGTGACAAGGATTTGTTTCCTCTTACTGTGGAGCTGTGTTCCATTTGCTCGCTGATTTACTGGCCAAGGGATAGTCAAGAGGCAGCAGTTTGGGCAAACTGCTATTAACACTGTGGAATAAATCTTTTTAAAAACTTTCATCGAATTTGTTGACAATTTCATACTTGAATGAAGCGCATTCTGATTACAGCGGCCCCTCCAGCCTCTCCCTCCTCTCGCTGTCCATCCCCTCTTTTATGTCTTCTTTGTGTTTGGATTTTTTAGATTCACTGAGTTAAGCCAGGATCCTTTGCACGTTGATATGTTTGGAACCACCATTGGCTTCTGGACCCTGATGCGGTCTTTTGTGAATACACAACTGCAGACAGTGACCTCCGTTTCCTCAGGACCCCTCAGTAGCTGGTAGTTCAGCAGGGATGGATAGGATCCCGTGTGCTCCTTCCTGTTCTATGTCTGACTGTTCAGAGGAGAAGCTTGGCATTGGAAAACCCACCAAAACCTCACGGCCGAGGTGGTCTTAGGCCCTGAGAGTAAAGCTACCACTGTTTTTAGTAAAACTGTCAGGGCTCCAAATGGCTTTTTAACTATTTATGTTTATAACCATACACAACACTGCTGCCAGCGTTAACCAGAAATTGTTACAAAATTGTAACAAAAGTTGGCAAATGCAGAGACACATGGCTGCTCAAGGTAGAATAAATGTTTTCATGGACACTATTAGGATGCTTTAGATCCAAATTAAAAAAAAAATACCCTGTTTCCCTGTTAAAGGTCTGGAGTCTCCCCAGCAGAATTTCTGGTACCAGCTGGGCAACTGATATGTGTAAATGAATCTCCTTTTTCTTGGTTTTTCAACAAACATAGAATTCTGGCTTCCAGGAGTTGAGGGAAGAAGCTAAGCTTATCAAAAGTGTCCAAGGAAAATCAAAGCCCAGATTGCTGAACTAGAAAACTTGAGTCCAGAATGCCTTGTTAATAAGCTTCAGCCTTTAGGAATTGGCCAAGCAGAAACCCAAGTGCTGAGGGGGGCAGCTTGAAAGGAAGCAGAAGGTACCGGAAGCCTTTTCTCTCCTTTATTAACACACAAACTCTTTTATAGCAGGTATAGAATGTGTTGGACGACTTCCTTTAAAACAAGATCATCATCATCATCATTAATGAGTTTGAATGGCAGGCACTTTCTAAAGATGTTTCCCTGCATGCTTTACCTAATTGAATTCTCATGCAGCAAGTCATTTGAGATGTGTACTTGCTATTCAGCTAAATTCTAACTCCTCAAAACCCAGAAGAGTGTGGTCTTACGTAACAGGTTAACAGTATTTGGAGACAGAGTCTTGAAACATGGAATGGAATGAGATGTGGTCATTAGGACAGACCCCAACTGACTGGCATCTTTGGAAACAACTAAGCTTAGTATGCAAAGATGTCCAAAAGGAGACTTGGTGAAGATGCTTAGATGTGGTGGCTATTGCTCTATCTAGGAGAAAGATCTCAGAGGAAACAACGCCCCACCCCCAACACCATGACTCAGCTTTCTGTTAGGGGAAAAAAAGACCCAAACACCAAACTAAACCAAACCAAACCTTTTTGCTGGTTCAGCCTCACACCTGTAGTCCTGTTTTGCTGGCCCTGACTTGCCAGTGTAGTGAATATATGCTATAATCACTACTTTACAGATGGGAGCAATGGAAGATTACAGCAATGAGTTGGAATTGTATGGCCAACTGGAGCCAGCTGAATGACTGAGAAGCCAATGCTCTAAACCAGAGGTTCTCACCTGTAGATTAAGTGACCCTTTCATAGGGGTCACCTAAGACCATTGGAAAACACAGATGTTTATATTACAACTCATAACAGTAGCAAATTTATAGCTATAAAGAAGCAATGAAAATAATTTTATGGTTGGGGGGTCACCATACCATAAAGTACTTTACTAAAGGGTAGCAGTCTTAGGAAGGTTGAGAACCACTGTTCTAAATAGATAAAAATTCCTTCTCCACCCCACCCAATTAAATTGAAAGCAGGTCCCTACTTAATATACAATTACACCTGATTGGGCAGATAATCCTGTGCAAGGCAGGCAGTCTGCAAGGCTTAGTAAGCAGAGTCCAAGAAGGTGCAGATAACAATGTGGGTTTTGTAAAAAATTGTCTAAGATGGTTTCACCACACTAGACCTATTAGCAAGGATGCCTAACCTAACATGATTGGCCCTTATCCCTGCCAGGGAGCTCAGTGGTGACAAGCAGGGTCTGTATAATGTCTCCTAAGGGGAGAGGTATCTTCTGCAGTCAGCTAAGCTCTTCACCCCAGAAGCTGAGGCTATGTTTGTTTCACGATGAGAAGAACTTTGTAGAAGTCCCTAAATAGCCACAAGGGTCCTTAAGGATGAGGGGCAGAGGGAGTGGCAGGAGGTGTGATGGTGGCAAGAGGCTCAGGTGAGACAGGATGGGCCCCTGTTCAAGGAACCTAGGCAGCCCCTGGGAGCTGAGAAAGGCAGTGTCCCTTTGATGCTTCCAGAAGGAACTCAGCCTTTCCAACATCTTGTTTGACTTTTAACCTATAGAACTGTGAGAACATCAACTTGGGATGAGATGATATTCCTTTATCCCTAGCCACATACATCAGGCAAGGGAGCTGGCCCGGAGGTCATAAGAGTGGGAGGGCTGGCCCTGCCCCTCCCCAGCTGCAGCACTCAAGGGAACAGGCCCTGCACTTTGCCTAGGAAACATCGTAGAGCTGGCACTGGATGTGGGGGATTGCGGGTGAGGGCATGGGTGTGGGAGAGCTGGGCCTCCTCTGGTCTGCTGGGCAGTGGTACAGATGAAGGAGAGACACCCTCCTTCCCTCCCCTCCCCTCCCCTCCCTCATCCCTTGTCATCTATGGCAGGCAGAAGAGCTGGCCCCAGGGTCATGAGAGTGGGAGAACTGCTCATGTCCCTCACTGGCTGCAACTCTCGGGAATGTGGGTCATGTACCTTGCCTAGGCTGCAGGGTAGAGCTGGCTCTGGTAGCAGGGATGCTGGTGAACTGGCCCTGAAGGCATGAGAGCGGGAGAGCCATCAGGCTGACCAGATCAGATAGCTCTCAGGCCCAGATCCAGAGCTTTGATTTGGCCTACGCTAACATCTACCCCATTGATGAACTGCTGGAGTGCATGAAGGGGCTGGTCCTACAGATGCAAAGCTACAGGAGATCCATAAAACAGGGCAACAACAGGATTTCCAAGAGGAGCCCCAGTGAGGTTCAAGTATTGATAGAGGCCAGACCGAGGAGTCATTGCAGTGAACATTTGTAAGCAAAGACATGTTGTCAAAAGGGTATATTTTCTCTGTTGGGAGTGAGGTTGCAAGGGTGGAGAGTAGGTATGAGGGGAGGGGGAAATGAGTGGGATTGGGGTACACGATGTATAATTCACAAAGAACCAATAAATAGTTAAAAAAAATCAGTCTCCATATTTACATCATCTCCCTTTATACATACGGCACCAACACCAAGTCACATCGAATGCTGCGTCCAGCACATTTCATTCCTTCTGCTCTTTCTGGTCATGGGAAGGCGAGAGAGGGAAGCATTATGATTCTACGAATTGAAAGTCGATGTTTTGGCTTTATTTTAAATTTTCTATGATGGCTACGTCCCTGTCCCTAGGAGACTTTGTTAAAAACAACATTTTGAATTGTCACTCTCACCACTTTTAAAGTCACTGGTATCTGTATTCCACACACATACTGACAGGGTCATGCCAATTATGTGCTACATAATGATGGGGTTGTTCACATAATTGGTTTTATTCCTGGGTAGAGAGCATGTTGCTTCCACACATTCAAGCCCAGGGAAAGCTCGAGGGCCAGAACGAACTTCTATGATGCTGTTCAAAAGCACTTCAATGGAGAACTCCCCGTTCTTGCTGTCCTGGATGTAGAAGATATATTTTCCTTGGAGAAGGCTGACCTATGAACCACTGGAGCCTAACTTGACACTTAAAATCCTTTGGAATAGTGAACTTTGTGTGTGAGCTATGACAACTGTGCTAAACAAGAAAATTGGGTTTTATATATTTCCAAATCAAATGAAAAAGGGTGGCTGCAGGAAAGGACACCCTGCATTCAGAGAGGACATATTTTCCCATTGTCCAGGTTTGAATGTAGAATTAGGATCTATGCTTTTTTAACTTCTCAAATGGCCTCTCCTTGATCCTGACTTGTTACTCATTTTCATCATCAGAGCCTTTTTCAAAATCTAGGTTACCTGGCCATTGTAAGTGGCAGAGAACCTGAGGATTCTGGACATTTATTTTCTACCAAATTCTCCAGCCATTTAAATAATGGAAATCAAATATGGTAGGCCATGAGGAATATTTTACTGGCTTCTGTTCACCACATGTCTTGCTGATACTCATGTTATTATGGAACAATAACATTCTACATCACAAGCTGCCTTTGTCCCATTTTCCAGCTTTTTCTGATTGTCTCCTCCAGCCCCGGCTGTATCACTTTAACATACAGCATGGAACCTTGTGTGAGCTATGAACCGAGTGGCTTTCCAGAGTCTCTTGTGTTATACAGGAACTTCTGTGATCATTTATCAGTAATTTCTAATTAGTCTTATCCTAGTACATTCTCAAGTTATTTGCTTGAATTAAAGGCTATGTACTGACATTAGAATGTTAGGGGTATATATCTCTGTATGTACAGCTTCATATCTTTGCTGACCTTCCTGGTCCTGTCTAGCTTACTCAGTTCAACTTGAAGGGTCGGCCTCTCTTAGCTTGTGTTGGCAGGTCTGATGCTAACACACTCTTGGCCTTATCTGGGAAAGCCATTATATTCTTCATTTTTGAAGGAGAGTTCTGTTGCAGACCATTCCTGATTGGCAGTATCTTTTAGCCCTTTGAATATCCCATCCCTCTCCTTTCTAATCTACAAGGTTCTGTGAGAACTAACTCACCAGTAGGTTCATGGAAGTGCCCCTGAATATGATGAGCCACTCCTTGCCCACTGCTTGAAAGAGTCTTTATCTTAAGTTTTTTTTTATTTCATAATCAGCTTCATTTCTATTTTACTCTACAGAACTCTAAATGTATTTGGATTTTGGCATATTTTCATATAAAACACAGAGTTAAGAAACATTTGATAATTACAAATTTAATAATCTAAATTCCAGTGCAAAAATTGTCAATCTTCATAGAGTATGTCACACTGCATACAATCTCTGCAAACCCAATCTTTTTCTGTGTCAGCTCAGCTTCCTGTCAGAGTCATAAAATACCAGGGGATAATCAGCTGAAAAGAGAGATTTGTTTTTGGCTCATGGGATTAGAGGGTTCAGTCTATGGTCACTAGCCTCCTTTCTTCTGGCCTTTGACAACGCAATGCATCATGGGGGCGGATGGTAGGGCGAAGCTGCTTACTTCTTGATGAGCTGAGAGCAGAGGGACTGCGGTCTCAACATCACTTTTTAGGTACACCAAGGGATAGGATGACTTCACTTCCTTGAGCAGGACTCCAGTCACAAACCTTCCAGTAGTGCCAACAGTTGGGGATCAAGCCCTTACAAGCCATTGATCTGAACCCCACTACTAGGAAAATGACAGTAAATAATCTTCTGACAGACACTTGTGGCTTGTATGTAGTTGAGTTTGTACAGTGCTTGTCTTCCATGCATTAATCACTGGGCTGGATCCCCAGTTAATTTATTTTTCATTGTTGCAATTCAAACTCAGGGCCTCTCAATGCTAGCCAAGTGCTCTACCACTTAGCTACATCTCAGCCTGATTTGATTAGTTATGTAACCATTAATTATTTAAACTCCCCAAATTTATATACATACTTCTTCAAATTTGAAAGCAATTTAGACATTATTCAAATTCTTTCTTTGATTTTTCTATAATGCAGATATTGGTGCATTTGATATCTTAAGAGGTTTCTTATATTTTCTCCATTCTTTTTTCTGTTTTGTTTTGTTTTTCAAGACAGGGTTTCTCTGTGCAGTCCTGGAACTCACTCTGTAGACCAGACTGGCCTCAAACTCAGAAATCCGCCTACCTCTGCCTCCCAAATGCAGATTAAAGGTGTGCGCCACCACCACCACCCGGCTATTTTCTCCATTCTTTTCCTTTTCATATGGTACTAGGATTGAAGTTAGGACCTCACACATGTTAGGCAACACATGTCTGAGCTATAGCCTGAACCCTGCTTTGAAGCTTTTTGTTTTGAGACAGTACCTCACTAATTTCACGAGCCTTGAACTTGTACTGTAGCAGCGATGAGTCTGGAACTTGCTATTCTGCCCCAGTCTCCCCAGTAGCTAGGATTCCAGGCAGGTGTCAGTAGGTCTCTGTTTCCTTTTTGCTCCTTATTCCCATAACCCATAATCTCACATGACCTCTCTTCTGCTTAGGATAGCTTCCTACTTCATTATCTCTAGGAAGCACACACACACACACACACACACACACACACACACACACACAAACACACACACACAGTCTGTTTCTGTTTATATCACTTTCTTGCCTTTGTTGACTTCTGCATTCTCAATACTTTGATAATGATCATTTTGAATTCTTCTAAAAAATTACTTTTCTTATTTTTTGAGATTATAATATAATTACATTATTTCCCTGTCCTTTTCCTCCCATCCAAGCCATTCCACAAACTCATCTTGCTCTCTTTCAAATTCATGGCCTTTTTACTCATTAATTGTTGTAAATACATACATTTGGGAACATATATTTTTTGGGAATATAGCTAATTTGGAGGCTGCTCTTTCCCTTGGATTCATTTCAGAGATTAGTTTTGTTCCTTTGACTGGGTTATGTTTTGCATTTTAAAAATCTTTTTGTTTTGTTGAGATTTGGACACTGAAACAAGAATGCTTGTTTCCAGGCTGTGGGCTGTTTTCACCAAAGGGAACATGCTCACCAATCACCCCCAGGAGAGATTCTCAATGTTTCTTGTGTCTTCTCTGCTTGTAGGTCTATTCCCCAGCCAGATGCAGAGCTCAGCCTGTTTCTACTCAAGTGCTCCCTCTAGTGTCAGTTGTGATAATAAAATCTCTCTGGTGGTGTGGACCATGGAAGGGCTTGCCATTGTTCTCAGAGGTCCCCAAGCAACTGTAGCATGTGGTCATCTTTCTTCTTCAGTGTTCTGTGTCAGGCAAGACAGAACCAAAATCCCCACGCAGCTCCTAATAGCCAGTTCAGGATGTCCTACCCTCTCCTCCCTCTTAGGGGAGAAGCCATGATTGAGCATTCCATTCCAACTGAGCACAGTTCTGGCAGGAGGATGGAATTTGGTGCCTTAAGTGGGGCAGAATTTCTTACCTCCCCCACTGTGCTTCTCTTGGCCTCCTGCCCTCAGAGGGTTACATTTCTAGTGATTTTTGAGCTTCTCTCAGAAGAGGTCTGGTCCATATCTTGTTATAGAGTCCAGTGGGAGAGGAAGGAACATGGGACGTTTCCCATTTTCCATCTTGTTCACGAATTACTTAGTGAACGTTTGTCAAGGGAAGCCACTGTGGTTGCTTCCAGATCCACTAACTAATAAAATAGAGCAATGAAGTAATGCTGGTCAGACATGGCACATTCTTCCATCCTTTGCCTAATATGTTAATTGTTTTTGGATTCATTTTGTTATTTCTCTTGACTTCTAAAATATTTTCCAGTTTTCCAATCCGTACCTTTTCCTGTGTCCCCATGCTACAAATAAACACAAACTACAAAAGGCTCAATGTATTTTTATGGCCATAAAAGGAGTAAGTTAGGCAGGGTTCCTAAACAGACAATGGTCATAAATTGTCTCAGACTGTTGAACAATGGAATGAATTGAAGGACTTTTCTCTCTCATAAAATCCCGATTGTTCAATGTAGCCGCCTATGTGGTATGATGGTAGTAGGAAAATACAGAAGAGAGAACATCTAGAAACAACAAAAACAACAACAACAAAATATACAATTGCTAAAATGGGAAGAAATGGTGAGTGGGAAAGGTTCCCAGGATAATTATGACACAACATAGAAGAACTTAAGCAAGCCTATCCGGGAGGCAGGAGCATCTGTGGATAACACAGATCCCTAAGTGTGCCTTTTGTTTTGTCAGATCTTGTCTAAGTGTCTTGCATTCAGATGCCTCTTGAATACAACTCAACCCATATTTTCAGATAATAAGGATGTTTAATATGCTAGAATCTCATGGGCTTAATCTGCAACCCTCTGCAAGGTCAGGTACTTCACACCAGTTCATAAAACCATATGGAAAAGTTTTCAATAGAAGTTGTTGGACCTTGTTGGACTCCTCCATGACTGTCTATGGGATTTTTGGAAGTATTTAACTGGCTCTATATAATGGCACACATTTATACTGCAAAGGGGATGGCTGATCAAATGGGCATATTGACAGTATCTGTAGTACTCAGTGCTTTCTCAGCAGGACTAGGGGACCTAGACTATGAAAACTAATTTTCTGCCTATATTATTTATATTTTATCCTGGCATTTGGTGGACAAAATCCTCAGGAGGTGCAGTAAGACCACCAGAGTAATTTCACTCTCTCTCTCTCTCTCTCTCTCTCTCTCTCTCTTACAGATGAATAGAAAGAAAATGAAATTTAGAACATATTTCAAATGTGGTAAGAGAGTATGGCACATTGAAAGTCTTGGTCAGATGTGGTGGCAAATTGGGAGTGCATAGAGAAGATGTGTATTTTGGGAAGTCACACACTTGCATTCACTTGTGGCCAGCTGTTCCTGAATAAACACATTCCTTAAGGGATAAATGACTTAGTATATTGTTTGTATTCACATTGGCTCCCATAAAGAAGGACACTATAGAGACCTAGTGTTATTGTTGCAGCTGTTACTGACAGCTGCAACCTCATCCCTTCACAAGGGGTTGACAGGTGGGACTGACCTAAGATGGATGTAAATAGGGGCTTTCTTAGTAAATTCAGATCCTGTGAGTTTTTCCACTGAACTGATGGTGTTATATGCGATTGGTAATAACTGGATGAAGTTAAAATATGACATGAGCGTACTTTTAATATTGTCTCATCATGTCACAGGGTATATAATGACATCTCACTGCAAAGGGAGTTATTGATGAATATTTCTTCTCTGAAAATTCCAGATGGGGAACAAACACCATAATTTTATTTACAATCCTGAAACATATGTCCTGGCTCTGTCTAGTAGATTGCTGAAATAATACAAAATTCTTTCAAGCCTGTATCATCTAAAACAGTGGTTCTTCACCTGTGAGGGTCACATATCTCATATTCTGCATATTAGACATTTACATTATAATTTACAACAGTAGCAAAATTATAGTTATAAAGTAGGAACAAAATTAATCTTATTGTTGGGGTCACTACAGGATGAGAAACTGTATTAAGGGTCTCAGCATTAGGAAGGTTGAGAACCATGCTCTAGAAAAAGATTCTATTTTCTATGCATCTCTTGAATCTGATATGCCTTGCCTTGAGAGAGAAATAGGATGCAACACTAGTGGGTACCAATTCTAAAGTCTTTGTTTTAGGAAGCCTTATGTGTCTAGTTTTATCCTAGGGCCATTTTTTTTTATCGCCATGTGAACCAGCTTGGGTTAGCTGGTTGGAGAAAGTGAGGCATCAAGATATTTCAGTAAACCCAGACAGCAACATCTCAGATCAGACGTATCATACCCTGAGTTGAGCTCAGATCTCTCACCCATGAAATTATAAGCAAAGTGATATGGTGGTTCTTTGATGTCATGGAATCTTGGAGCAGTTTGTTACATAGCAACAGATATATGATACTTCAGAGCTCATTCACTGAGTTTGAAGTCTGCCAGTGGGAGCTATAATTGATCATCTGCTCACTTTCCTTCCCTAACAACTGCATAATTTGTGTAACACAATGCAGTGGACTGAGTTATAGGATGCAATTTCCACTCTACCAGGGATTTACATCACAGTCTAGGTAACTGTAATTCTTCTTATGTAATACAGAATGCCCCTTCTTATGCCTTGCCTTTGGCCATGGCATTATGGCTACTTTGCTGCAAGCAGATGTGATGCTTGCCAGCTCTGAATCTAGCATTAAGCAACTTGGCATGCTTCACTTGGATTTTTTTTTTTTAATCTTTGTTGTCATTGAGATCTTTCCCCCTGGGTAGCTTCTTCAACTTCTAACTAGCATGAAAATGAGTTGTAGGTGATGAATAAATGCTTTTGTTGTGTGTAACTGAGGTTTAGGGGCTGTTTGTTATATAGCTAACACATACCGCTTTATTTTTTACTTAACAAACATGTCTGAACCTCCTTCACAGATAGGTGGGAAGCTAATGGACTGCTCTAGGCTTGGGTTCTAGGATACTGGGCTTAGAGAGTCTTTTGTACAAAGTAGTGATTGAATGATTATGGAAAAATGACTTCTAAGACCAAGGCTTGATCAAACAAAGAAGAGAGAGAGAGCAATAGAAACATTAGAGAGAATATGATGCAAGGGAAGGCAAGGGCCAAACAAAAGTTCATCTAAATCAAAGCTTAGAGGCACTTAGGCAAAAGCATTTCTTGAATAAAAGCAACACAGGTGAGTTCAAAAATCATTTCTGGATTATGCTGTGGCCAGCTATGTGAGAAGGAATTGTCAGGCTAGTTCACCATAAGAGGCATTTGTGGAAAATGAAAGTCGATCTTCAACTCCCTATCTTCTTTCTGAGTCACAGGGATATGGGATATGTCTGGACACTGGGTGTTTATGCCTAAGAGTACATAGCTCAGTCCTCTGTGGGTTATGCAGGCGCATCTGTCTCCAGGGATACATTATTGTTCATCTTCTGTAGATACTTGATGCTCTGTAGATACTCATTTCTAGGTAGGGTCATTTATACTCACCACTGGAAAACCCAAGATAATGTGTGTTATTCAGTTGTATTGTGGGACATTTTGTAATTCTGACATTGCCTACACTGTGTTGTCTAGTATGGTAGCCATTGATCATATATGGAAGTGAAACGAATGCACAAAGAACTCGGCTTTTAATTCCATGTGGTTTTCATTCTTTTAAATTTGAATGGCTATGAGCAGCTAATGGCTTCCATTTTGAACAGTAAAATTCTACAGGTCATTACATACCCATAATAAACATTGTCAGTGTAATACCTAAAGCTATTGGGAGGTTAAACTTATGCAAAATAATCTACAGGGTTTATGGTTGCCTTAGTGGCTCTCCAGGAGAAATACACTGGGCACTAACAATCAGTGGACCAAGTTCCCAAGTGTTAAGGGTCTCCTTTGAGAAACTCTTTATGGTGTGAAAGTTAATAACGTCAAAATAAATAGATGATAGCCATGCAATGTTGCAGTGCTATGTTTTCCAACTCTTTTGGGAAAGGTACCCAGAGTCCAGCAAACATATGAGCTACAGGAATCTCCTCCTTTTCTTGTTCAACTAAAGACTCTGATTCAAGTCACCACATTTGGAAAATTTTTATCGTTTAAAATCAAAACCAAATACCACCCCAACAAAACCCACCACTGGACTCATATGAACTCATCCTTATGCTCCAGGGATGGAAAATGTTCTTGCATGGCTGGAATGTCAAGTCTTCCCTTAGACGCCTTAGACCACACTTCCCCCAAAGCACGGAGTGCGGTGAAGGTCCTCCTCACACTCTTCAAAATGTACCCAGCGAGTGAAAACTCATCAGGCTTTCTATCCCTGCTCTCTTTGATCAGAGACTCATCATCCAAGGCTCTAAATAGCAGCCACTAGTGTGGCAACAAATGGAAAACATTTTTTTTCATAGTGTTCCAGCTCCTGAGGAGATGCTCTGTATACTGCCTTGTCTCCACCACCTCCATCTGCCCCTTCCGCATCTGTTTATGCCGGCTAGACTTTCTGTTATCAGCAGTTTCATCTTCGATGGCCCAATTCTTGCTCCTTTATTGAGGCTTATTCACTCAAGCTAGCATATCGCCCCCTTAACACAACTTTTCAGACCCTCCCTCCAGGTCTTCACATGTCACAAGCCACTCTGATATTATTATGCAGTCTCTTTACCCTGAAGTGCTTTCAGTGCAGGTGCAGTATGTCTGACACTTACACACTTCTGGCTCATGTATCTGGCTCTCTTTCTGAGTCCCTGGCTTTGCGAGTACTTAAGAATTCCCCAAGAAATTTCCTGGAGTCCCTTGCCTCCTGGCATCTCCCTTTATGTTGGTTCAGAGAACCAAACATGATTTTGACATCAGGTAGGTGGGACAATGCTTAGAAGGACTGCTTTATATTGGTATTTCAAGGCTGTAAGGCCTAGTGGTAATCTTCTACAAGCAGACCAGCTAGGGGGAGCGTCTCTGGAAAAGGGGCAGGTGGAATGAGGGGCTCTGCAGAAAGTGGAGAGAGCAGAAGCCTGCGGTGGCCCTCTACACTGACTCTGTGTTGTGGGTGACATGGGCTATGGTGGCAGCAGCACTGTCTGGGAAATAGTTAGAAATGCAGAAGCCCGGGCCTCACTCCAGACCTACTAAATCAGAAGTTGCAAGGCCCCCAGGTCCTACATGCCAGGCCTCTACACTATCACTGAGACATGAGATTGAAGTGCATCAGCTATTGGTATACTGTGAATGTTTGCCTCAAAGGCACACGTTGTAAGAGGGTGGGTTTGCCTTGACTCACAGTATCAGGGGATTTGGTGCATGACTGCTTGACTCCATATGCCTTCGTGATACCCTAGGATGCTAGGAATGTGTGGTGGAGGAGAGTGGTTTGTCTTCTTCCCGACCAGGTTATTAGAGAACAAGATAGTAAGTGGTCAGGGCTAATACAGTCCTCAAGACCTGTCCCTAGTGACTTCCTTCCAGCTAGGTTCAACCCTTCAAAAGTTCCAACACCTTCCCAAACTCCACAACCCAAAGTCTATAAATAATCAAAACATGAGTCTGTAGGGGGAAATTTCAGATTCAAATAATAACAAAAACTAAACAATTACTTGGCAGTACACAAAAGATATGGACCCCACTAGAGAGGGATGCCTCACTGAACATGTTTGGGATTTGATATTATTTCATTTGCTTGTTTGTTTGTTTGTTTGTTTGTTTTGTTTTGTTTTTGAGACAGGGTTTCTCTGTGTAGCCTTGGCTATCCTGGAACTCACTCTGTAGACCAGGCTGGCCTCGAACTCAGAAATCCGCCTGCCTCTGCCTCCCGAGTGCTGGGATTAAAGGCGTGCGCCAGCACGCCCAGCTTTATTTCATAGGGGGCCAACACACTCTGAGCAAAAGTATCTGGATTTTTACCTAGATGAACAAAGTAGCTATAGTAAGAACCAAGCCAGAAAACTCATAAACAACCTGAGGAAGTTATGTAAAAGGGAAGAGGGGTACTGTGATGGGCAGGTGAGTGTAAGTAAGAGCCAGGGGAAGATGAAGTACTGTGGATCTATCTAGTGGGTTGAGGATGTCAACTCTGGAAATCCACTTAAGCGTTCTCTACTGCTGCTGTCAGGTAGACAGAGAAGATGTTGATGGAGAGGATAGAAAATATGGGGGATTTCCTAGTGTTTGCTAGAAATTATGTTATTTGCCTCTCTTTTTTTCTATTTTCAGATCCTTAAAGTGCACAATATGGAAAATGAGCCCTCGGCTGGCCACAGAAGAGAGAGAAGAGAAAAATCTAAAGAGGCGTAAACACTGCCAGTAAGCACTAGGCACTTCACAAAGTTTTACTTCGCAAGTAGACACATTTGCAGAGCTAGTGAGATTTTTTTTTTTAATTCTGCAGGAAAGTAAGAAGCAAGTCCCTTGGAAACTCTCTGGGCTTTGCCACTGCCTCTTTGGCAGAGGGAACGGGAGCTGGGACACCTCACCAGTCTCGCTTCTGCTTCTGCAAGGCAGACTCAAAACGCAGCCAGAGATGGAGCTTCTTAGAGTACCACAAACGCCCGCTGTCCTTCCTGTTCTCACAGATCTCCCCTGCCATGGAAGTCTAAGATCTACTTCTCAGGCACGGAACACATTAGTTTCTCCATTCAATGTCTCTGCAAATATGGGACAGGAGACATGAAAAATGCCCCAATAGGTGGAATCTTGGATGATGTCCTATTGATACAATGAGCTGCCATCTCATTGACATCTTTAGACAGCTGGTGTGAACATTGTGCTTCCTGCTCCCCAATGAACCTTGTCACCAGGTTACAAAGATAAACTGTAGAGGGACTTCTTTTAGCCACTCCACCAACAATGCTGAGGCTGTCACCATGTATTATGTTTCCTTTAACAGAGCTCTGCCAAATATCTGGGCTTTGAAAGAGCCTTGAACTTGAGATGCTAAAGTGCAGTTATAACTTCTTCAAGCTTTTCCTAGGCCAAAGAGAATCAATAGTATGATAACCCACAGGACACCATAACCACCGTTCCTTTATACTAAGAGAACAAGAACCATGTCTTAATCTCATTTGTAGAGTGTAGGATACTGAACAGTATGGCCAATGAGGCAGGAGGTACTATAACATGGTCTCCTTGTTCTGGGAAATAGGAGTCATCTAACTAGGATGACTGAGAAATACTGACTCTTGCATTAACACCGAGGTTTGTGGAGTCAGTGGTTCAAGAAAAAACCTGGGCACACTCCCCTGGAAATACAAAGGGAAGCCTGTGAGTGGGTGCAGATAGGTCTTTGGGTCCTCTTAGTGTGCCCCAGAGAATTTTCTTTTGCTTACTGAACCCATAGATATGTCCTTACCTTCTCTACTCAGCTTCTTCTTTGCTAAGATTTTCCTCTGGCCATTTAATTTAATTTGTAAGTTTCTACCCTCACTGCTATCCCAAGGTTGGCTTGGTTTTTAAAAGCCATTCATTATCTTGAACAGATCTTCCTCTGGCAGTTCTCAGTGCACTCATTGGTCAAGGACGAAGAGTTTATTACATGAATCTGCTGCTCTGCACTAAAGGGAAAGGCTATAGCCCTTACTTTCTTAGAGAGCTACAGAGCCTGGCCCAAAGTCGCTGGATTCTTAACTGTGTTGCTTTTCCTGCAGTGAAACTTTAAACACATCACTCCAGAATGTGGTGCCATGAAGCAACCACCACAGTTCCACAGGGATAGCTTGTCTCTGCTCTAGTTGGCTTGAGGGTTGGGACCTGAAGTCAGATGATAATTGCTTATCCTCATGTCTGGCTTTTGGGCTGGAACCATGCAGTTGGGGGCATAGTAGGCTAATCCAGCATCACTTTGGGTGTCAGAAAGGTCTACCGAATATGATGGCTTCAGGGGAGCTGAGCTTGGTTCAAAGTGATTTAGAGCCCCCAAGGGTCCATTCAGAGAGGGGGAAAGAGGAAAAGGGAAAAGGGAGGGGGCGAAAAGGAGACGGAGAGAAGTTGGGACATAAACACATGTGTGCACATGCACACACATACACACACATACCCCACACACAAACAACACACACAGGCACAAATGCATGCATAAGGAAAACCCTAGCTAGGGAGTCATGTAATATCCTATCTGCCTCAGGTTTGCCAGAAAAGAACCAGGGAGCCCATGCCAGTAGGAGAGGTCAAGATGGGCAGAAAGATTTGCTGCCATGTTTTGAGGTAGCACAGGTGAGCAGAAGGTGCTGGGCAGCAATGCTGGGGAGGTGGTTCTGGCTCCCTAACCACTCTTCTAGTGGGTAGGCAAGTATGCAAACTATGTTCTATTCTCAACTAGTAAAAATAACTGACCAGACTTCCTCAGTTTCAGGACAATGCTTGACATGCTCTGTTTCCAAGGATCATAAGAATAAAAGGCTTGTTCTTAAAAATTAGCTTGTCTTCATGATTTTGATTACTTGATCTACACCATGCCCCTCCCCACCCCCCAACACAGAGGTAGTGTTACTATGATCCATTTTTCAGAATGAGGAAACACAGACACAAGAGCTGGGATTCAAAAATATATGCTCAAGATTTCTTGTACAGGTAAGGTTAGGAAATCAGTTATGTTCTTTTGAAACGGGTATGTTGAAGTCTTCCCATCTCAGGATAGCTCCAGGATGTGCCTATATTTGGAAACAGGGTCTTGAAAGAGATAATTAAGAGATAATATAACTAGTGTCCTAGTAAAAGATTAAGGCAGAGGGTTGCCCAAAGGGAAGACATCTAGGCATAGCAAAAAGTCTCCTAGGTGCTGAGGGGAGGCCTGGAGGAGACCAAGCCTGGGGGCTTCTTCAGCTGATACTTCTAGACTGCAGAAGAGGGAGGCAGCAATTTCTGTTCTATAAGCCATCCTGTCTTCGATATTTTGCTGTGGTGGTCCCAGCTGACCTTGCAGTAATGATGTGGCCTTGCAGAGCAGGCTATCTGCCTTGGGTCTATGCCCTTGCCCATCATCCTGTTGTAGCAGTTAGAAGCCAGTCCCCATTAGTGACTACTCTTCCAACTTTTCCCACCACTAGTAACAAACATATTTTGAATCAGGCTGGCACTACTGCCCTGTAACTCTCATAGTAGGTGCTCAGTGGAAGACATTAAGAAGCCAATTTAGTAAAGGAGCCCTCTCTCACCAAGCCTGAAGCTAACTCTTCTCAAATAGAATTAGGGCACCTTTAAAGCTCCCTGGGATCTGGCTTGGACGTTGGAGTCAAAAAGGAAAGCACAAGGGTCCTAAGAGCTTCCTGTATGTTCATTATTCCACACAGTCATGAAATAGGCAGTCCTGTCTGAATTGTGGGCCTGAAGGCCCTGCTGGATACCTCCTTTCTTTCTATTACATCCTTTGTTCCATTATCTTACATTGTAGTTGTTGCTGTGACAGGGAGAAGGTATAAACTAGGAGTTAAGTTCTTGAAGTATGTAGGCATGTGGGTGGCC
Organism: Mus musculus; assembly: GCF_000001635.26. Classification (NCBI taxonomy): domain Eukaryota; kingdom Metazoa; phylum Chordata; class Mammalia; order Rodentia; family Muridae; genus Mus; species Mus musculus. The sequence continues at coordinate 145,547,940 of NC_000068.7, read as the reverse complement.
TGTGATCAAGACTATGGGCAGATTCTTCAGGTAGAGCCTTGGGTTCCAAGTCCCAGAGAAGGGCTTTGGACCACCCTCTGCAGCCTTACTTGGTTTGTAACAGCCAAGGTTTCATTGAATTTCCCCAAGTTTACCATGAAACAGATGCCGTGGACTGGGTTCTTTGTGCCGTGTGAAAAGAGACCTCAGCACCAAAACTAGTTTCACTGAATATCTCAAGACATTGTAGATGTGGGGTGGTGTAATCAATATTCATTGGATAGTACCTGGCAGAGGAACTAGGCACAAAAACCCATGTGTTATGAGGGCAGGGGACTTATCTGCTCCCGCTACAAGTAGATGGTCAAAAAGACAGGATGTAGGTAAGGCAGAATGGGTGCTTGGTTTGTAGAAATCTGGGTATGGGGAACTCATGGTATTTGTAGAAAGTGTTTATTTATTCCCTCCCTCCCTTCCTCTCTCCCTTCCTTCCAAAAGACCCAGAAGGAAATATGAGGCTGACCAAGCAGGACCTTGGATAGAGCCAGATTCCTTTTCAGGTCTGAGGTAGTCTTTGGTTGAATAAATAAGATGGGAAGCAATCCAGACATCCTTAATGGCGTGGCTCACCATCCTTGGGTCACAACTCCTCAATGACTCCTACATCTTCCAGTGCCTTGGTGGGAGCGGTAATTTATACTTTCTGTAGTTCATTTCCTCAGGGGTGGTTTTTGAACATAGAAACATTTCATTCAAAGCCCATTTTGTGCTTATTTGGTGGCTCTGGAATGGGTGAGTTGATACAGATAAACTGTCTCAGGTAGACAGACAATGGGCTCAGAAAGTGGGGAGGTCCAGCTCTTGTTCAATACCATCAACTCTTCATCTAGTACTCAATAAGCTTCTCCCTTCCCAGGCACCCATGAACGCACAGCACTCCTGGACATCTCTAGCCAGAGTGTGGTACCACAGCACAGCGGGCATGGAGTATGATATGCAAGCCCTCCCAAGGATAGTCTAACTGCTGAACAGCAGGGATATGGCCAACAGTAGTTTCCACCTGTGATACTCTCAGCTGAGGAGGGAACCTTACTGGATCACACACTTTAGGGAGGTCCATAGTGACAGACTACAAGGTCAACAACCTAAGGTCATGGTAGTTCAGGCCAAATGCCGACCAGACTTGTTCCAGAGCTCTGTTGGCTTGACTGGGGGCTTTCCTGAGCCTGCATCCCAGATTTACTTGATTTTCTCCCTTTTCCCTTTATAGGCATTGATTCCTAAAATATATCTTGCACCATCAACTCTATCTCAGCATCTTTTTCCAGAAACCTTACCCACTGAGAGTCTAGAATCCATCCGTTTTACATTTTTGGACTGGCTTTGGCTCTTGCCTAATTTTCAAAACAAGGAAACCTAAACAAACAATAACAAAATCAACCAGAAAAGACATTAAATTATAGGCTAGGAAAGATCCCCTATCTCATGGAGGTCTGTTCAAGGATGATGCTAAATTCCACAGAGTCTATGAAATTAAAGCTTAAAAGATTATGGTTTAAACAAGAGATTATGGCTTAGATGATGAGCAAACAGAAGAGATTTACTAATCACACACACACACACACACACACACACACACACACACACACAATTTCCATTTGGGTTGTCAACTCCGTAGAACTGGATCATCCTCGGCTGCTCTCTAATACAGCTCATTATTCATCCCCAGTCACGATGTTCTTAGCAGACTAATCCAGGTCAGAGGCCTGCCTGGGAACAGAGGCAAGGCCTCAGGAGCTGTAAAGTTGCTACCATTTTAATCCAAGTCTGCAGAGCCTCCACAGGGGCCTTAGCATCAGGGATTACACTTTCTCTGTTTGACAATTTGGGCAGAGGGTTTGCTAAAAGGATGCTGCTGTGCAAGTGACACTTGTTTGCCTTGTGCTTGGTGGCCCAGATTAACAGGTGCAAGGTGGGCAAGAAAGGCAGCCTAGGATCAGAGTAGTTTTCTACTAGACTCTTCAGTGAGGACCAATGGTCTATGGCACTGTGTAACAGTTTTGCTTGGGCTGGGACCCACAGGAGGTACCTTCCAGGAGAAAGAGACTGCATGGACAGGCAAATATGAGGTCATTGTCGTTGAGTAGTTCCTGGATATGTGATGCTAATGTAAGCACTTCACATGTAACCTCTTTCAGAATCCCACAAAGTAAGGTTATTATTATTAGTCTAATATATAGATGATCCAACTGATGAGAGAGAAGTTAAGTAATGTGATCAATGTCATATGGGTGGCAGGTGGCACAGATGAGACTCGGTCCTCGTAAGTATTTGGGCTCCAAAACCCAAGCTCTACATCATGCTGTCAATCACCATCATTCCAAGGTATCGATTCCTGTAATTCTACTGAAGCATATCAAAATACAAGATCTAATTTCATGCTTTGCTGCAGACTCTGTGAGGGTCACTAGATTGGGGAGGGGGGAAAATCACAGACAGATTGGGTGCAATAGAAACATCTTAGATGGAATGCTAAATTCCAAGTTTTAGTCTAAATTCTAAGAAATCCTGGCTATCAAATATATTCCAAGCCACAGTTCTGGGTTCCCTAAATATAGTTACAATGTTTGGACCTTATCCCATTGTCTGTAACCTACTCGTGGGAAATACTTGATTGTCTCAAATACCGTGGTAGGTTTCAGACATAGCAATCATGGTGGACAGCCAATTCCCATTGGAAATCTGAGAGACCCATTTCTCTTTGCAAAGGTGATCATTAATGGTGGGCCTTAGTGAGTCACCTGCTGTGGCTTCACTGTCATCAGCATCCTTATCTGTAATTTTGGGATAGACAATTTTAAACAGATATTCAACACATTCAAATTGCCTCTACTGTCATCTTACCATTGAACTCCAGATTTGTGAGCACATACAGTGGGAAAGCAGATCTCTCACTGTGTGAGAGGGTCAAGGTTTAAGAAGATGTCAACTGCCAAGACAAACAAACAAGGGTATTTTTATAGGATGGGTACAAAAGGAAAACAGGGTGGCATATGAGAAGAACATCTGGAGATCAGAACTGCTTAAAAGCTCCCATGGCCTAGGCATAAGAACCAATGTAGCCTGCAGCTGGGTAGAAGGGTCCTTCATGTGATTTTTAGAAAGAGAAGGGCATCTCTCTGGAATTAATGCTTATGATTCCACATCAAGAGAACAATGTCCTCCAGGTTTGGACTACCCTGGAATAGAGACTAAACAGACAAAAGTCTTGGGGTCAAATGCCAAAAATGTAGTTAAGAGAAATAATAGGTCAGGGATCAGTTCCCACTGGAGGGATAAAGAAAGAGTGGGGGTAAGCTGAAGTTAGGCTTTTATGAACGATTAAACAGGGAATGGAAATAGTCTTCTTCAGCAGAGAAAACAGACATGTTTCCTGTTGTATATATCTAGCACAATACCTAGAAGTTCCTCATGAGAATCTCCTTGCCTTCTACTCTGGGTGTGATGGGGCCCTTGCTAGCTTAAGGACAGTGGTGATGTGCTCTACTTTTGACTTCAAGCATCACTTTGGCAGGTGAACGGCACAGAGAACAAGGGGACAAGAAAAGAAAAGAAGTATCTTAAAAATGGAAATCTAATTATCGCTGAGTGGTAAGTCATTGAGGATGGATGGCCAGTTGGCCATGATGTTTATCATGAATCATTCAGTCAACAAGTAGAGCTCAAGCTGCATAGGCATTGGGGAGATATTGGAAATAACTTTGATGGACAACAGGAAACAACTGATGGCCAAGCAACCTGTCTCATAAAGATAGAAGGCCAACAGTGCTTGAACCAATTGTTTATATCATATTGTTTCGAATGTTCTATAATGGTACATAATATGGAGAAAAATAAGGCAGAGAAAGGGACCTTGGAGTTCTAGGTGGGAAGTTCATGAGCCTATGAGTAGAGGCCATACTGAGACAGTTTGTGAAGGTCCAAAAGATGAGGCAGAATGAGTGTGTAGTTGTCTAGAGAAAGAAAGATGGAAGAGCAGATGCTGCCCACTGAATGTACAGCACACCTAGGAGGTAGCAGAGAGGCCAGTGAGGCTGGAGGAGTTACAGTGAGGCCTATGCTACCCCTCTGAATGTGTGGAATCAGGCTCCATTTCCGACATCTCGGCCAAAACAATGCATCTATTCCTTGATTGATTAATCATTAAATCTGATCTCAGGCCAATCTGCAGAGGTCCAAAGCATAACGAGTCTTCGGAGTCTCTCAGGGATGGGTTTGGCTTCTACTCTGGGAGTGATGGGGCCATGCTTCTTTAAGGAGCATGGTCACATGCTTTCATTCTCTACTTTTAACAGCATCACATTGGCAAGCTGATAGGACACAGAGAACAGGGAGATGGGGAAAGAAAATGGGGGGACTATTTAGGAGTTCTGAGTCATACAAGAGATTCAATGGCGGCTTGGCCAGAGTAGCAGCAGCAGAGGGACTGAGAATGGGAGGATTTTAAGTGCATTTTGAAGGTAGATTCAGCAAGACTTCCAGATGATTTTTATATGGGGCTTAGAGTCAAACATGAATGACTGCAGGGCTCTTTGGAGTCTTGAAAGGATAAACTCCTTACTTAGAAGACTTCAGGAGAAGCAGATTTCAGGAGAAAGTCACAAGTCACAAGGTTTAGCAAACCTGGGATGTCAAGTAGAAGACTGGAGACGTGGCTGAAATCATCAGCACCAACGTGGCTGTTTGCAGGCTTTGTAAGACAAATGCTGTGGTGGGGAGATGAGGAAGAGTAAAGCAAGGGGACAGAGAGGGAGTCATGGGGGCCCAGAGGACAGTGTGGACCCTGGAGTCCAAGGTTAACTGCCATGCCCTGTGCTGCAGGTTCATGGGTAGAAAGGCTCAGAATCAGCATGAAGTTTAGTCAGCAGAGTCTCTGATGGGAGTTGTGATAGAGTGAAGACTTCCATCCTGCCTGCAGAGGCAACAACATCCCTCCGGAGGTATAATATACTTGGAGGCAACTTCATAGGCTGAACCCGAACATCTTTGTTAATTCCCAAGATGTTCCTTCCCTATTAGAAGTTTCATCCTGGGGAAACTCTGGTTAGATGAAAGGCATGCAAAGAGGAATGACCTGCTGAAATTGTTTAAGAACCAAAACCTTCTGAACAAGTGTTGACCTTGATTAAAGGCTCTGCTGTAACCAGGTCTGTATTATCATTGTGATGAATCCACACAGTGACTACTGAAGAAAAAGGAGACGCTCATTTACAGGTGGGCTCCTGTGTGGCAGAGTGCTGGGTGAAGAGTCAGAACGCTGATGGAGTTATCAGATTGAGTCTTATTTTCAAGAAATCTCTTACTAGGTCATAGCAGTTTCTTTTCTTCTGTCCCAAGAACCATGCCAGTGACAAACTTAACTTTTACCGTGACTGAGAAAGGGACAAAGACATGAGGACTCTTGCAGTGGAGATCAGCTGCACCAGATCCATCTTTTAGCCTGTTTGCCTCACCAATCTATTGAATTTACAACACTGTGTGCTGGTGAGACTTGTTTTCAGTGCTTCTTTCTGAGACAGCTACTTAGATATAGGTCTTTGCCACAGTTCAAAAGCAAAAGGGGTTGAATTTGTAGCTATATTCTTAATCCACCTTTTCTATTTGTAAATTATCTCAGACATTTAGACAGAGGAATAACACCGTTACCAAAAACCAAACCAACCAACCAAACAAGCAACACACACACACACACACACACATACACAGACACACACACACACACAGACACACACACACAGACACACAGACACACACACACACACAGACACACACACACACAGACACACACACACACACACACACACACACACACACACACACACTACAGCTTCTTTTCACCCCTGGAGAGAGGGTAACTTAGTTGGTTTCCTGTTGCTTTTATAAAATATCCTGACAGAAACAATTTAAGAAAGAAAAGGTTTACTGTCTTGCAGTTTAAGGCTACGATCTATTGTGAAGGGAGAGTCAAGTCATCAGGAACTAGAAGCAATTGGTCACATGATGTCACATGACCAGGAAGAAGGAAGCAATGAATGAGTGCACTAAGCTTATTCTTTCCTCCCATTAGACAATCCAGGATCCCAGCCTTCTTTGCTACTTACAGAGGGTGAGTCTTCCCACTTCAGATAAACAATGTCAAAATAACTCTGCAGGTATTTCCAGAGGCCTGTCTGCCAGCTGATTCCAGATTTCATGAAGCTGACAATAAAGATCAAGCATCATAAAGAGTGTCTCTAAGGTACATGTTACCTTCCATTTCCCAGAGTGAGTACTATGGGATCAAGTTGGTGGTGGGTAGGGGTCTGCTTCTAGGGAATACAAAATTGGACATGGATTAGGGAGTTCAAGATGTGGCTTCTCTGTGGCCATCCTTAGCAGAAGTCAGACAGGTTAACTGCCAACATCCCGTGGCCTGAGTGCTGTAGAAGGTCAGCCCAGTTCTCCTATTCTGCCTCTGAGTACAGGATAAGTGATCCAGGTCATCTCTAAGGTTTGCCTTTAGCATCTTCTATAAGAGAGTTGGAAGTTTATTATCTCAATGTCTCTCTATTGTAGGGAAAAATGACATTTGGTAAAACTCAGTAGAAAAGTCAGAAAGAAAAAAAAGAAGGGGAAACTGAAGAAGAAGGAGGAGGAGAAGATGAGAAGAGGAGTCGGGGAAAGAAAGGAAAGAAAAAAGAAGGAAAAGTAGACAACAAGAGAGGAACTCCCAGGAAAACCCTGTCATTGGAGTTAGATTACAGGGCTCAAGAGGAATGCAAATGGGCTTTTCCTCCCAGGGTTCCCTCATATACAGTTCAAAGCCAGCACATTGACCCAGTGAGCACAGTTAGAGGGTTGGTGGCAATGACTCAGAGGGACAAGTTCTGTTTCAATGTGACAGGAAATACTGCAAAACCCAAGTCTCTGCTATCACACTCACAGGGATATAAAGACCCCAATCCAAATTCTTAATCTTAAAGGTTTGTTTTGTTTAGTTTGAGAGGAGGAAAAAAAAACCAAACCTCCCATCCTCCCATTATTATAATAAACACAAAGACAATGAGAAAGACAAGAAAGCTTTACATAATCTACTTGAAACAATGGTAAGTTGCACAAGTAATAAAATGATTATATTGAAATTTAATCTTACAAAGTAAGTGAACATAATGTTTTCTAAATAATTTAGGATGGAGGAACAGTCACACCCTGCCAGGAACAAGGAACACATTAAGTACTGATTGTCCCTTGGTGTTACTTCCCCATAGATTGGTAGAAAAGGAGATGGGAATGTCATTGACACCTCCTCCAGCTTCAGTTTTCCAAGCCTTTGTCCTAACCCTCTAATTCTCTAACACCTTTTCTGGAGGGATGGGACACTGTGCTGTCATCCTTCATCTCTTTGCCTCCTTGTTCATCAGTTCCTCTGGGAGTGCAGTATGTGCCTTTCTCCAACATATCCACTTCATGCCATGCTGCCTCTCTATGCAATGCTGCCTCTCTATGCAATGCTGTCTCTCTGTGCAATATTGCACTCTATATAATTTTGCCTTTCTATGCAATGCTGTCTCTCTATGCAATGCCACACCTCTATGCAATGTCACACCTCTATGCAATGCTGCCTCTCTATGCAATGCTGCCTCTCTATGCAATGCTGCCCCTCAATGCAATGCTGCCCCTCTAAGCAATGCTGCCCCTCTAAGCAATGCTGCCTCTCTGTGCAATGCTGCCCCTCTATGCAATGCTGCCTCTCTGTGCAATGCCACATCTCTATGAAATGCTGCATCTCTACTAGACTGCCAGCTTTTTTTGTGTAGTCAGGTCACATTTCTATAGGTTGTTATAACCTCCAACAAATTGCCACAAACAGGACAGAGAGGCTAATTTAACTGAAGGGAAGAGATGCTATTGTTAAACAGGGAAAGGTGGATGGGCCACCCAGCTTTCCAAAGTGATCGGTTCATTAGAGAAGACTGAGTGTGTTCGCAGCATGCTGTCCCTATATAATGTGCCAAGAGCAGTGACGAGAGTAAAGAACACTGTACTTAGGTCAGCGAGATCCATCACACATGATGTTCTTTCAGTACACAGAATAGCGTTATTCATTGTGACCTGCTGATTCCCCAGGAACAACTAAATCACACTCCAACAGTGGAACTAACCTTCAAAGAAAGTTGTAGACTTTGTTTTGCGTCTGCTGTGTGTGTGCTCCATGGGAATACAGTAGGACATGGAGGTGTACGACACCTCACGGGAGCCAGCTTAGCTCCTTCTGCAGCTGCCTCGGGATCTTGAGGTTTCCATCACTCATCCAGTACTTGATCACCCACCAAGCTACAACTCCACACTCTGAGTTTCTGTGAGTGCCTAGATAAGTATGACCACTGAGGAGTTGTGTGTTTTTCTCTGAATCCTTACTCATGCATTGCCACCACCAAAGGGTGCCAATAGTAGCAGCAGAGAGATTATCATTTACATTCAAATAGGAAGATAAAACTGAAGATTGATACTGGACTTTGAAGAAGAGAAGGTTACCTCTTGCTGGTGAGATCGGAGAAAGCCTTTTTTGCAGGAGGTAATATTGTATACAGTCTTGAGGAGCTGAAATCACAGTTACAGTATTGGTGGTGTGAGGCGGAGTGAGGAGGGTTTGTGTCCTGACTGTGGGATGCTGGAGGAGGGGCTGAAGAATTGGGTCACCTAATAGACACTCTCTGAGTAGGAGCAGCCTCCGCTGGAGGGAAAAATCTTCCTAGAAAGAAGCCAGCACACGAGAGAGCAAAGCTGCTGCTGACTCCTTGTGTGAGTGTGGGGCTGGCTGCCTTTTGTCCTCTCAGTGCCAGTCAATGTAGATTGCGAAGCATCAGAAGTTCCCATGGGTTGCTATTGTATTCTACCAGGAAAGCTATATTTTATTTTAAACATGAAGGAAAGAAAACGGTTCTTTTGTGAGAAAGTTTAGTGGAAAGTCCTGATTGGAAACAGAATTATTTAAGTAGCAGCTTTAAGTGATCTTGAAAAAAAATCACAAGACGGGGACTGGAAATAGAAGAAATGTAAAAGTCTTTAAACACCAGGGAGTCATAGGTGACAGGGTGAGCAGTGAGCTCTAACTTGAGTCGATCAATCAGATATTTTACACAATGGCACAAGGCATCTCCTTGCTTGGTTGTTCTACATTCAAAATCAGAGGAAGATGCTAGTCCCCATCCAAGGCTATTCTAAGATCCAGACAAAGTCAACGTGGCCTCTTGTTCCATCTTGGTAGTGTGTGCTTATTAAAAGTTGGATGCTCCGGAAAGTAATGAGCATCCCTGGACTGTGTGCATGAAATAGGAATGACTAATTCCTAGCCTTTCATTCACTAGCACCTTAGAGTTTGCACTCTCATTTATCAAAAGGGGGAAGAGTTTTACCCATATCAACTATCTACTTTGGTATAATGCTTATTCATGTCAAACAATAACATTGAGTGTCTCACAGTTTCTGAAGATTAGAAATTTAAAAATGGCTTAGTGAGGTGATGTTGGCTCCAATATCTCTTCAGACTGAAGTAAAGACATTGGCTGGGGCCATGCCACATGATGACATGATGGGGCTGGAATGTCTACCTGCTTTCAAGGTGACTCTTGTGCATGGCTGAGGACTCCATGTTTTAGCAGGAGGTCTGGTTCCTCTGTGTATGGATCTATCCACAGGGACACTCAGGTGTTCAGCAAGGTAGTGGCTGCTTCTTCCCCCAGAGATAAAGATCCAACAGAGAAAGACAAGCAGAAGTTATATTCCCTTTCATGGCGAGTCTCAAAAACCACACACCACCATTTCTACACTCTGTGGCTAGTGACACAGATCAGAGTTGTTTGGTGTAGGAGGGGAACAAAATAGTTTAACACTGGAAACTGGAGTTGATGAGCTGCCAACTTGGAGGGTGGTCATGATAGGTCAAATAGTCTCATTTTGTCAAGACAAAAAGTTGCATGTGCTCATGCACTTTTGCGTGTGTGTGTGTGTGTGTGTGTGTGTGTGTCTCCACACTGACCAAAAGGCCTGTCCTGCTGCATTAGCCTTTAGACTAACTCTAATCTGATGTAAGCTACAAAACCCTGGCAGATCGTTGGTTTACGCATCATGGTCAGAGTCAGAGCCACAGAACCAGGGAACGATGAAGAAAAGCAACTGTGACATGTTATTTTGAAGCGAGTAGTGAAGGGTTTTGACTTAACAGCTAAAAGCATCCATGGTTCTGATAGAATCAGCAGTGTTATAGACATTTGCTGTGCGTCTGTGTGAATGTGAGTGTGTGCATGTGTGTGTGTATACATGTAGAATTCTAATTTTATATCTTCAGACTTCTCTTTGAAGTTTCTTCACTGATTTTATTTTTCATCCTCTTCTTCTTTTTCTTCTTCTCTCATCTTCTTCCTCCTTTGGTAGTTTTAATAATTAAACCCAGGGCCTTGTGCATGATAAACAAGTACTTGGTCACTGAGCCACTCAGCTACACTCCCAGACTTGTATTTACTTCTTGAACCTCCACATCACATAAGCAGCAGGCCATGAGGAGAAGCCTGTCCTCTCTTTAATCACCACGTTACAGACCCGAGTGTTAGAACTGGCACTCAGTAAATACTCACTGATTAACTGATTAGACCATTTGGTGCTGTCTGGGATGTGTGAAGATCTCTTCCTGCCTTGGCAACATAAAGACCCTGTAGCCTTAAGCTCTCCTTGGGAACCTCACAGACCTGTGAACAAAGGGGCTCAGTGTAGCCCACAAGCAACAGAGACAACAGCTGGCACCCTCATCTTTCTATGCATTAGGCACAGTTGGAACCTGAGTACCAGGACAGATGCAGTTGGCAGCTCAGAAGAGTCACGGGCATTTTATGGGTCATGTGTATACCTAGCTTCAAAATGCACTTAATTTCACAACGTACAAAGACTTTAAGAAATACTAAAAACCAAAAGAAAAAATATATCTAAACTCTTAAAATTTATAGGAAATCTCATTTTTCTCCCCCTGATGACAGAAAGTTTTGCTGTTTTCTCACAACTGCCAAGTGGTTTGCCAATATTCAGCCTGCTGGTAAACAGGTCTCCAAGACTCAGTGAAGGATTTAGTCACGTATATGAAGTCACTATTTCTGGTGCCTATTGATCTCTTCTCTGACAAGGCCCACTTGATACAGGAGTGCTAAGAGCAGGCAAACAACCTCAGAAATACCCAATACCAAGTCCATTCCACATCGATTTCTTTTCTTTGGGAAGGAAGAGAAATTTGGAGATGCAAAATTGCACATATATCATTATTCTCAGCAAGTCTGCCTGAAGCCTTTTCTTTGATTCCTGTGCATCTCAGAGTAGGACATCATGCCCTGCTGAGCGCATCTCTTCAGTGGGCAGATGCCATGCTGTAGCCAGAACCACTTAGAGCAAAGCCCGCCCAGAATTTAAATCCAATCTCAAAGACTTAGCAAGTCATGTCCAGCTGGGGCCAAATCAAAGCCAGAGATCAATTATGTGTAGGATCCTTCTGCTTCATAGTCATTCTTGAGGCTTTACTGGGTAAACAGCATTTCTTTGACTAGAGTCATTACAAGGTTGTAAAGAACAGGTGGCTTTTCCCAAGAGACATATTTTAGTTAGGGTTTCCATTGCTGTGAAGAGACCCCATGACCAAGGCAACTCTTTTAAAGGACAACATTTACTTGAAGCTGTCTCACAGGTTCAGAGGTTCAGTCTGTTATCATCAAGGCAGGAAGCATGGCAGCATCCAGGCAGGCACGGTGTTGGAGAAGGAGCTGAGAGTTCTACATCTTGTTCCAAAGGGAACCAGTAGAAGACTCTCTTCTGTGCTGGGCAGAGCTTCATAAGCTCCCCAACCCCCCCCCCCCCCACACACACACAGTGATGTACTTCCTCCAACACGGCCATACCCACTCCACCAAGGCCACACCTCCTAACAGTGCTACTTCCCTTGAGCCAAGCATATTCAAACCGCCCATAAGACAGAAACCTCAAAACCTAACTGTACACACACCATAGCTGTATAATTAGTTTTTCTTGAGAATTAGTCTTAGGTGAATCATGGTGAGAGTGTGGTAAATCCCCGAGGGCTAGATGATGCTCCTAGTAACAGCAGAAAAGGATCTTCTGGAAGGACATGTTAACTGGCCTTCAAGTAACCACTCATCTTTTTGCTAGGCATTACCCTGTGGGGAGAGAGCAGGGAACCCACCGTTCCTTCTCCCATCAGTACTGGACATGCTTGTGTAATGTCCTAAATTAACCTGTAAGCCTCATCTGCCCAGGGACGAGGTAACTTCATGGAATGCTGGGAATTGGAATTCTTGGAAAATAACAAAGCCTCATGGGAAAGTACAGAGGCCTATAGGTTTGTCCTTATAAGTCCCTCCAACATGTGACTCAGGGTCATTCTCAGCTGGAAAATTCCAGAGAATGGTCCTGACCAAAGTCCATGTCTTGGTTAGTATTTAATATTTAATTAAGCTTGCTTTAAATTTGACCTAGAATGTTGGAATTGTTTTTTTCCTCTGGCTAATCTCGGGATTAACACTGTGTTATAGAATGGGAACGGTGATTCTGTGTATATGGAGAGGGAGAGATTGAGAGGAGGCAAGGAGGAAGGAAAGGATTGTGGGGGGGGGATATTCAGGTCATGCTATGCTTAGCATAGGGGATCGCTTTAGGACAAACAGAGAAAGGTGTCAGTGGCCTGGATTCTAGGGTTGTACAGAATTGTGTGTGAAGCTTTAACTGGACCCTGTTAGTTTCCAAACACTACAATTCCCAGAATTCCAGGATTTTACTTGGTCAGATGAGGCTTACAGTTTAATTTGGGGGCATTATACAAGTCTGCCCAGTACTGATGGGAGAAGAAACAGTGGGTTCAGTGTCCTGGGTGACACTGAAAAGCAGGTAGACTTCAGTTTTTGTAATAAAGTTCTCAAGAATCTACCTGGATAGAGAAGAGCAATGGCTTCCTAAAGTCCTATCCTTATACCAGGGGCATTGTGGGAGTTTGGTGTTGAGTGGGTGGGTGAGAGCGCTCCTAGACCAACAACTGACAGCCATTGCTGAGTTCTCTGTTTCCCCATGTGTAAAATGTGTGCAATGACAAGCTGTCCTCAAGGGATTCTAGAAAATTCTAAGGAAAGACTGTATGAAAACAACACAGAACTGCAGCACACAATAGTCCCCAATGTGTGGTGCGGATAATTATATTTTTAAATAACACTGCTAATTGTCTATTTCAAGTTTCATTACTAGTATAAAGTATGACTAAAACTTACCTGCTTTTACTCACACTTCGATAATCTTATTTAGAGTAAATTGTGTTAAGTACACTCTAGATTTATACACCCACATAGTGATATGATTTCATGAAACCAATTATTCATGTGGAACACTGACCGTATTGTTCTGGTTAAGAAAAGCTAACTCAATCCCATTACTCAGAAAAAAATTCAAGCACTTCATACTTCGTGAAGTCCAGATTGAAGGATGCTCAAATACTATATAGTTGTATTGCAAGCCAAATACTCTGGAACCTAGAATCTCTAAGACCATAAAGGGTCAGATCAAACCTGGGTCCCTCTTGAGTAACAGGGTGGCACTTATGACTTCTTTGCTTTTGGGAAAGCTGGGATTTCAACTCTGCTGTAAGATAACAGGAATATGAGATGGGATCAACAGCTGGGCTTTGGGTGTGTCTCCCTTTTCTGCCAATGCAAGATGGAGGAGTTCCCATTCAGTCCTTGCCTTTTGTTAGGCCAGGATTAGGTATGCTCAGAGCAAAGCCACAACTCTGGGCATCAAAGGGATGGGGGATGCTTGAGGGGGCTCCTAGGAATACTGAAAATAAAGAATCAAGACCTCTAGACAAGGTGCCCTGTGTAGGAGCTGCTCTAAATCCCTTAGGCAAACTCCCACACTGGGCAGGAAGGCCAGGCCAATGGCTGGGATGGTGGGTGAAGGGATAGAATCTCAGCTGCAGGACATCTTGACAAGCTACATTGTGTGGTGGAAAAAGACCGAGATGGAGCATGACCACAAGATCAGGGAAGCCTTGCAGAGAGAGGCCTGATGCCATGCTCATGTCTACACACGTGTTCCTGTTCACACTTAAGTTTCATGGAGCTATTATCAACCCAAATGTCTCCATGGTGGAGGTGAATGCACGGACACTGGGGCCAGTCACATGTGCATGTGGTACTTGACTTTGCTATTACTTGCTGTATGTTTCTGAATAACTCCCTCCTTGCTTTCTGCTAGTTACTCTTCTTACTGCTTTGACCAACCAAATACATGGCAGAAGCAATGTAGGCTGGATTTATTTAGACTCATGGTTGAGGGGCTACAGTTTATCATGGTAAGGAAGATAAGGGCATAGTTCAGCTCCTATCTACGATGATGGAAACCTGCCATCCAGCTTGTTACATGTCATGGACCAAGAAACAGAGAGCTTGGGTAAGAGGCCAAGGCTACTTCTTCTAAAGTCCACCACCACTAGTGACCCACTTTCTCCCAGCTCAGCCCAAGCTCCTAAGAGGTTTCACAATCTCTCCAAGCGGTGCCACCAGCTGGGGACCAAATGTTCAAACACTTGAGCTTGAAGAGGTCATTCCACACTCAAATCATAATAGCCCTCAAGATGTGAGGACAGGAATCTCTGTTTGGTACTGAGCCGATTATTTCTTGTCCTTCCCCACCAGGCTGTAGTGGTGGAGAGCTACACCTATACTATTTTTACTATTTTTCCCTTAATAGTCAAGGAAGCTAAGTCATAATGGGGTCAAGCAACTTCCACAGGTCACGTAGTCAAGATTCAGGGAGGCCAGAATTAGGAGGAGTCAGCCTTAAGAACCATATAAAAACCCTGGCTCGGTGCTTGTACATTTAATACAAGATGACTGATATTTACAATCATTCTCTCTGCCGAGGGCCAGAATTGGAGCCATACATCTTAAATATTTGCTTCTATTAAAACTGGGAGAGTCACATTTCATTAGAATGCATCTTCATTTATGAGAGATGACGGATGAGCAAAATTCTTTTATTTTATTGTCAGAGAAATTAAGAAAATATATTTCAGCTTGATATTCTTATTTTCTTTTAGATCTGTGATGGCAGAGCTGGGTTTTATGATGGTGTTGAAGAATGGTCTTGAGATCCTTGAGAGATTTCAAGAGAATGTGAAGGTTCTTATTAGGGGTGCTCCTGGGGCCTAACTGCCCACGGAGAATTTATGTAGGTCTAGGGAATGCTGTGTTCTTATCTGTGTATGGTTCATCGAGGCTGAGCTGGCAGAGTCAATAGCCAGAGCTCCTGGCCAGGCAAATGGGGGGGGGGAATGGGGGCTTGCCCTCACTTCCTTAAAAGTAACTATTTCTTATTTTGATTTGGGTTACTACTTTCCTTCAAGAGCATTGAGGCATCCTCTCAGCAACACTCCACTGGGCCTGAGCCTTCACAGTGAGCATGGCCAAAGCATCCCAGGACTGTGGAGGAAATGTGGATTTGAGAAAAAAAACTACACTTCACCAGGGTCCCCCAAGGGACCCTCCTCAGCTCGTCTAAAAAAAATCACTTGTTTGCCTCATTCTAGTCTTTTCTCCATGCTCCCAGAACAGAGTTGACTCTCCTAAGAGACTGTCCACTGGCAAGCAGAATCCTGGCTACCATCATTAACACAATGTGAGGACTCTGATCTTTGTGACAGACTTTCAAAGTCACTAGAATGTAGCAGAATTAGGTATCAGTATCAGAAAAGGCTTCAGAAATCCCTTTTATCCACTGCCATATTTCAATCATGCCTTTACTCCACCACTGGGGCACATATAAACGTAGCTCAGGATGGAGTCTGAGTTCTAAAAGGAACCGTGATGTGATCTTGTTTTTCATGCAGAGATGACTGGCCACCTGGGGAGCCAGCCTCAGCATTTTCTGCAGGAGGTTCCCTAACAAAGGGGTTCAAGGGCACCCCAGACAAATTATCTTCTAGACCATGGAGAAGAATGTGACAGTCTAGGATACCTCTTCTTTCATGAGATGTGTGCTTCTGGAGCTCCTGCAAGGAGGTCCCTTAGCACCAGCTTCTGTTTGCTCTTCAGACATGAAGAACACACATTCTGCAGGCAAACTGCTAAGCTCTGAGTCCTAACTCTGCTTTCCCTGAATGCACGGTCTGGGGCAAGTTTCTCTCCTTCCCTTTCTGAGTTCTGTTTTCTTATCTGTAAAGTGAGAAAAACACAGTCTCTACATTATAGGATCAGTGTAAGGATGCAATGAGTTAATTCATATCGTTCTCCATTAACTCCACTGAGATCCCCCAAAAGATTAGTGATTAACAAAAAAGATGTTCTTAATTTACAATAAAAACAGATAATAACGTGGAACAGGAGACAGTTGTATATTGTTTTTTAAAAAGGAAAAATAAATGATTCGGTGGGGAGGCAGGACACGTGTCTTTGGAAGCTGCATGCTGCAATAATCAAAGACAGCCAGAGTGGAAACAAAAATCAGGTTTACGGCATCGTGACAGAGATCCGTGAATGATCTGAGAAGGCCACGGGGTAAGGACGAGCCATTCTGCCACAGCCCCAGTCTCCCCACTGCTGGCCCCTGCACCACATGCTCCAGTTTTCATTTTCCATGTTCCAACTGCAGCCCCAACTTGGTCTTGGAGGAAAAAGAGTCACAAACAAATAAAGCCTACTCAGACCAGATTTCCTCCTCATTTCCCAAGGAGTGGCAACTTGCGTATGTCTCCCTGTGGGAAAAGGAGGATGGACCTCCTCCTCCCTGCCATGAACAAGAAAAGTGGGCCCTTTGTTGGGTCTGGGCAGGACAGAATGTCTTGCTTTGCCAGCAAAACCCAGATATTTGGTTAACAAAGGCCACTGTCTATGTGTTCTGCACATGAGCCAGAAAGGCTAATGAACAGCACTTATTTCTCCTCATTTGGAGAGTCAGGATCATGTCCAGGATTAAGACTTCCATTTAAATGTAGAGGTGGATCTACTCAGAAAGAAAGGCTGCAGGGTGGGGATGGGTGGGGGTGGGGGTGGGGGTGGGGGTGGGGGTGGGGGTGGGGGCATACATGATTTTCTTCACATATGTCCATGGAGATTGGCAGCAATGATGATAACTGTTCTAGAAAAGGTTTTGCCACATTAGAAAAACAAAACCAGAAAGCTCATAGAATTTCTCTTGGTTTACTCTGCTGCTTCTTTATTTTAAAATTGCAAATTGAGTCCTTTTTGTCTGATGTTACAGACTGTCTGGAGGTCAAAGAGCCTGGAATAAAGATGGCCTGATGGTATTGCAGTCACGTATGAGATGAAGAGCTAGCTAAGCTGTTTGGACATATGAAGTGTCTGGGGGTGGGGTGGGGCATAGAATAGATGGGTCAAGTGACATTGTCATCAGTGTGTAGATCACAATTGTTTATGTCCTGCTTTGCCATCTTCCAAATCCTGACTGGTAGGAGTCTGTAAAACTTTGTCAATTTGGAATTCATGAACATTGATTTTTGAGATGGGCAGTGCTACCCAGGGTTTGTACGGATCCGATCAGCCAGAATTTTGACTACAAAGCTCCGTCAATGGGTGTCATGTCTCCTTGATAGCTGAGTTGCTTAGTGAGGAAGACTGATAGTCACAACGGCTACCAAGTAAAGTTGCAGATAGACGATGGAGCTTTTAGTTAAAAATGTGGGTTTGTCTATGGGTGGGGCCTCATGCAGGCAACTAAGAGATGAGGAGAGCAGGAGTTTCCCGTAGGCATGAGCTTCCTAATTGGTTATCCAATACCAAGTGGTCCTCCCTGAAATCACACAAGGGAACACGGTTCAGACCGAGTAGGCTGTATTTACTACTTAGGCATGGATAGAAACAGAACAATTGAAGAGAGAGGATGTGAATTGAGATCCATGTGAGGGGAGGAAAGGGAAAGGGGAACTAGGTATTTTCACTGAAACAATTTAAAGGATAATAACTTAAAAAGTGAAAGTTAACTTTTGATTAATAAATATATTTTGCTATTTCAGTGTCCCTCCCGTGTTTCTGGATCTGACAGAGAACTGCTGACTTCACAGAATTTTCAGTGGAGACAGGCTCTAACTTCTCATGGCCAATATATCACCACTAATAGAGTTGGTAAATATTCTGCAGCCCACTTTCATTGTTCAAGCTAACTGTCCTGGTGTCCTGTGTGATTTATCGCTTTCCTTCACCGCCATTTTCAATGCACCACCCTCTCTCTTAGTGTCACCTCTGGGAAGTCCTCTGAGCCCAGCAGCCACCTCTTGCTATCCCTCCAGCTGCAGAAGCCTCTGGAGGCCCACAGTATTCTCACTGGTTTCCCTGCAGCCACATTTTCTCCACAGATCTATCTTAGTGACTAGACTGGCTGGCCAGAGAGTTCAAGATGTCTGCCTCCCTCTACATTTTCCTCTCCTCAGCACTGTGGTCATAGGTGCATGCTGCCATAACTAGCTTTCATATAGATGTTTGGGATTCAAACTCACCTTCTCATGTGTGCTTGGCAAGTCCTTTATGACCTGACCCATCTTCTCAGGCAGGACCCAGTCTAGTCTTACCTCAGGAGGCAGGCAGAGATGTCCCTAGGGAGGTCACAGACTAACACTGTTATTCTCTCCTCATAGACCAGAGACATCTGTGTCTTTGTAGTAAGTCACCTCATGCATTTCAGGGACTACAGTGGTCTGTCTGTTCACAAGGTATGCGCTCTCCGTTTAAAGTGTCTCAGATTTCGAGTGTCATCTGAGTCAGTCTATATTTGAAGTGATACTGTTTTCTTTGGAGTGGAAGGGAGTATTCTGTACCCCATCGAACTATCAGCATTTACGGTAGTGATCTTCTTGGAAATTCTTTATAGGCTAGCATCTCCAGCATTGTGCATACTCTAAACCTTCCTATTCTGTTTTGTTTGTTAATAACATTGACTCATAATTGATACTACATATCTTCTTCCTAGCTCCCAAACCAAATTTAATACTGCACTTTCTTTCCCTCTTGCTCTCCATCTATCTACCCATCCACTGTCATCTATCCATCATCTGGTATCCATCATTCACCCATCTGTCTACATTCCTACCTACTTACCTACCTACCAATTAGTCATATTTGTTGGATATTTAATAACATCCTATATCTTGTAGCCAAATCTAGGATACAGTTTCCCCCCCCCCCCACTGGTATCTCTCTGGTGCTTAGAACAGTGTTCAGCATGTGGTAGACACTTAGTGAAACCTGTTAAATCAAGAGCTTACTGAGCTGGGGTATTAGTTCAGTGGTCTAACCCTTGATCTGTGTTCATTTTTTTTTCAACCAATTAGTACTTTGGCTTTAAATTTACAGATGCCAGATAATATTATAAGTAAACAGGTACATACTTTCAACCCTCAGGTGTTGGCCTGTGGATCCTTCCTCAGGCATTTTGATTATAGTTGCTTGTACTCAAATCATAAAATCTGATTTGTTATGTCATAGTTCACACAGCCCTCCATATATATGGTCCTCCACTATCTATGGCAGTGAGAAGAAGTGAGACAAGGATGTGGCGTGAAGACAAGTCTAAGGATCTAAGGTTCAGCCTTGCTCTGCCTACTCTCCGGACTTCCTAATGCCCATGTTCCCCTGTGCCAGAGAGCTTTCCTGTGTCCTTTTACTGAGGTGAAGTTACAAGGCCATGGTCAGAATATTTTACCCCTGTTGCTGTGTGGGCCTGCTGGTATATAGGGCATATAAGAAATGAAGAATCTCTATGACAAGAGCCAGCCTACCTGGGTCCCTTAGGCAGATTTATTTTGCAGCTAGGAGACTTTACACAGCCAAAGCACCTGAATTCACTTGGTGTTATTCAGTCATCCAGGTGAGGGTGAAGGAGGCAACCATGCCCACAATTCCCTGTCAACCTGCTTATGCCCCCTGCTTCCCATGGGTTTCACGATTAGAAAACTATTGATCTGTGAACAAGTGTTGGGATGGCTGTCATATGCCTGGCAGCTTAGGGTGTGAGGCTGCTTATCTAAATGGACTCACTGGAAAAACTAGAGAAAGAACTTGACATTTCTATGCCACTGGCTGGACCCTGCAACCCCAAAGCCTTCTGACTCACTAGTGTGGTGAGATTATTGAACATTTTTGAGTCTTGGTTTTCTCTTTGGAAAATAGTGTTGCCTTCAGAGTTATTTGAGGACAAAAAGCAAAATCGTGAATCTATCTAAAGATGCATGAGCAGTGCCCAGTGCATGGGCATCCTGTGCTTGTTCCATGGGATGAGGTTCTGGAGTAATTATAAAAGAGGAGACCAGATGAGCATCAGCACCCCACCCCCTCTGCTTTCTCATCACGAATCCAATATGGCCAACTAGCCATAGTTCCTTGCCACAATGGACTGTACCCTCAAACTGAGACTCAAGCCCTTCCTTCCTTGAACTGCTTCTGTTAGGGCATTTTAATGTCCTGTGATGGTGGAGAGAAGGTTCTGGGATCCCTTTGGATTGGCAGCCAGCCAGCCCTTCTTACAGCCTTTCCAAGGAGGCAGGCAGTGACCTGGAACTCACTTTCCAGGAGCCATGTGAGGCTTAACATGGAAGGAATGCTCACCCCACCTTCCAGGGACTCTAACTTTCCACCTCACATTTCCCAAAATATGCATCTTGGATCTCAGGTCTTGCTAATTTTACTTTGCTGGGCACAAGGGCACTGACCTCCTCATTTTCTTTGGCACAGTTGCAGAGTGTGGTTTCTGAGTACCTCCCTTGTTAACCCAAATGGGAGCAACAGCACTAATAAAACATCTCTATGACCACGCTAAATCATTTCTAATGACCCTGCTCTCTATTGATTTGGAAATTAAAACTAATTGGACAGAAGGACTCAGAGGAGTGGTTGAGTGCCATGATTTAGAGACTGCCAGAACAGGAGAGCAAGGAGAGAACAATGGCCAAATGGCAGCATAGATGGACAGCATAGTGGTTGAGTGCCATGATTTAGAGACTGCCAGAACAGGAGAGCAAGGAGAGAACAATGGCCAAATGGCAGCATAGATGGACAGAGATTTGAACAGACTTATCACCAAGGAAGATGGGCACATAATCACGGGAAGAGATGCTCAGAGCCATGTCTTGAAATGCAAACTGAAGGCACAGAGAGGCGCTCATCATATTCACCAGAATGATTACAGTCACAAGGTAACAAACCAAAGTAAAACTGTCCATACCAAGTGCTGGTGATGATGCAGATAACTGAGATCTCACTAGTTTGGGTAGAGACAGAACATGGGTACCCACTGTGAAAAGAAGCTTGGAAACTTTTGATTAAGAAAGCAAACAACAAATATGCCATGATAGCTCGAATGTGAAATGTCTCCCCAAGGGCTCGTGGTTTGAATGCTTGGTCTCTATCAGGGTGGTGTTAGTTTGGGAGGGTCTAGAAATTCTAGGGGTGGCCTCCATTTGGCAGGTATAAGTTATTGGGCAGGTTCTTAGGTGTGCATTATCCCTGTTCCCTTCTAGACTCATCCTCTGATATCTGTGTGTCAAGAAATGGAGAAGAGTCTCTACCATATGTTTCCATCACTTTGATGTCCTGCTTGGCTACATGGGGTTAAGAGACTATGAACTCTGAAACCATGATTCAAATCAAATAACTGTTGTCAGTTATTTGGCCATAGTAACACAAAAGTTATCTACCTATCTACCTACCTACCCATCATTTATCTACCTACCTATCAATTATCTATCTATCTGCCTGCCTACCTACCTATCATCTATCTTATCTACTAATCTATCTATCTATCTATCTATCTATCTATCTATCTATCTATCTACCTACCTACCTACCTACCTAATTATCCATTCTCTCACCTATCCACCCACCTCTTGATATAGTAACCCTCCTTGGTTTTGTGATCAGAAGCAACAGTATATGTTCATGTAAATACCAACCACAGCACTGTGTGCATTAGCTCAGAAAGAAAGCTAGGGAGACAGCTTAAGATACAGCTCAGGCTCAGCCATTTCATCACGACTGCACTGTATGTATGATAAGGAAAGACCAGAAGCTATGCTTTTGACACGGAATAGATTAGATTCTTATCTCTAGAAAGAAGGTGCAGGTGATTCTTGCTAACATAAGCTAATCTGGTAACTCTAATTAGAATAGTTGGTAAAATCTAACGGGCCCATCCAGATTTTTGTTTGGTGATGTTAAGTTGGGGTTGGACAGGGGAGTGAGCAAGGTGATATTTTCTTTTTCTTTTCTTGGCTCATGTGGTGGTATGTGTGTACCAGGCCTGAAAGAGCTATAGTCTTTCTTTTCTCTTTCCTTTCCTTTCCTTTCCTTTCCTTTCCTTTCCTTTCCTTTCCTTTCCTTTCCTTTCCTTTCCTTTCCTTTCCTTTCCTTTCCTTTCCTTTCCTTTCCTTTCCTTTCCTTTTCTTTTCTTTCTTCCATGAAAGAAAACTAATTGGAGGAAGAGCACAGAGATGATTCAAGGCAGGAGAACAATAGGGCCCGAGCCTTGCTCAAACCATACACTTTCCTGTGTAGTTCTCAGTAAATTCTCTTCAGTTATGATGTAATTAAACCTGGGGTTTTGTTACCTGGAACCTAATTCCTCTGCACTCATCTGCATGTAGGACTGAAGATGGATCTGATGTCAAGAGAAAGGAACAGCCTGGGAAAGGGTGGTACTACCAGGATCAGAAAACAAAAAACACCACCCAAGGACGCAGCCTCTTGTATGACTGTGGCATCTCAGAAGGGCTGCTCGTGCTGAAGGGCTGCCTGCTCTCCCTCCCCAGAGCCAGCACTGGTATGAGTAGTGCTGAGCCTGAGGATGGGGCTCTTGCAGTTTAAGCCACTCACCCCTCTCATCTAATTGGACTGGGTATAGGGTCTGGATCTGCCTTCTGTCTTCTATTGCCTGCAGCCTGCAGGACTTGCCAAGGAACCTCTACTTTCCCAGGTAATAGAACACAGGTGATAGAGTTCTCCATGGCCCAGTCTTTGCCTGGGTCCAGCCCTGCATCTTGCATGCTACTTTCTTGCCTCTGATAGGACCAAACATGAATTCATTCTACCCCAGAGGAAGCCTCAGATCCTTAGTTCTCCAGGGGTCATTCCAGCTCTTTTTTGTCCCACGATCTCCCTATTTACAGTGGAAAGTTGGCCTCCAACACCAGATTTTGAATCAGTGGGCTGCGGCTTTAATTTATAGTTCATAGTCCCTAGCCAATTAGGGGAAACAGAATTGATTCCCAGAACTGAAACGTGACAGAAGATGTGTTTGCTTTCGTCTGGAGAGCAGTAACCTGGGAATTAGTGGACACAGGAGACAGTGTGTTTTCCATTATCTTCCTCAGCCCAAATCTCAATTATTGGCGAAGGAAGGGCTCAGCTGTGGAAGATGTTTTTGGATTAAAATAGAGGCTTCTAGATGTGCCTCAGTTGTGCCGAGTGCTTCCACTCTCCATGACGGGTTCCCACTGTCTTGTTGATATGACCACACCTTGCATTGCTTTAAGTCCTACACCCCAAATTTCTCAAGGACACACAAAATCTCAGCCTCATAAATAAGAGTACAACAGTTATATCCAGCTCTGTAATCAGAGGCTCCCCACGTCGATTATGTAGTCAGCAGACCTCCTCCTTTCAAATCTCTGGGGTTCATTTCCTAGCCTGTTGAGAAGGATAACACTATCTTGTACCTTAAAACTCAGTGAGTGCATCTGTACCAATACCCATAGGGCATTGTTGGATGTGGTGTCTGAATAAGCTCACTGAATAGCAACTATTATTTTTATTTTTATTTTGCACCCTGGGATGGTTTTTTAATACGAGTTGTGAAGCATGTAGTTTTAAGTGAAAGGTTTTCTATTTAATGAAGCTATGACCTCAGGCAGAATGAACTATCAGTCACTGTTAATTTGTACTTTTCTCCCCAGAGGTTTCAGTACACCACATGCTGTATATATCTTACTTCCTTTAAATACCTTATTAAAAAATTATACACACGAATCTGTGGTAGTACAGTGTTTGCCAGGTATGTTTGATGCCCTGGGTTTGATACCTAGCACCAAGTAAAGAAAATTTTAAGAAAAGTTTTAAAAGATTTTTTTTTTTTACAATTTTTTATTTTCCAAAAGTGATCCAACTTTAAAATATGTCAATTTAGCCAAGGAGGTAGCTAGAGGACCCCCTCACAAGCATGCAGAGCTGAGTTTGGGTAGTCACTGTGTGTCTCAGTGCACATCTGTAATCTCAACATTAGGAGAGCAGAGGCAGACAGTCCCACTGGATCGATGAGCTCCGGGTTTAGTAAGAATCAAGTGGGGAGTGATTGAGACCCCTGATGTTGACCTGTGCCTTCCATACACACAGATCCCTCACATACACACGTACATACCCACACAAATACACACACACACATACACACACACACATACACACACACACACACACATACACACGAACATACCCATACAAATACACACACACACATACACACACACACATACACACACACACACACACATACACACGTACATACCCACACAAATACACACACACACACATGCACACGCACACACACACTCACACTCACATGTGGACACACATCCACACGATAATAATACATTTTTGTACAAAAAAACATTATTATTTGTACAAAATAGTCCAAGATGGTAACTAAACACAAGGAATAACATACATTTACATATTACAAAGAACATTCTTAAACATTATATAATGTACAAGTAGCCCTGTATGAATATTGTACTTATCCTAAGATTTTTTTCTAGCCTTTATGCAAATTTACCAATTATATCATGAGAATAATAGTTTCAGCACATTCATACTAAATTAATATACTTGAAAGGAGGATCAATCACTTTTGGAAAATGAAAAAAAAAATCCTTTAAAACCTTTCCAAAATATGTATTTATTTCGTGCTAGGGATCAAACCCAAGGTGTCAGACGCACTAGGTGAACACTGTCCTGACACAGATTCATAGCTGTAATTTCTTAGTTGTTCATCTTGTCCTCATGCTTGTACCCATCAGTGGCGTTGAAGACAGGATCTAAACAGCTCGCTTATTTTGAAGCCTCAGTCTTGTGTTCTCAGCACATACACTCTGGGTCTATCCCCATCATGCCACCTTTACCATTTCAGTTCCTTCCACTAGGCAACTCTGGCATCTCTTTGCCTGGGGTTTTCTCTGGGTTCCAAGGTCCACCCTGACTGTGGCCACCCAATGAGCTGGAGTGCAGAGGGATTCGTGTTTCTTACAGCGTGGAATGAGATGTGGAAGTTGGTGGATAAGTACCCCAGCTCTCTTGCCTCTTCTATGAGATCACTGAACACCTATAAAACAGTTCCCACAGATGAATCAAATCCCAGTTGCTGCTAGTGATAACTTGTTCATTAATGCTTTTGTCTGCAGCTTTCTCTTCCATCTTACCTCCTCCATGTCTTGCCAGTGTTCCCTGGGGCAACCTTTCAAATTAACTACTTGTACTTGACCACTCGCCTAGCATCTTCTTCTGGGATATTCAAATGAAGGCAAGCTTCCCCTGGGATGTATAACCTCTTGGTGTTGCTCTGTTTTGTGAAAATGAGCCAGCTTAGACAGGGCGCTATTTGAAGAAAGGCAAACCTAGCCAAGATTAGCTGGACCTCGCCAAAGAACATCAGGGACACTCTAAGGATGCCAGAAGCCACTGTGGGAGCTTTTATAACAAACCAGAGCCATCTGCCAGCCTGTAATAACCAGAATATGAAAGTCCTAATCTGGGATACAGTTAAACTGTTTACTTTCTGTTTGTGGTTATGTATTTAAAGCTTAACATGCTTTGAATGGTGGATTTAAATTCATAAGCACATTGTTTTACAAAACTGGCACTGAGTCCTTTTAATGCAATATGCAAAATAGAGGGTTTTGTCAAGACCTGGATATTTTCACTTCATTGTTATTCTTCTTTGTTCTTAAGGAAAAAGTGGGAGGACCAGAGCTCTGTAAATGTCTTGTGGGATACCCAGAACCACTCTTGAAGCCACTTTCTAAGAAGCAATTTCCTCCTGTCCCATAAAAAACTCCACAAACCACCTCAGGCGAATACTGAAGACATCGGGTATGTTTGCAAACTGCAAATACAGCAGACATTCAATTACACTGAATTCATCAAAACCCTAATTGAGACAGGAGCTCAAACCCTACAGCTTAATTACTTTAATTTTAGATGGGTGTCAGACTTCCTCATGTCCTTTATGCTGAAATGCATTAGAGAGAGGCCCATGGGTGCGTGCTGCAAATTCTCCCAGCCAAGACAAAGAGCAGAACAGCATAAATAATAATGCCAAGTGAGACCTGTGATTAGATTTATTAATCATTCAATTCCCCAGTTTTGCCCTTTGTCGTGACATTCCATGGCACCAGCTCTGCTGTCTGGGAATATGAGGTTGGACAACTCCCACTTCTTCTGATAACTTTTTCTACCACTTAAGAGACTACCTAGGACTAAGCACTAGTCCTCTGATGTCATTATGGTAGCCCATCATTTGTTTTCATTTAGAAGACCTTCTGCCTGCCCTCTCTGCTCCCCCATCCTTTCTCTGATGGGAGCTATAGACACCTCCATCAATCATTCCATCAACTCAGTGGCCAAACCTGCCAGGGTGATGTAGGGTGGAATCCGGTAGTGAGGACCTCGGCATGAATATCCCAAGAGTTGATAAAAGTGTCTGACTTGTTTTGACTTCCCTTACAGACCAAGTACTATTATTAGTGTTAAACATGTTAGGCTTCATCACCATGGCAACACTCTGAAGTACATGTGCTTATACCCACTCTATAGATGAGAAGGATCAGGCTTTAGTAGCTAAAATAAATTCTTCAAAATCCCCCAGCTAGCAAACAGCAAAGCAAGAATGCAATCCCAGTTCAATCTGATTCTTTGGCCCATGTTCCTCCTCCAATACAATAGTCTGTGCCTTCTGCAAAGATGTGAGGCAACCTACAAAAGCGGCAAGTGGATGGCTTTGGAAATCGCCAAGTAGGCACAGGATTAAAAGAAGAAGAAGAGAAAAAGAAAATAAAGAAAAAGAAGGGAAGCTATAGCTAGGATCACGCCAGTGGCTATTCCCAGTAGAAGCTCTGCTTGTCACCTTTCTTTAGTGGGGCTGTGAGACCAGCCAGCAAAGTCCTGGAGAAGGGGTAGGAAGATGGATGCCAACAACCTGTGCAGCATCCATGGTATCCTAGCCAAGCTTGTGATGAGTGGTGCTACTGATGAATTACACGGCTCGAACACACTGCATTTCATTTCATAAGTAATTAGCTGTGTGGCCCTGAGTAGACATCACCCAGCCATTTGTTTCATTTCTTTACATTATCTCTTTGCCTCTGGGCTTGCTTCAGAATCAAGCTGCAGGTACAAATGACTAATGAACTAATGACAACACTAATAACGGCCCAGCTAATAATCATACTGCTAATGGTGACAATGCTAATTAAGAAAGTGCTAGCAGCAACAGCATCTGCTGGTGTGACTATTATTCGTCTCTGGAAGGCAACGATGAGCTGGTCAGGCAGGATAGAGCCAGGCGAGGGCAATGGCAGTAAAGGCAGGCACGTGGCTCATTCTTTTGGCACTAACTACCTATGTAGGAGAAGTCAGGAACACTACAGTGTAGACCCAGTCACCTTAACACTATGGGTCCTGGGGAAAGCAGAAAATATTTAGCCTAGTGAGTGAGCCAGACCTCAGTCATCATGAGCAAATCCAGGACTCTCTTATCAGAGCTAGCCTGTCCACCGGGGAGCCCTGGAGCTGGTGCTCGGTAAGATCCAGGTGTCCTTCTGCCTGTTGCTCGGAAGGAACAAACGCAGCAGGCAGAGAGGGTAGATCAGTCGGCATGTGAATGGGGACAGTTACAATGGGCCATGGAGACCAGCAATGAATTTTATGGGAACTCTTGAGTATACATTCAAGAGACTGACCTCATGGCATGCCCAGCAGCTTCTGAGAGACACACAGGCCTGACACACTTGAGAGAAAAGCTCACCAGGATTGGACTTTACACCAAGCAGACACTTTCCCCAGGGCACAAAACAGACCACACTGAGGTTCCTGATCAGGTGAAGCGGATTTCGGCTCCCTCAGTATTTTAAATAGAGTCACAGCTAGAATAGTAGAAATAGGTTTTTCTAGAAGATACTGAGTCTTGGGTGTTTTGTCAGAGAACTGAGGATCTCATATCTAGTGACTACTTCTCTGAGGAAACTAGGCTCTGAGAGCCACAGGGAAGCTGTATGTCCCACTCTAACCTTGGCTTCAGGCTCTAACCTTGGCTGCCCAATAGTCTCACACTCTGGCGACTTCTGAACAAATCCCTGAGACTATTAGAGAGATAACAGCATTCAGAAAGGACAGTGGCTCTGCCAGGATGCTCCCTGGCATTAGAATGGACTCCTGAGGTTGACTTGGGTATTCAAGGCTCCTCTAGACTACAAAAGCTCTAGCCTGCAGGAAGAAAGGCAACACCCTGAACTGTGACAACGATGAATTCTTTAAGTAGAAAATTTTTTTTTCTTCTTTTCTTTTCTGCCTTTCTCATTTATCTCATTTCCTCTGAGGCACCGCACATTCTAGTGTGGATCAGTAGCTCTCAAAAGGAGGTGTGTGGGGGAGCACTTTCAAGCTCACAGTTAACATTGTTAGGCTTGCTAATTTCCTATGTGGAACTGGGGTTCAATAATCCATCAACCTGGAAACCAAGTAACAGTGGCTTCAGGATGGAGACCTCCAATCACACTGCCCAAGGCGCCAGTGTGGGTGAATTCCAACATGATGGTCCCTGCCTCGGCTCCATACTTCCATCTTCTCGATATCAAGTAGAACCATCGCAAAGGAGTTGCCAGTCCTACCTGCCCTGCAAAGAGCCCGCAGACGCCAATGATGCACAGGATGTTGAACACGGCAGAGCCCACGATGGTGCCAACTCCCACATCACCCTTTGTGATGAAGACTCCTGAAACACAAACCAACACCAATCTGGCTGTAGTGGTCCAGCTGCATCCCAAGGACATTCGAAGGACATCTCCTAGTTCTAGACTATACTGAGGATCCAGAGGAAATAGGCAAGTTTTGGAGGGAGTTTTTGAACCCAGAGGTTAGACTTTTCCTTAGTAGCAACGTCCCTGGGTCTAGGAAAAGTTCGCACACAGTTAAACCAGTGAATGGCCACAGCAGAGTGGAAGGTTCTGCTTGGGATCTATGAAGTTAATTTTTTATAAGTGGGAGACAACTCAAATTTGAGGACCTTCTTCCCTAGAACCCCTTTTTCTTATATAGGTAAGGGCTGAGACATTCTCTTAGCATCACCTACCTATGACCGACGTGAACAGCTCTGGGGCCGAGCTGCCTGCTGCCATGAATGTGGCTCCTGCCACATCTTCACTGAGGTGGAGGCGCTGCATGGGAGCAAAGACAAGACAGGTGAGATGGGATCTTTCCTTGGGAAACACATGCCTGTGGCTCCTGAGGTCCTAAGCACGGGGACTTCAGAAGGACCCAGGGGCTGGGTTCAGTCCCTCTCACTATCCCTCCACTCAGAGCCTGGCTGCTCCTGCTCTCTGCTCAGCATCCTCACTTGCAAGATCAGCAGGGACTACATGACTCTCATTAGCCAATGTCCTTACAGAAGATTTAGGAGTCTGTAACCCAAATCTATCAAGAGGATGTCTAGTTGATAACCAGGAGGGTGGAGTAGCGAGTCAAAAACATCCTGGACAGCGGCGGACAGCCATTTTCTTTCTAATGGCAGCTGTGGTCAGCTCCCTTGGTGTCTGCAGACACTGATTTTAGAAGAGATGTGTGTGATCTAGAGTTGTGTGCAAACACCATGGCTGTTATAGTGCTTTTGAATAACTTCAATCTCATAGCCGCCAATTTGCGAGAGGTTAGTAGATCCAGGGAGTAGTCACTGTCCTGAAGCACACTCCAAACCCTCGACCTTCAAACTCTGGGTAGCACGTCATGAGAGAAGACTTGAGACAGACTAGAAAATAATGCAGCCCATTTCCCCCAAATCTCAAGTCACCCTGTTGGTTAAACGGGAAGGTGGTTTTCAAGAACACAAGATGAATGTACACGAGAGGCTGGTTGGTGTGTTTAGCTTTCCGGAATTCCACCGTGGCCCAGAAAGTAAGCTGCCAGCGGTTGGGAAGCAGCCAGTTCCCTTCGGGCATCAGGGCAGAGACTTCCAGTTTCCACTGCCAGCCTTCTTTCTTTCTTTCTCAGCAGCACCAGTGGCTGCACTTCCATGCTTGGCCACACAGAGGCAGTGTGGCCTTGGAGGTGCTACAGATAGAGGCATGCTCACCGTTGAGGTTCTCATGGGGTACTGAGGAGACCCTGAGATGGTACCTCAGCACTAAAAACCTTGGCTGGTGCGGAAGCCCCAGCACTGGAATCTCAATAGATGGGGATGGCGGGAAGACAGCAAGCCAAAAATGAGCTCCCGGAATCGCCTTGAGTTGCTGTGCTTCCCTTCCAAGATCTATGGACTGGTAGTAATGGTTGCTTATGAGGCTTGGCCATATGTCCAGTTTCACTCTTGCTTCCACATCTCCTTCCTTTCCACCCTCCTTTATGCCTAATACACTCCAGCCTGGCAATACTGCACTGGCCTCTTAGAATCACTAGTCACGAGGTCCTCTTGCTTCTGCACTGCTAGCGGCTATGATGAGGGCCAGGGAGAATTTTCCTAAGCTTCATCCAGAGCGGAGAATAATTCACCACAGCTGGACACCCTGGGCTCCCCAGGAACAACAGGTCCTGTCATTCTCATTTAGATCCAGTGGCTCAGGTATTCTCTGCTTGTTCCTAAATGAGCCCTTTCCTTCAGGCCCCTTTGGTCCATCCCTCCACACAGCCCTGCATGGGTACCAGGGCGGAATCTATCACTTGATTCCTTTTCTCTGCACCAAGTCCCCACTGGCTTCATCCAACTGTCTATGAATGCAGTCAGCCTTTGAGATCAGTGGGGTTAGTCATACTCAAACCCAAGCAGTGTTCAAATTTCATATAAAATACTGCAGTGTTTGCATATAACAGATACATTTTCCCATGTTCTGTCAATCATCTCTAGATTGCTAACAATCCCTAACACAATGTAAATGCCATGTAAAAACCTGTATTGTCCAGGGCATACCAATAAGGAAGACTCTCTGTATCTGCTCCATACTGATCCAAATTAAAAAAAAAAAAAGTTGGATCTCCTAAGCATAGTGGTGCATGCTTTTAATCCCAGCACTCATTCAGAGACAGGCAGATCTGTGAATTCAAGGCCAGCTTGATCTATACAGTGAATTCCAGGACAGCCAGGGCTGCACACAGAGACCCTGTTTTGAAAAACCAAACCAAACCAACCAACCAACCAACTAAACAAACAACCCTCCACCCCCAAACCCAAAACAACCACAATAGAAAGAGTTGGATCGGTTTGATCCAAGGTTGAATGCCTGGCTGTGGAACCTATATGGAGAAGGTGGAATGTTGTGGGTTACTCAGTGGTTTCTAAGCCCACAAATGGCCAGAGCCGGGCTGTGCACTCCCTAGTTTCCTTCCCAGCCTTTGGCAAGCAGCTTAGCTGAGGAAGAGCCTAGCTCAGTGTTTACAGTACTTAGAGTGGGCAGTCTCTCTCCCCCACAGCCCAGGAGGCCCCATTACTGCTTTCATGGCTTCCTGGGTGTCCTACTCTTGACATCTGATATCCTTGTGCAAGCAAAACCTTCTGACCAACCTCAGGCTGCTATCTCATGACCAAGAACGCCGCCACGGTCCTCCCCTTGCTGAGTCTTCACTTGTTGGCTCTTTCTGAAACATCTTTCTGTCTTTGCTTTAGTGTAGCAGAGTCTGAGTCTGTCTATTTACTGTTGACAAAGGACTCTAACACCTTTGTGGGTTCCCTCATGCAACCTCATGACTGTCTAAAATTTAGTGACTCACCTGGCCTGTTGCTGCCATATTGGCTCCTTTCTCTTTTCTGCTTAACGTTTTTTTCCTGGTTTGAACTTGATCCCCCTCCAAGCTATGACTTATTGCACAATGTGGATTTCTTTCTAGAATCATTTTTCACCAAAGTCTAAACAGCATCTCCTTGAACATCTCCGTTTAGCCCAAGTTAATCTGAGAGCAAGCTCTGAGCATACACTATCACCTCTCTGTAAAGGGATTAGGGAAAGAAAAGATGGTATAGAGTCCCAGGCTAGGAAATCCTGCTAAGCTGCAAGAGGGTGGTCCTGTATCACCACCACCCTCCATCCTGTGAAAGAATGGAACTTCAGAGTTGGCCACAGGCTCTCAGAAGACAAACACAGCTCTCAAAGGAGATACAAACTTTGCTCCAGGCATGCCATGAGTCCAGCAACTAGGATGGCTTTAAGTACATGGAGCTGCACTCAGAGATAGGCATGGGGCATGGCATGATTTCTTGTCAACTACTTTGCTCCTAAAACTGGACTGGGATGGGAACAGGGAGCATTCTTGGAAGGGAGGCCCTTCATCTGCATTCCTTCTCCCTGGATAGCTGTGTACCCCAGAGGCAGAGCCAGTTTTGACAAAAACCTGTTGTAAGTGGTTGCAGAGTTGCAACAGGTAAGAAGACGACCCAGTGGTAAGCTCAGACTGACCTGGACTCCATTCCTAAATATCTGTGTGGCCACTGGTGGGATGCTCTGAGTCCCTGCATTTTTGTCTCTTGATTTCTAGAGGGAAGCTAACTGTGGTTACCTGGTAGAATCCTAGACGTGGTTAAAGAGAGAATAGGCACATTTAACCCATACTGACTTAGCTACACAGCCAGCTTCCTGTAACCCAGGGCCCAGTCAAAACAGTATCTTTATCCCATCAAACGTTTTCTTTCCTTCCTAGCTTTTTGTAAAGTCTCACTCTACTCTCTTCTGTCCTGCCAGCTACTTTGTTTTTTTTCTCTCTAGAAGGATGTGTGTGTCCTCAAAAATTCTATGTGTTTCCTTATTGGAGGGTACAAGTTGATGGCTGTATTTAATATTTCTGGGGTGCAATAACTACCTTTGTTATTGACAACAAAAGAAACTTTTCTGGGGAAAGGTAGAGCCATTTTGCTTTGTGTAAGTGTGAAGTACCAACTGTTGGTCAGTGGGCCCTGTGTGTGCTCTTCAGTCACTGACACAACTAATCATGGGTGGAAAGCCAAAGTGAACCTGTATTCTCACTAAACATGAACAAGCTTTTCCTTCATCATCTCCCTCTGAGGAGTCTACTCTGACAGATCCTTCCATGCACTGAAATTGTGCGTCATCTAGATATGGTTGGAACTTGACAGTCCTCCACTACTCCAGTAAGAAGGGAGTTGACCATCTGAGGATTTGGAAACCACCTGCCATGAATACTGAAGGAGCGCAAGTGCCCCCACTAAGGACTGAACGTTTTCTTGCCTTTGACACAAGGTGAGCCTATTCCCAGGCTGGATCACTGTGACACTCCTGTCCCCACTAGAATACAGTGCATTTCAGGTGCCACTTTACTTTCTTTGATCTACTGTCACTGCAAAGAGGAACACACTTCCGTAACCTTTCTAGGATCGGTGTGCAATGACTGCTTATCCCTAAGTACAAAATGAACAAACGTCCAAGGCTTGGAAGAAACAGCCTAGGTTAATAATCTTCCACGTGAAGTTTGCAGACCAGCATCCTCAGCATCCCCTGGGACCTGATTAGATAGATAGATTCTGGCCACATCCTCTGGGGGTGGTTGGAACCTAGTGAATCAGGTACTGTGGGTAGAGCAAGATGAGGCCACAAAGCTTGATGGCTACTGGACTTCCTGGAAACTCGGATAATGAATTACAAACAGTAGATCAAAGAAAACGCAAAGCTTGCACATAAGAAAACTAGATCTCAGAACAGTGGGATGAAAGTGAAGAGGAATGAGAGCTTTCTTGATAGGGTGAACATTAACGAAACCTTTTTAGGTTCATTTATTCAGTGTGTGTGTGTGTGTGTGTGTGTGTGTGTGTGTGTGTATGTACACATTTAGTGAAGGTACCAGGGTACATATGTGGAGATCAGAAGACAGCTTGTTGGAGTCTGTTTTCTCCTTCCACCTTGTGAGACCTGAGGGTTGAACTCAGGCCATCACACTTGACGGCCAGTGCTTGATCCATCCTGCCGACCCCTGAATATTTGTTTTTAAACTTGCTGTTCACCCTGGCATTTTCTATGATAATGGGTACAAAATTCACAACAAATACTCTGTGCCCAGCTCTCTTGCCCCAGAGCCTGCCAGGCATCCACCCAGAGTATAAATAGAGAGGGAGTATAAGGGAGACATGTGGTAGTGATAGGTTCTTACCCCAACAGGACTCCAGAGGGAAGAAATGATGGAAAGAGAAGTAGAAGGAATGATAGAGAACAAGAAGCAGCAGAAGTGAAAAGCGGGAGAGGGATAGAGCCCAACATAGAGATGACGCTCCAGGCCTGGGGTGCTGACTGTGGGTTTAACACACAGGGAACCAGGGTTATTTGAAAAACAATTTACCTACAAGGAACACACAGCTTTGGTCTTGTCATTATTCCCTAAGCAACAGAGTATAGCATCTGTCTCCACAGGATTTATGTCATGGTGATGAAGGATATAGGAGGATCTATGTGGGTTGTTTGCAAATACTGCCCCTTTCTCCATGCACTTCACATGCTAGAGTGTCCACAAACTATGTTTCTGGTGAACAGTCTGGAACTATTCCCACGGATATGCAGAGAAGACTGTAGCACTAGCAGTAATGATGGATGCAGTCGGGAGAGCTGGTGAGGGGGGTTAATTCCTAGCCATCCACCACGCTCTGAAGTGTTAAGCAGACTGAGCCAATACTGTCCTTTCTCAGGCACTCAGGTGCTTAACATCTACGACTCTCCAGGATCTTGGAGATGGGACTATAACATGCCAGACCAGAGTCCCCATCCCAGGCCTCTCTCAGGCACACTGGGAATATACCTGTGCATACCTCACAGATCTTTTCCAAGGATGGGACGAAGAAGTCATCGCACACAATGGCCAGCGCATAGAACATGTACATGGCCTGAAAGAGAGCAGAGGAGAAAGCATTAAGAGTCAGGGAGAGCCAAGGGCAAAGGGTTTGATCATCTTTTCCTTCAATTCATATCTTCTCTTATCATAAACTTAGCTTCTTATTCAGAGTAAGTACAAAGTCTTTGCAGTTCCTGAAAGAACTGTAGCCTTGCTTTAGCTTCTCCTTTTACCTCACTACCTCCAAATTGTCTCTTGTCCCCCTTCTGAGATGCCAAGAGAACCATGGACACCTGCCTCAGGGCATTTGCACTCATTTCTTCTACCCAGAGCTACTGAAGAATATATCTTCTCTGATATACCATTGTTTCACTCCACCATGCTTTGCAAATGCCAGCCTGACTCCCTGATCACCTTTCCTTCTGTATCCCCTCATCTTGCCTTTTTTTTTTGGGGGGGGGTAGGTTATAGGTTAACTCCATCAGCCTGTTGTCAGTTTCCATCACCAGAATTTCATGAAGACATGAACTTCCTCTTGTAATTACTGTTACATCCTCCATCCCATGGCTGGCCTGAAAGTACCAGTAGCTGAGCTTACTACCTGGTTCCTGCAAGATAGCAAATGTGCTTCCACATCGGGGTCAACTATCACTAGGGCATTCCTAGAATTTCACCTTCTAGTCAGAGATCATCCTTTCCTTTATTTGAGGTATCATCTCAGAGATTGACCTTTTTTTTTTTTTTTGGATCCAGTGTTGAGTGACCACCCATCACACACCTCTCACTTCTTCAGGGGACCCCAGCACCTTCCCATATTCACAGTGCCTTTGGTAGAATGTGTCTTACCTCTTCTCCAGGATTACATATGGATTACAATAGGTGTTCAGTATTCCTAGTGGAGATGTCTATTGGTTCAGAGGTAGGCACATGACTTAGACCCAATCAGATAAAAAGAAAGAGTTACCAACTTTTCAAAGAGAGATGTTTCTCACCCTCTGTTGCTAGCTGTGGAGAAGCGTGGCATCCTTAGACTTAGAGTGTCATCATGGAGCCACAGATCATATAGTATTAGAACCCACAATACCTCTGGACTCCAGAGTATACCAGCAGCATTGCTGGGGCAGTTTGATTCGGAATATTCTAGTATTTGTAACCTAAAGTGTTTTCCAGTACCGGCTCAATCTCCAGAATTCCCACTAGTATATTTATTACTGTCTTTTATCATGTTTTCTCACTGATTACTATTTCACAGCATTGGCCCCCAGTCACAGAGGGCACACAGCATAAGACCCAGGCCAGAAACCAGAACATGCCATTTCTTGTCACAAAGTGATCAGTGGGTAGGAAGGCCAGGCAGTGATTTATAGAATATAAATACCCCTCAAGCCTGTAGCTACCAGAGATAGCAGCCATATATAGAGAGCCTGATAATGGTGTTACTACATTAAGAAGCTGAACCAACAGGAACAACAGGTACATGTGCACACCCGTGCACACACACGTGCACACCCCCCACACCCATACACACACACACGCGCGCGCGCACACACACACACACACACACACACACGTATGCATGCACGCACCAACATCATGTGAACACTGCTCTCAGCTCAGGTTGAAACCAAGTGAGCATTCCAGTTTCCTGAGCCAACACTCTGCCTTTTGCACTTAGCCTTAGTGGAGTTTCTGTTGCTTTCAGCTTTCTTTCCTGAGGTCTGTGCTACAGTCCTAGCTGGAAATGATCTCAGGCTTTTGACTCTTGGCCAGGGCACTAATTTTGTCCCCTGGCTTCCCTTGTATGCACTTGACTTTTTTCCATGTGTATGTGGTCCTTCACTCCCACAGGACAGGGAGAGTGTCAAGTACAATGTAACACTCCATTTTGTGGAACTGTGACACAAAAGCACAAAGAGGAAGTGTTCCAAACTGCAGACTATGCTAAATTATCAAAACCTACCAACGTACACCACAGGGGATCGTTAGATCAGCTGTGACTCATCGTTCCTTGCAATGCTGTCAAGAGAGCTTGTGTGGATAGGTATTTATTTAGTGATAAGAAAATATATCTGCACTACACTAGTCGATGAAAACATTAAAAATTAGTCTCTCTCTTTTCTGATCTGCCATCGTGGGTGGAGCCGCCATGATGCAGATTTTTGTGAAGACCCTTACGGGGAAAACCATCACGCTCGAGGTTGAACCCTGGGACACTATAGAAAATGTAAAGGTCAAGACCCAGGATAAGGAAGGAATTCCTCCTGATCAGCAGAGGCTGATCTTTGCTGGTAAGCCTCCGGAAGATGGCCGGACTTTGTCTGACTACAACATTCAAAAGGAGTCCACCCTTCATCTGGTGTTGAGACTTTGGGGTGGTGCTAAGAGAAGGAAGAAGAAGTCTTACACCACTCCCAAGAAGAACAAGCATAAGAGGAAGAAGGTTAAGTTAGCTGTGCTGAAATACTGTAAGGTGGATCAAAATGGCAAAATTAGCTGACTTCGAGTGTCCTTCTGATGAGTGTGGTGCTGGAGTTTTCATGGGAAGCCACTTGGACAGGCATTACTGTGGCAAGTGTTGTCTGACTTACTGCTTCAACAAACCAGAAGACAAGTAGTTGTGTATGCGTTAATAAAAAGAAGAAACTAAAAAAAAAATTAGTCTCTCTTTTGTCATTTTGTTTAGGTGTGTGTGTGGACTGACTCACACACATAAGAACATTTGCATATGAGTTTGTCATGCTGTCAAAGTAATAGCCATATTTCTTAACCAGAATGAATCTGCCTATCTTATAATCATAAGCCATCTTTTTCCCTTTAACCCTAAATTTGCATGTCATGTGTGATTTATATTGGTAGTAGGAAATTTTAAAGGTGATTTTTTTTTATACTTGACTGACCTCTGAGAAGCCAGGAAAAGTAGCACCCAGAAAAGGCTCTAAAATAATTTTTTTATTGCTTGATACAATCTATACAAAATCATTTGCCCATAGCAGTTTTGAATATGTCAAATAAAAAAATTCATGCTTTATTATACAGCTCTGTGGATCAGCCAGAAATACCTCCCCAAACTGTAATAGACTCAAACCCTCTTTTGCTGTATAACTTGGCTGATCCAATGACATGCAGGTTTTAACATTATCCTTGAAAGGACATCCAAATTAAGTAATTGAAATACAGAGCAACACATCTGTGGATTAACCAAGACCTAAATAAGCTGTCCATCACTGACATAGGCAGCTCATTGGAGCAGCTGGCACTGCTTGGAAGTTCACGCACCCTCTCAGTAAGAGCGTGTCCCCATATTAAGTATTGATCTTATTGCATGACCAGAACCTCTATCCAATACTCTAACACTGAGCTGGGATAAGAACTGAACAGATCTGCCAAGCTCTCTGTGCTTTCTAGGGTAGTAACTGTGGAAACCATACTGATTTTGGTTCATGAGACAGGGGAGGTGAGGTGGGCATAGACACTGTCAATCAAACATCCTATAACAAAGCACATTAGGGGATGCTATGAAGCCTGTGAGATATGTGGAGGCGCCTTGCCTGCTGTAGGGCACTTTAAGGCATCTGCAGAGCAGGAGTGAAGAAGAGGCTGCTTCTATGACTACAATCCTCTGTAGATCTCTCCCATGAGACTCATGGAAAAGCAGGTTCCCACCAAGAAAATAAAGTGTCCTAAGAGAACAAAGGACCCAAAACAAAGGATCAAAGTGCAGATGGTGCAAGACTCTTACAGGAGGTGGAATATCTATAGGGCTTTTCATACAGCTGGCAGGAATCTTTGCAGAAGGCTAAGGCACTTTCGGATTCATTTGTACTGTCCTACGTTTCCAAAGGATAGAGCATATCATTGAAGAGGAGAATAATAACATTTGCCCCTGTTTGAGATCCTACCCCAGGTCCTTTACAGAACTGTCTCTCTTAGTTCTTCTGGTACTTGTGGGAGGCAAGCAGTCCTTGAGTTCATTTCTCAGACAATGCAGGGAGATACGACAAGAAACTGGCGAGGCTTAGATTGAACCTCAGGTCCTTCTCCACCCTTCTCTGAGCCCAATTCCCTCTACACAGGTCTGGTCTCATTGGCGGTACCTCTGATTTAAAGCTTGCCTTCTGCTTTTCTGTCTCTTCCAACCTTGGGGAGAGAGGAACATGAGTCCTAGCCATCCACTTTAGGGCCATCTGTCAGGGTTGATGATACTCTTTCATGCCTTTTTCTTTTTAAAGGTTTTCTGTAAAATACAAGACAGATATGAAATCTGAACAAGTCAATGTGAGGCCTGGGGTGGAGATGATGGGCATATGGAGAGAAGGGGCAGGTCATCTCTGGAGCTTTGGCTTAAATCTGAAGATCACGGGGTTCTTCTCTTCTCTGGAGCTTAGGAGAGCTGTCAGATTAGGAACATGCACATAGCATTGTTTGTTCATAGTCGGAAATATGAATGGGTTTTGTTTATGAATCTAGACTCCCTTTTCCTGAATGGCAGCAACATCCACCAAGTATTTATATCTTCCATGTTTCAGGCCAGGCTGGCACAGAATGACTTCTGTGACCTGGACAGTCCCGGCCCAGCCAGTATCATTGCTGGTATCTAGCAGAAAATTTCTGTAACATGGGAGGATACCCAGAAAGTTGAAGGGGCACATTGACTCTCACTGTGTAAATTCAAGTGACTCTTCTCACTTTATGAAGCCTCCAGTGTGGGACTAATCAGTGTCCATGCAGTTGGCCTACCATATTGTTTTGGGAGCATGTGGGAAAAAAATGGGCAAAGGTGCCTGGGGGAAGGGACACATCTCACAATCCATTCTTACTGTTGCAACAGTGGCCATGTTCTGGGGACATGGCCAAGCCAGCCCGCTGGAGGAAAAGACACAGGCAGCAGCGCCCTTCACTCTACTAATTCCTGCCAAGCCTGTCAGAGATCAGGAGACAAAAAGATAACTCTCCAGTATAGAGCAGCTGCAACTGGCCAAGCCCAACCCAAGTTCAACAAATCAAGGAAACCCAAGGACATTTGAGTCAAGTGACTGTTTTTGTATGTGGCAATTGAGACACAGAAAAGGTAACAGAGATAGTCACAGTGACTGATTACCCAGAAGGCAGACTTTCAAACTTCTTAAGTGACAAAATGACACAGAAGAACTTCCAAGGACAGGGAGAACCACACCCATTCGTTTCTACTGATGTACACTTCATTTGCTAAAAGAATATACTACTCAGAGACTGCTAAGAAGTGAATTTGTGCCAAGAATGTCAAACTTTAGTTTTTTAAAAATTATTATTATTTTTCTATTGAATTTTATTGGGTATTTTATTTGTTTACATTTCAAATGTTATCCCCTTTCCTGGCTTCCCCTCCAGAAGCCCCCTATCCCAACCTCCTTACCCCTGCTTCTATGATGGTGCTCACCCACCCACTTACCCACTCCTGTTTCCCCACCCTGGCATTCCTCTACACTGGGGCATCAAGCCTTCCCAGGACCAATACCTCTCCTCCCATTGATGTCTGACAAGGCCATCCTCTGCTATATATGTTGCTGGAGCCATGGGTCTCTTCATGTGCACTCTGGTTGATGGTTTAGTTCCCAAACTTTAGTCTTTAAAGCGTTCTTTGTTCATTAATTTAATAGTATTGCATCAAGGTACCAACTCAAAGCTAGATGACCTGGTAGGTAGAAGCTCTAAGATTTAATGAGTCACTGTCATTTGACAAATAAGAATGATTTGAGGTCTAGTTTGGAGAGCTGAAGACAGTGGCTTCCTGAGATCATAGGATTGAGTTCTATAACATGGCTGACATTGGTGGCTGTCTAACAGATCATTCATTTTGTTAATCTCGCAAATATAATTCTAATGTTGTGCTGAATAATGCCTTTATCTTTTCTAGTGTCCCTAGAACTAGCTATGGCTGCACGACACTGTTTTGGTCAATGTGAATAAGACACAGATGCAATTTAAGTCATCTTTTCTTCTTGCTTTGAATTTTAATTTGACCTCTTAAGCCTCCAGTTCTGTTTTTATGAGTCCCAGTCAACTTTGGAACCATCTAATGAGACAGTACTTATCTTTAAGTTTCTGCTCAAGAGCCACCTCTCCTATGAGGCCTTCTCTAGTCTTCTTTACTTCCCCTGCTCAACAGAACATCTACCACCATATACGCTAGAGTGAAACATGGAATGGCAGCAGCTATTGTATAGCTGTGAGGTAACAAATACAATGATAGATACCAACATGGTAAGGGTAGCAGAGACCCAAGTACACCATTTTTCACTGTAGTTGTTGCCTAAAACCCTATCCCTTTGTTCTTATTGTGTGAGAGATAGAATCCCTTTTGTTTTAGTCTCCATTAGTTGAGGTTTCCACCCTGGACCCATGTTTCTCTTTAGCGTATATGGTGGTAGATGTTCTGTTGAGCAGGGGAAGTAAAGGAGACTAGAGAAGGCCTCATAGGAGAGGTAGCTCTTGAGTTGAAACTTAAGGATAAGTACTGTCTCATTAGATGGTTCCAAAGTTGATTGGGACTCATAAAAACAGAACTGGAGGCTAAAGAGACTGCTCAGTGCATTTGTTAAACAAGCATGAGGGACTAGGTTTAGAGCACAGATTTCACATAAAAAGTCAGGCATGACATGGAAGTCATATTGTGAGGGTGGAGGAGGGGATGGGACTCTGGGGGTGAGGCTTGCTGACTTTGGGCTTGGCTGCATGATCACTGAGAAATTCAGTTAAGGGAATAAGATAGAGAGTGATAGAGCAGACCACCAGACATCCTCTGTGTGTGTACCTGCATGCACTTGTGAACACATCCATGTTCATACACTCGCTCACAAACACATCGACATCCACACCCTTGTGTGTGCACATGCATACACACACACACACAACACACACACATACACACCATATAAACAGCAGTGGCAGCAGAAACAACAACAAAAAAAAAAAAACTGAAGAACTTGGCTACAGTGGTTAAACTTAAAAAAAAAAAAGCCCACTATAACCAGAGATATTTGTGGATTGTGACTTAATGGAGGTGAACAGGCTGTAGCTGAAATGTTGATATCCATAAATGTTTCCGAATCGTAGGGAAAATGTATTTGAGCAGCGTGACTCTTACCCTGCTGTTTTATGTGGCGTCTACAGTCAGCAGATTTCACAGATAATTTCCTTTTACTACATCATCTTCCCTCCTGTCTCTGTCTTTCGATTCCATGAATGGAGAGCTGGGGAACCCTTCATAGGGATGGTCTATGGATCTAAACCTCCCAGGAACTGGGGTTCACTAATAAAAAAGTAGATCTTTTTCCATCTCTTAGAACATTTTAAATGCTCATAGGATTGGGCTTGAAAAACAAAAGGATTGTGTTTAAAAGTATTTTCTTAGGTTTAGGGAGATGTCTCAGTCAAGTACCTACTGTGCAAACACAAGGACCTGGGTTCAGATCCCTAGCAAGTACATAGAGGTTGGTCATAGCAATGCATGTCTATAATCACAGCATTGGGGTTGGGTGATGGGGGGTGTAGAGACAGGTGGATTCCTGGAGCTTCACAGACCACCAGACCAGCCTAGCGGAATCAGTGAGCTTGGCTTCAGTGACCTTGCCTTCCATATCTCCATACATAAGTGCACATACCCATATGCCCATGTATATACATAGACTATAGGCATACATATGCAAAATAGATAAATAAATCAAATAATTTTCTCATAACAAGTTTTGTGTTTCCTGATGCCATGAAGCTTCAGTAGAACTGATCCTGTTGTCTACTCATAGCTGAGGGACGCCAGTGGCCACAGAGAGACAGATTAAGTCTTATAGCACAGATACAAGTTTCAAATAAGATGGCTAGGGAAAGGGTTTGCAGGGATGAGGAATTATCTGGTGTTCTTTCTCCATCTTACTATATTATTCAAGCAAAATTTAAAACACTACTAATATTTCAAAATCAAAACTTTCTTCAGTTGTAGAAAAAATGCTCAGTAATAAACCCTTTGTGGAGCCCTCAAGCAATAACTTGTGGGGGCTGGTATATTAGCACCTAGCTCCTTCGGTTCTAAGAAAGATAACTAGGTGGCCAGTTCACAGCTGTAGAGGGTGTCCCATGCCCAGAGGGTTGTGTGCCTGTTCATGGACCACTTTTCAACACCCTTCTTTTCCTTGCTTCACTTTCTAGTCCCTAGTAACATCAGCTTCTACCACAATAACCATTTATATTCAACTCTTTGTCTCAAGGTTGTTTCTGAACAGCCCAAATTAAAGCAAAAGGGAAGTGAGGTAAAGGAGAATGTGGGAGGAATATGAGCCAAAGTGAAGTCAGGATGGACAACTTCAGAAACAACGGCCCTTGTCAAGTCTAGAGAGCTCGTCTGAATGTCACCTGTCATCATTAGTCAGCTGGTATTAGGAAGGTCTTTAGGGACATTTCAGGGCCTTGGATATTTTTTTTTTGTAATTTAAATTTTTATTGAAAATAGATTTTTTTCATATCTGATCTCAGTTTCCTATCCCCTAGTTTCTTCCATATTCTTCCCACCTCTCTACCCACAGAAATCCACACCCCTTTCCTCTTTCTCATTTGAAAACAAGCAAGCAAGCAAGCAAGCAAACAAATAAACCAAAATTGTACTGAACAAAACAAAAAGAGACCCAAGGAAGAAGCATAAAAAAAACCTCATACAGACACAGAGACACACACATCTGCACACACAGAACTTCCATGAAAACATTATATTGGAAACCAAAATATTGAAGTAAAAGACCTGTAAGGTAATTAAGTTGGGCTTAGATTCTAATGGAAAGAATTATATATTGACACTTCCTCTATTAACACAAATTCTATGACAAGTTTGTTTTGAAAAAAATTCAGTATGCCTAGACATCCTAGAGGTCTCCTAGGACATCTTAAGAGTAGACAACTTTCTTGGCATGCACGGGGCTCTGATTTAAATCTCCAGCCCAAGGATGAATGAGTGAATTGAATAAAACAAGCAAACAGCCAAGAAGCTGCTCAGTTGTGGTTGAGGCTGTCCACATTCACAGCACCAGAAGCCATTTGTTGTGGAGCCTGGAGACTTTGCTATCTTTGGGGAGAAAGTTTAGTAGAGGAAGACCCTGCTAAATGCCTCCACATTCTTTGGCTTCCTGCTGTCTTCTCTCTTTGCTTATCTTACTCCACATGACTTGGTGCTGCCTAAGCCCTGACCTGGCTCTTGTGTGTGAGAAGTGGAAGACATCCACTTTTCCTACTGCCCCTGCTGGACATCTGCTGAAGGGAGGTCTGGGAACAGGTGGGTAAACCTGGGCTGGTGCAGATGGTGACAAGGGTTTGTACATTTCTTTGTGTGTGTCAGCCATACTCTTTTACAACGTGTAGGAAGGGATACTGAACATCCTTAGTCAGGGACTTGCCTCAGGCTACACAGCTAGCAAGAGACAGAGCCAGGGTGTGAACCTCCTGAGTATACATACTCCATCACCAGGCCATAGAGCATCCCAGGAAGAGGACTGGCTACTACTGCTTCTGTCCCCCTGCCTGAATTTAAATTCCCTCTGTGGAGATCTCCCTTAAGATAGGAACACTAAGCTGGATCAATAAGCATCCAACTTCCAAAGGAAGTTTCATTAATTTTTTGTTTTTTAATTGTATCTCTTTTCTTAATCAACATATTTGTATTGATAATGTAAAATATGATGTATGTGTGTGTTTTGCTGGGATGATTAGCATCTG
Organism: Mus musculus; assembly: GCF_000001635.26. Classification (NCBI taxonomy): domain Eukaryota; kingdom Metazoa; phylum Chordata; class Mammalia; order Rodentia; family Muridae; genus Mus; species Mus musculus. The sequence continues at coordinate 145,503,070 of NC_000068.7, read as the reverse complement.
GTTGGCAACTACTTTAACTCTAAGCTAAATCCAAAGCCTCAATATGGTATTTTGATTCATGTGTATGTTGGGTAATCATGTATACATCTCAGGATACTTGGCATAACAATCATGCTACACTTTTGTCAATACTGTAAATACATCACAATGATCTCTCCTATTTTGGCATATACAACACACCGCTTTAGACTCTGTTCTTCCCGCTAAACTGTTCTTTCCTCACTAACTGCTCAAAGGAGTTCAGCATTTTCCCCTTCCATGAGTGTAGACAGAAAATCACAGTAGTAACAGCAAAACCTGAATGTGGGTCTTCAGTGGACACCTCAAACATTTCTCACTCCTGGGAAGTGGGCTTTACACTGTCCCCTGTAACAATGCTCCTTCCAAAATAAGTTGTTGGAGACCTATGATAGATCTTCTAATACATGAATTAAAGGTCACAGGTAACTTTATTACTCTCCCATGTATTTAAGAGTCACCAGATAATACATATGAAATGTGGGCAGATTCTAGAGGGTCTGATTTATGAAGCCTGGACTTAGACCCAGGAATCTGCATTTCTAACAAGAAGGTAGATCTGTTGTAGGCAGTCCAAGGGGACACAGTGTATTCTCTGTTTCTAAAGGATTCCCGGACTCTCTGTGATTAAAGATCTGCTATAAACTCCTTTTCTGACACTCAGCACACTGGAACAACTTGCTTCCTGGTGCTTGCACACAGTTTAAATCAAGATAAGAGTTCTCTACGACTGCAAAGTTTTGGACACCCAAACAATTTTTTGCTTGTTCCTTTATCATTGTTTCCAGGGTTCTACCAGACCCTGAAAAGCCAAGAAGGAGCCGAGATGAAATGTCCAATCTCTCTTTCCATCTCCCTCTTTCCATCCTGTCTTTCAGAGAAAAGACTTGGAACCCAAGTTAATTGACATCAATATGATGATGGCTAGATGCCCCAGCAGACTGGCACCCTGAACTTAGGTTTGGACAGTTATTTTGAAACCATCAGAACCTTTTCAGAATAAAACCATCTCCTTAACTATGTGTCTTTTTAGTATGTTCAACCTAGTCCCATGGATGTGCTGGCAATAGTGTTGAAAGCTACTACATTGGATCACGCTGGGAATATACCTGGATCCTTCTTGAGAGGGTACAAAGAACTAGTAAACTGTATATGTGGGCAGGAGGTTCAGTCTCGAGCTGTGTGTGTAAATGAATAAAAGTTAACAGGTCTGGTTTGTGTGGGGCGTAAACTCTTACTTTCACTTGGTTGCTTACCATCTAGTCTTTCAAATTAAGCCAGACCCACACTTTCTCTTACAGAGCTTCCAACTTCACACTTCAATGACAATGCATTAGAATAATTGCCAGATAATTACTATGGACTTTTAAGTAGGAGATTCAAAGCCTCTCTTTGTCAGGCAATTAGCTTGGCTGGGCACATGGACTCCTTTTTCTTCTCTGGTTGATGTTAGCTAGATTAAAATTCAGGGAGATTCCAGGGAAACCAGTTAGTTGGGGCATGACTACTGCTCTCACTAAGTCCTTGCAATCTGTTTGGCTAGTGTGACCTTAAGAAGCAATCAAGGTTCAAGAGAAAAATGGTCCTAAACCTTTGTATTTAACCCCCCTTTGTTGTTAGAGAAGCACTCTGAGGTGTTCTCATGATGACAAAGAAGAATGGACTTGTAGTTTGTAGATGTTGATGACAGCATTAGGAGACACAAACTGCAAGGTGGAACAGTAGCATTTAATCAGCCATTCAGTTACTCTCCCCAGGGCTTAGAAGAAGCAGGAATCAGTGTTGAAAATAGGAACCCAGGAAGCCATCAGAGGTAGAGCACACAAGGGTACAAGAGAAAGGAATGTTGAGGCTAGAAAGACTATGACGCCTACTGGAAGAGAGTTGTATTTTTGAGTTTTTAAAGTTCCTGTCTGTATTCTACAAAGCCAGAATAGAGGGAACTTGCTTCCTGATTAGTGCTCTTCCTCAGTGTAAGGAAGTAAAGGGAAGCATCAAAGATGCCACAGGCATGAAGCAGGATACCAGTTACAAAGATAGAAGCAGAAGCCTGGGTCATATTTCAGGTGTGTCATACTAGGTAATTTAACCTTACTAGGCTTTTACTTTTTCCTTGTCTTTACAAATGAGGGGAATAATATTATTTGCCTTATTCAGTGATTTTGAAACCAGATAACACATGCAAAATTTTTAGCATAATAGCTAGAATGCTGCAAGCATTCAAAACCTGCTAGACAACATTGTTGATAGGGAAGGTCATTATCATCTTAATTGATATATTAGAGAAGTAGAGCCCATAGCCTAGAAGGGACTTGGAGAAGTGTTCATAGTGTCCCTTATACCCCCTTTTCTCACAAGGAAAGACTTCACAAAGAAAGAGGCATATTGTTCTCTGGATGTGGTGGCTACTTCCATAGAAGCAACCACACATGGATGGCTTGCCAAAAAGTTTGGTTTCCCTTTCCTCCTTTGTCTCATAAGAATTGATAACCATCCAAAGAAGCCCAGCCCAAGTTTCACATTCCACCAGACACATGATTGAGGGGTCCCCAGTGGTCAATGAAGATGGCCAACTCAATGGTAAAATCCAACCCATCCTGGATCCAATGTTAATTGCCAGTGAGAAACAGATGGTGTCTAAGTCTAGATCCATCTGCTCCACATCTGTGAGATATTTTCCCAGAGGAGAAGACAGGGCTGTGGCCAACTTCTATTTTGTTCCAAGAAAGATTAGACTATTGCATTGAAGAAACCATCTTATTTGTCATGATAAGATTTTCTCTAATCTACATAACCACAAAACACTAGGTCAGATGTGTAAGCAAAGTCAGTGGGACACAAGTCACCACCACAGCTCAAGACACTTACAGTGAGGGAAGAAAGAATGTGAGTATGCTGGTCTACCAGTTTGTAATATGTTCCTTGCCCTAACATATCCCCTTATTACATAAATTTTGATAATTGAGGAGCTTTGGTGGGAAATTATTTTATTATTGATACTAATGATACTTTAAAAACATGAAATAAGAATCTCCCTTCTTTGAAACAGTCTACTAATTGACAGAAGAAGAATGGTTGTCATGACTACTGGAGGGTATATTGATCTTAATAGGTTCTGATCAACTGGGAACTTTGATTCCCCTGAATTATTTAATGGACATCAACAGTTCCTTTTCTCAGTTACATTTTTTCAGCAAGTTTGCATAGATAGGGACTGATGTCTTTGACTGTGGCTCTTGGGTGACAACGGGTGACAGATGGGTGATAGTCCAGGGAATGAAAAGTTGTGTGCTGTGTGGAATAGCTATACCTCTTGGCCCATTTCAGACAACGGATAACTCTCCACCTCACATGTGGTTCTGTCTTTCTGCCTGAAACCTCTACTAGTACTCTAGACTGTCCCTCAGTTCATCCCTACAGAAGTCTAAAAGTGCCCATGTCTTAACAACCTAGGGTCAATTATCTGCAAAAATGATGCAGGAGTCAGGGAGTCAGTGGCCCAGTCTTCCTTGTCCTCTGGGTAAGGCCCAGGTTGTGGTGTGCAATGTGCCCCACAGAGTCCTCAGTGGACTTGAGTCCAGTTGTTCACAGTAAGACAGAGATTTAACTTTCCCCTTTAGGCTTCCCCTTCCTTTTTTCTTTGCCTTCTTTACATTACTCTTGCCATTTTGATTTATGGAGATTAGTTTAAATAAACAACTGTGGTGGTGTGCTGCAGCAGGCTGATGTTCATGAGAGCCAATCACCAATTTTCAAGAGTTTTGTTAGTTGGTATAACATTGGTACCTTGAAACTGGGATGTGGTATTAACACCCTGGAAATTTACGAACACTAATAATTAGGGCTTTTATGACAGAATTAGCATTTAAGGAGAGAGCTTGTATGCATGTATTTACTAGCACACTACTATCTTTATCTAAGTCTTTGTCTAGAGCTTTCAAATGAAAGAGTATCGGGAGCAAGTGAAGTCATTTTGCAGGAGAGAATTAGAATTTTTCAGAGTTATTACAAATATTTCTTTATTGGTTAAAGATTAATGATTCTAAGGGCATCTAGCAGTAGAAGATTGTTGGTTCTCTGATTTAGAATTAAGTGAGCAGGGAAATAAATTAAAAAGAAGAGATAGAAGCTAGGAGTTCTTGCTACTAGATTGTCATTCTCAAAGGAAACATTTATGACCTTGAATTACCCAAAGACTTATTAGATTATTAAACAGAGGAAAAAGGAAACACCAGAAAAGGAAAAGGAAATGATTGGTAAAACAAATCACACCACACAAACTGGAACAATAAAATAAAATGAAAATCTTTACTTTTCAGAAGACCCTATGAAAATGAAAGGGAAAGCCATAGAGTGGGAGAATATACGCACAAAATGCGCATCTCATGATACTTATAGTCACTACCCAGGAAGACCAGTGATGAGTCCAAAGGAAACCAACACAGTGAAAAGTGAGCCAAACATGTCATCAGACACTCCCTGTTAGAGAACAAATTGATGAGCAAGAAGCTTACGAGGACACATCTAACATCATCAGTCATCAGGGAAATGCAAACAAGACCCACACATAGCTACTGTTAGAGACTCAAATAACATCAGCAAGGCTAACAAGACTGGGCAAGGCAGCACAAGCAGGATTGTGAGCTGGAGGAGAGCTGCCTAATAGTAAAATAAAGAAACAAACAACCACAAATAAACATGTAAACAAACAAACAAATATGAATCATACAATCATGTCAAGTGCTGGTGAGAACTGGGGTTAGCTTGAATTCTTATATATTACTAATTCAATATACAAAGGTTCAGTTACATTGTTAAGAGAAGGTTTGGCAGCATCTTATAAAACTCAGCATATACATTCCAATGCCAATATTTATGCCAAAGACTGGAAAACATCTGTAGACAATACTGTGCATGAATTTCCATAGCAGGTTTTTATAACCTTGATGTCTTCCAATGAATGAATGAACAGGCAAACTTCAACACACATACATAATTGAACCCTGCTCAGCAATTAGAAGTTGTTTTTCTATACAACACACAAACACAACTATATGGCTGGATCTCAAATGTAAGGACATGTATCCAAATTCTGTATTCATGGTATGCTAGCACTGAAAATTTATAATGCCACGTAATATTTTTGAAGTGTAAACTTAAGGGTTCTTTGGAAAGTCAGTTATGTTGGATGGTATCTTTCTGGGGCAAATATAAAGCAACATTTTTGCTGAAGTAGACACAGGTGAAAGAATGTTCTGCTAAAGCAAGCAGGTGAAAGGACATATGATGAAGGATTCCTTGCCAATGACACACATGTATTGGTCCACCTTACATCGAGTAGCTGAGCTCCATTTGTCAGGACTTCATAGAGAGAAATGCACCAAAGAACTTCTGGTGGTGTGCTGAGGCTTCTTGCAGCTTCTATAGACTCAGGCCAGTTGGCAGAGTGATGATGGCTGAGACAGACTCAAGTGCTGAGGCAAGATCTATGGAGGACATGGATGTTTGGCGGTAGTATAAATAGGACTCTATGGACCTTAATGGAGGATGAGCTTGCTTGCTTGCATAGCTAAATGCTTCTTGGTCTCCTATGTTCACTGATCTTCACTTTGCTGAGAGAGGCACACCTGAGAACTTTTCCTAGACTTCCTGTTGCCCCTGGTACCTCTTGCTGATTTGTGCCACAGCTGAGGCCTGGCTGGCTCTGCTAGGTAGTACCACTACTGGTAATTCCGTTTTGTGCTCCTGACGCTACCAAACTGGACTGTTGGTATATCCAAGAAGTGTTTGTGAGTGGATTGACCTGCCACTGCTGACCTGTGAATTGAGCTGTTAATTTTCTGACAATGCAACTGGAACCATTTCTTTTTTTTTTATTACATATTTTCCTCAATAACATTTCCAATGCTATTCCAAATGCCCCCCCCCCCCCCGCTCCCCTACCCACCCATTCCCATTTTTTGGCCCTGGCGTTCCCCTGTACTGGGACATATAAAGTTTGCCTGTCCAATGGGCATCTCTTTCCAGTGATGGCTGATTAGGCCATCTTTTGATACATATGAAGCTAGAGTCAAGAGCTCCGGGGTACTGGTTAGTTCATAATGTTGCACCTACAGGGTTGCAGATCTCTTTAGCTCCTTGGGTACTTTCTCTATCTCCTCCATTGGGGGCCCTGTGATCCATCCAATAGTTGACTGTGAGCATCCACTTCTGTGTTTGCTAGGCCCTGGCCTAGTCTCACAGGAGACAGCTATATCACGGTCCTTGCAACAAACGCTTGCTAGTGTATGCAATGGTGTCATCGTTTGGAGGCTAATTATGGGATGGATCCCTGGATATGGCAGTCTCTAGATGGCCCATCCTTTTGTCTCAGCTCCAAACTTTATCTCTGTAACTCCTCCCATGGGTGATTGTTTCCAATTCTAAGAAGGGGCAAAGTGTCCACACTTTGGTCTTTGTTCTTCTTCAGTTTCATGTGTTTTGCAAATTGTACCTTATATCTCGCTATACTAAGTTTCTGGGCTAATATCCACTTATCAGTGAGTACATATCATTTGAGTTCTTTTGTGATTGTGTTACCTCACTCAGGATGATGCCCTCCAGGTCCAACCATTTGCCTAGGAATTTCACAAATTCATTCTTTTTAATAGCTGAGTAGTACTCCAGTATGTAAATGTACCACATTTTTTGTATCCATTCCTCTGTTGAGGGGCATCTGGGTTCTTTCCAGCTTTTGGCTATTATAAATAAGGCTGCTATGAATATAGTGGAGCATGTGCACTTCTTACCCGTTGGGACATCTTCTGGATATATGCCCAGGAGAGGTATTGCAGGATCCTCCGGTAGTACTATGTCCAATTTTCGGAGGAGCCGCCAGACTGATTTCCAGAGTGGTTGTACAAGCCTGCAATCCCACCAACAGTGGAGGAGTGTTCCTCTTTCTCCACATCCTTGCCAGCATCTGCTGTCACCTGAATTTTTGATCTTAGCCATTCTGACTGGTGTGAGATGGAATCTCAGGGTCATTTTGATTTGCATTTCTCTGATGATTAGGGATGCTGAACATTTTTTCAGGTGCTTCTCAGCCATTTGGTATTCCTCGGGTGAGAATTCTTTGTTTAGCTCTGAGCCCCATCTTTTAAGGGGGTTATTTGATTTTCTGGAGTCCACCCTCAAGTTCTTTATATATATTGGATATTAGTCCCCTATCTGATTTAAGGTAGGTAAAGATCCTTTCCCAATCTGTTGGTGGCCTTTTTGTCTTATTGACAGTGTCTTTTGCCTTGCAGAAGCTTTGCAGTTTCATGAGGTCCCATTTGTCAATCCTCGATCTTACAGCACAAGCCATTGCTGTTCTATTTAGGGATTTTACCCCTGTGCCCATATCTTCGAGGCTTTTCCCCACTCTCTCCTCTATAAGTTTCAGTGTCTCTGGTTTTATGCGAAGTTCTTTGATCCACTTAGATTTGACCTTAGTACAAGGAGATAGGAATGGATCGATTCACATTCTTCTACATAATAACAACCAGTTGTGCCAGCACCATTTGTTGAAAATGCTGTCTTTCTTCCACTGGATGGTTTTAGCTCCCTTGTCGAAGATCAAGTGACCATAGGTGTGTGGGTTCATTTCTGGGTCTTCAATTCTATTCCATTGGTCTATTTGTCCGTTACTATACCAGTACCATGCAGTTTTTATCACAATTGCTCTGTAGTAAAGCTTTAGGTCAGGCATGGTGATTCCACCAGAGGTACTTTTATCCTTGAGAAGAGTTTTTGCTATCCTAGGTTTTTTGTTATTCCAGATGAATTTGCAGATTGCTCTTTCAAATTCATTGAAGAATTGAGTTGGAATTTTGATGGGGATTGCATTAAATCTGTAGATTGCTTTTGGCAAGATAGCCATTTTTACAATGTTGATCCTGCCAATCCATGAGCATGGGAGATCTTTCCATCTTCTGAGATCTTCTTTAATTTCTTTCTTCAGAGACTTGAAGTTTTTACCATACAGATCTTTCACCTCCTTAGTTAGAGTCACACCAAGATATTTTATGTTATTTGTGACTACTGAGAAGGGTGTTGTTTCCCTAATTTCTTTCTCAGCCTGTTTATTCTTTGTGTAGAGAAAGACCATTGACTTGTTTGAGTTAATTTTATATCCAGCTACTTCACCGAAGCTGTTTATCATGTTTAAGAGTTCTCTGGTGGAATTTTTAGGGTCACTTATATATACTATCATATCATCTGCAAAAAGTGATATTTTTGACTTCATCTTTTCCAATTCGTAATCCCTTGATTTCCTTTTGTTGTCGAATTGCTCTGGCTAGGACTTCAAGTACTATGTTGAATAGGTAGGGAGAAAGTGGGCAGCCTTTTCTAGTCCCTGATTTTAGTGGGATTGCTTCAAGCTTCTCACCATTTACTTTGATGCTGGCTACTGGTTTGCTGTAGATTGCTTTTACCATGTTTAGGTATGGGCCTTGAATTCCTAATCTTTCGAAGACTTTTATCATGGATGGGTGTTGGATCTTGTCGAATGCTTTTTCCACATCTAACTAGATGTTCATGTGGGTTTTTTAAAATATTTTTTATTACATATTTTCCTCAATTACATTTCCAATGCTATCCCAAAAGTCCCCCATACACTCCCCCACCCACTTCCCTACCCACCCATTCCCACTTTTTTGGCCCTGGCGTTCCCCTGTTCTGGGGCATATACAGTTTGCATGTCCAATGGGCCTCTCTTACCAGTGATGGCGGACTAGGCCATCTTTTGATACATATGCAGCTAGAGTCAAGAGCTTCGGGGTACTGGTTAGTTCATAATGTTGTTCCACCTATAGGGTTGCAGATCCCTTTAGTTCCTTGGGTACTTTCTCTATCTCCTCCATTGGGAGCCCTGTGATCCATCCAATAGCTGACTGTGAGCATCCACTTCTGTGTTTGCTAGGCCCCGGCAAACACAAGAGACAGCTACATCTGGGTCCTTTCAACAAAATCTTGCTAGTGTTTGCAATGGTGTCAGTGTTTGGAAGCTGATTATGGGGTAGATCCCTGGATATGGCAGTCTCTAGATGGTCCATCCTTTTGTCTCAACTCCAAACTTTGTCTCTGTAACTCCTTTTTGTCTTTGAGTTTGTTTATATAATGGATTACATTGATGGATTTCCGTATATTGAACCATCACTGCATCCCTGGAATGAATCCTACTTGGTCAGGATGGATGATTGTTTTGATGTGTTCTTGGATCCGGTTAGAGAGAATTTAATTGAGTATTTTTGCATCGATATTCATAAGGGAAATTGGTCTGAAGTTCTCTATTTTTGTTGGGTCTTTGTGTGGTTTAGGTATCAGAGTAATTGTGGCTTCATAGAATGAATTGGATAGAGTACCTTCAGCTTCTATTTTGTGGAATAGTTTGTGCAGAACTGGAATTAGATCTTCTTTGAAGGTCTGGTAGAACTCTGCACTAAACCCATCTGGTCCTGGGCTTTTTTTGGCTGGAGACTATTAATGACTGCTTCTATTTCTTTAGGGGATATGGGACTGTTTAGATCGTTAACTTGATCCTGATTTAACTTTGGTACCTGGTATCTGTCTAGAAATTTGTCCATTTCGTCCAGGTTTTCCAGTTTTGTTGAGTATAGCCTTTTGTAGAAGGATCTGATGGTGTTTTGGATTTCTTCAGGATCTGTTGTTATGTCTCCCTTTTCATTTCTGATTTTGTTAATTAGGATGTTGTCCCTGTGCCCTCTAGTGAGTCTAGCTAAGGGTTTATATATCTTGTTGATTTTCTCAAAGAACCAAATCCTTGTTTGGTTAATTCTTTGAATAGTTCTTCTTGTTTCCACTTGGTTGATTTCACCCCTGAGTTTGATTATTTCCTGCTGTCTACTCCTCTTGGGTGAATTTTCTTCCTTTTTTTTTCTAGAGCTTTTAGATATGTTGTCAAGCTGCTAGTGTGTGCTCTCTCTAGTTTCTTCTTGGAGGCACTCAGAGCTATGAGTTTCCCTCTTAGAAATGCTTTCATTGTGTCCCATAGGTTTGGGTATGTTGTGGCTTCATTTTCATTAAACTCTAAAAAGTCTTTAATTTCTTTCTTTATTCCTTCTTTGACCAAGGTATCATTGAGAAGAGTGTTGTTCAGTTTCCACATGAATGTTGGCTTTCCCTTATTTATGTTGTTATTGAAGATCAGCCTTAGGCCATGGTGGTCTGGTAGGATGCATGGGACAATTTCAATATTTTTGTATCTGTTAAGGCCTGTTTTGTGACCAATTATATGGTCAGTTTTGGAGAAGGTCCCGTGAGGTGCTGAGAAGAAGGTATATCCTTTTGTTTTAGGATAAAATGTTCTGTAGATATCTGTCAGATCCATTTGTTTAATAACTTCTGTTAGTTTCACTGTGTTCCTGTTTAGTTTTCTATTTCCACGATCTGTCCATTGATGAAAGTGGTGTGTTGAAGTCTCCCACTATTATTGTGTGAGGTACAATGTGTGCTTTGAGCTTAAATAAAGTGTCTTTAATGAATGTGGCTGCCCTTGCATTTGGAGCATAGATATTCAGAATTGAGAGTTCCTCTTGGAGGATTTTACCTTTGATGAGTATGAAGTGTCCCTCCTTGTCATTTTTGATAACTTTGGGTTGGAAGTCAATTTTGTTAGATATTACAATGGCTACTCCAGCTGTTTCTTCATACCATTTGCTTGGAAAGTTGTTTTCCAGCCTTTCACTCTGAGGTAGTGTCTGTCTTTTTCCCTGAGATGGGTTTCCTGTAAGCAGCAGAATGTTGGGTCCTGTTTGTGTAGCCAGTCTGTTAGTTTATGTCTTTTTATTGGGGAATTGAGTCCATTGATATTGAGAGATATTAAGGAAAAGTAATTGTTGCTTCCTTTTATTTTTGTTGTTAGAGTTGGCATTCTGTTCTTGTGGCTGTCTTCTTTTTGGTTTGTTGAGGGATTACTTTCTTGCTTGTTCTAGAGCGTGATTTCCGTCCTTGTATTGGTTTTTTTTTTCTGTTATTCTCCTTTCAAGGGCTGGATTCGTGGAAAGATAATGTGTGAATTTGGTTTTGTCATGGAATACTTTGGTTTCTCCATCTATGGTAATTGAGAGTTTGGCCAGGTATAGTAGCCTGGCCTGGCATTTGTGTTCTCTTAGTGTCTGTATAACATCTGTCCAGGCTCTTCTGGCTTTCATAGTCTCTGGTGAAAAGTCTGGTGTAATTCTGATAGGCCTTCCTTTATATGTTACTTGACCTTTCTCCCTTACTGCTGTTAATATTCTCTCTTTATTTAGTGCATTTGTTGTTCTGATTATTATGTGTCAGGAGGAATTTCTTTTCTGGTCCAGTCTATTTGGAGTTCTGTAGGCTTCTTGTATGTTCATGGGCATGTCATTCTTTAGGTTTGGGAAGTTTTCTTCTATAATTTTGTTGAAGATGTTTGCTGGCCCTTTAAGTTGAAAATCTTCATTCTCATCAACTCCTATTATCCGTAGGTTTGGTCTTCTCATTGTGACCTGGATTTCCTGGATGTTTTTTTGAGTTATGATCTTTTTGCATTTTGTATTACTTTTGATTGCTGTGCCGATGTTCTCTATGGAATCTTCTGCTCCTGAGATTCTCTCTTCCATCTCTTGTATTTTGTTGCTGATGCTCGCATCTATGCTACCAGATTTCTTTCCTAGGGTTTCTATCTCCAGCATTGCCTCACTTTGGGTTTTCTTTATTGTGTCTACTTCCCTTTTTAGGTCTAGTATGGTTTTGTTCATTTCCATCACCTGTTTGGATGTGTTTTCCTGTTTTTCTATAAGGACTTCTACGTGTTCGGTTGTGTTTTCCTGTTTTTCTTTAAGGACTTGTAACTCTTTAGCAGTGTTCTCCTGTATTTCATTAAGTGAGTTATTAAAGTCCTTATTGATGTCCTCTACCATCATCATGAAATATGCTTTTAAATCTGGGTCTAGCTTTTCGGTTGTGTTGGGGTGCCCAGGACTAGGTGGGGTGGGAATGCTGCGTTCTGATGATGGTGAGTGGTCTTGATTTCTGTTAGTAGGATTCTTACGTTTGCCTTTTGCCATCTGGTATTCTCTGGAGCTAGTTGTTATAGTGTCTCTGGTTAGAGCTTGTTCCTCAGGCGATTATGTTAGCCTCTATTAGCAGACCTGGGAGACTAGCTCTGTCCTTAGTTTCAGTGGTCAGAGTACTCTCTGCAGGCAAGCTCTCCTCTTACAGGGAAGGTGCCCAGATATCTGGTGTTTGAACCTGCCTCCTGGCAGAAGTTGTGTTCCACTCACCAGAGGTCTTAGGATCTCGTGGCGGATCCTGTGTGGGTCCTTGCGGGTGTCCGGAGACTCCCCGGGCCAGGGACCCTGGTGCTGCAGTGGGCCGGAAGGGACTTGAGCCCCGGATCAGGCTGGGTTATCTGCTTCCTTAATTAATGCAGTCTCAGGTCCCGAGAGATTGGATTGGAGCAGGCGCTGTGTTCCACTCACCAGAGGTCTTAGGATCCTGTGGCAGATCCTGTGTGGGTCCTTGCGGGTGTCCGGAGACTCCCTGGGCCAGGGACCCCGGTGCTGCAGTGGGCCGGAAGGGCCTGGAACCATTTCTAAACACCCCCCTGTATCCTTTCTTTTCCACTACCTCGGGTAGGTGGTGGGCTAGAAGGGAGGTTAAAGTACTTAAGAAGTATCATTAAAAATAGATGTTGAAAAAATTAAAGTTATATATTCCACTAAAAAAAAGCCAACATCAAATTACCAGAAACCAGAGAACAAACACCAAATGGGTCTTCAAAACTGCCAAGGTCACAAAATCATAGACCTAAGATCTGACACAGGTTAAAAGAAATTGGTCACACTGACTTAAGTGCATTATGGAATCTTGGGTTGGAATAGAAAGGTAGATCAATTAACATACACATGAATTCAAACATGTTACTTCAATATAAGGACATTTTAATAATTAAAAAAAGAAAGGTAGATCAACGGGGAAACTGATGAGAGATGAATATGGTCTGTAGATCATCCCAAAGTCAGTTCATGAATTTGATCATGATACAATGTTTAAGATGTCAATATTTGGGGAGTGTAAGTCAAGGGTATATAGGAAATCTCTAAACTATTTCAATATACATAAGTTATTTAAAAAATAATTTCTAAAAACTATTTTTTACAGAAAATTATAACTCAAGCTGATTGGAAATTATTATGTTGGTGTTTCTCAAACTGACATAGAGAACCTGACATTTCTCCAAAGCTCTTGAGGTAAGGTAATAATAGATCCTGCATTCTCCATACTCATCAACCTTCCATCCTTTACCCATGATACTTTGCTTATGATACATTCTAACACGTTAGCTATACATGGATTTATGTATTGTATTGCCATGGCTTCATTACAGAGGGCAAATACTGGTAACATCTCTTACATGTTCCAAGGTATTATATCCCAAAACATTCCAGTTTGGTCTACATTTCTGAGAACTTTGGTTTTTGATGCCAACAAATACACAGCACATACTGTCTGTGGAGTAAGAGGGAAATTCTACTCAGAGGCTAGATTATACTAGTCACTAGAAACTCTGAAAAGTAGTCCCAGCCAGGTATCATCGTATCAGAAACTTGGCAGCAACTTGCTTTATGAAGGGAGTAACTGAGCTGTGAAGTGGTGAAATCGCCTTAAAAAAGCCATACTGGCCACCA